>NC_080089.1:47169699-47480770 GCF_950005125.1 Chionomys nivalis | reverse complement strand
AAGTAGCAGATAGTCTTCTGCAGAGTTCACATAAGTTGCCTGTAATTTCTTGCATTCTGTTACGACCTGATGAGGAAAGCTAGACTTTCTTATGACCTTTGTCTTTTGAGGAGTGAGTAGCTTAGTTCTACTGGTCAGGCTCCCCGTTAGACTCTGGAGTGCACTAGAGGGCTGGCAAGCTGGCTCAGTGGGTAAAGGCGCTTGTGACCAAGACTGATGACCTGAATTTGATTTCAGAACTCAACCGGTAGAAGGAAAGAACTGTCTCCCACAAGTTGTTCTTTGACCTCCACGATGATTCTGTTACGTGTGTGTGTGTGTGTGTGTGTGTGTGTATGTGTGTGTATGTGTGTGTGTGTGTGTGGTGTGCAGATAAAATTTAAGGGCCAGAGAGATAGCTCAGCAGTTAAAGCAATGTACTACTCTTACAGAGGACCTGAGTTCAGTCCCAGCATCCCTTTTGGGCAGCTCACAGCTTATAACTCCAGCTCCAGGGGTGCTGTGCTCCCTGGCCTCCAAGGACACCAGCACACATGTACTGATACACACATGTACATAACTAGAACGAGATCTTTAAAGACTTTTTTAATTTAAATAAATTTGTAAATGGAACTAAGAAGTTGAGGACCATTTTTTTCTTCAGATATTAGTTATGTCTTTAAAAACATTAGCTTTTTAAATATCAAACTAGAACTACAGAATATAACTTGATTCCCAGTACATATATAGCAATCTGTTGTCTATTTCATTCTCTTCCGCAGTTCTAGCCTCTCCAAAGTGTCTGTATTTTCTTCATATTTTGTATGCAGTTATCAATATGTATTTAAAAAAGAAAGGATGTTGTTGGGGTAACAGCTTAGTCGGGAAAGTGCTTGCTGTAAAAGCAGAGTACCCCGAGTTAGATCCTCACCCCTGTGTAAGAAGCCAGCCTGGTGGTGCACATCTGTAATCCCAGTTCCAGGAAGGTGGAAATAATTGGCAAGCCGCAGGTCCCTCGGTGGACGGCTCCTGAGGAACCACACCCAAGATTGCCCTCTGACCCCATATGCTTGTGCATATACACCCCTCTCCCTAATACACCCATAAATAAATACAATTTGAAAGTAGGGTTATTTCCATTGATTCTTATGTAGCTCTGGCAGGCTTAGAACCTGTCCTGTAGACCCAGCGGCCTCAAAGTCAAGGAGATCCGTTTCTGTCTCAGCCTCCCCATTGTAGTGATTAAAGGTGTGCATCACCATGCCCAGCCTCTGTTGAATTTCCTGATGACTAATGGCTTTTCCCACCCACAGGGTCCCAACCTGATTATCAAACAGCCAGATGAGTTGCTGGACAGCATGTCAGATTGGTGCAAGGAGCATCATGGGAAGGTAACATTACCAAATAACAAGAGTGCTGCTTTGGGGATCGGTCACAAGCTTGTTGCTCCCACATCTGAATCCTGTGCCCTTGGTGGATGGTGTTATGAAAGGGTTAGAGGAAGATGGCCTGGCAAGCCAGGGCAGCTGCTTGCTCGTTCACTTTTCATCTTTGGGACCTCTCGAGATCACCTTCTCCTGAATGTCCTCTTTTTCTCTCTTCTACATTCAGTCTGTCGCGAACGCATTGCGGAATTTCAAGTGTTACTCAAGTCAGTCTTATGGATAAGGTTAGACCTCGACCCACAGAGAAGGGGACTGCCGCTCTCTTAGCTGTCAGAGAATCCAGCCTTGGACTCTGAGCGCCATCTTTGCTGCTCTCTTAGCTGTCAGAGATTCCAGCCTTGGACTCTGAGCGCCATCTTTTCTGACTGTGTGGGAGTGATATTGGCAATCAGGAACACACCTTAATTTGGTTTGGAGTCTTTAAGAAACAGCACTGTGTGAATATGGCAGTTTCAGTTCAATCTTGAGCCCCCTCCTCCCCAAACCGGTCCAGCTGTGGTTATATCTGCCCATTTTAAGAAGTGAAGTTTCATTTCCGGATGCTTTTGAAAACTGACTTTATGTGTTTCTGGTGGGGCTGGGGATTCTCTCTTGCAGTCTGGTCTTACCAAGGCAGTGAAGGAGAGTACAATTACATTGCAGCAGGCAGAATATGAGTTTCTGTCCTTTGTACGACAGCAGACTCCCCCGGGGCTCTGTCCACTTGCAGGTAAAATCCAGTCCTATGTCTGTCTTGTAGATAGTCCTCTATAATAGTGGTTCAAGAGGCCAGGGAGCTCCAGAGTTCCGGAGAGCCCAGCTGAGGCCATCCTTGCCTTCCACCCACCCTGGTTTGGAGTACACATCTCACTTTTGTGTGTTGGTGAAATGGCCTGGAGCTTGATCTGAGCTGTGGGAAACACAGACGAACTCAGCCAAAACTCCCCCCATATTTTTATTCTGGAAAAAACTTCCAAATGCACAGAAAAGTTGGATCTTGTCATCGTTAACCTTTGTCACGTTGGTTTTCATTTATTTATTTATTTATTTATTTATTTATTTATTTATTTATTTATTTTGCTGCTTTTGGACATTTGAAAATAAACCGCAGGCTGCTTTGTGATACTTCCTTCCCAGAGTCCCCCTCAAGCAGCTCCTAAGAGTAAGGACATTTTCTCATGTAACACGGTATTTTTGTTGCATTGGAAATTATTAGCACCATTTAAGGATATCCGTGGTACCCAGCCTACATTTGAAGCACCCTAAAGTGTCTGTTTTTGAACCGAAATTTAGTCACTGCTCATATATATTTTATTTGGCTATTTTG
Organism: Chionomys nivalis; assembly: GCF_950005125.1. Lineage (NCBI taxonomy): Eukaryota > Metazoa > Chordata > Mammalia > Rodentia > Cricetidae > Chionomys > Chionomys nivalis. Next base: position 47,478,040 of record NC_080089.1, on the reverse strand, counting down.
TCTCTAGTTGGTTAATCTAAAGTCATTGACCTATCTCCCCGAACCCCTGCCTCACCCCTGTGACATTGATCTTAAAGAGACCAGGTCTGTTACGCGAGGCTTTTTAAAGGGTTGGTTGTCAGAGGAAAGGGAATGTTCTGGGAGGGCATGTTTGCACTTGTGTATGTAGACTGAGACTGTAACTTAACACTTGAAATACAAAGAAAAGTTTGGGCATTATATGTGAGATCATATATTGTATCAGTTTTTCCCCTTAGCCGATGCGGCTGATGTCTATTTTAAAGTTCTCGTTTAAAATCCAGTGTTTATAATATAAATCACTGTATGAAAACATGAATATGGATATGATTTGTCAAAAATATTGGAATGTAAAATAAAGGCTTATCTACTATATAATTCAGTTAAATTTTTAGTGTTAGTAGTGTGGATTTCGTGACACTGGGAACAAGTTTGCACATCCGGTATAAACTTGAAAAGTGACAGATTTAAACGCTTTAAGTTCATGGAATGCTAGACGGTCATTCTGCCCAGGAGAGGCCGCTTCTGAGTTTGTGAGCTAGACTGATGACCTGCTGGGGAATCCATATTTGTAACCTAATCGGAAGTACTCAGATTTGATGGCGACATCGGTTTTTAGGAACTGTTTGAAGAAAAAAAATTAAGTTCCCTCTTAAATGTGATCGATGAATGTTTATGTCATGCTGTACACTGTTAGAAACGCGCAGATGCGGTATGCTTCGTGTCTTTCTAGGGAATTCAGTTCATGCAGATAAGAAGTTTCTTGACAAATACATGCCCCAGTTCATGAAACATCTTCATTATAGGATAATTGATGTGAGCACTGTTAAAGAGCTGTGCAGGTAAGGGCCCTGTGAAGGATGTTCTACTGCCTCCTGTAGCATGTTTTAATGGAGAATTTGTACGAAATAGTTGAATAGACTCGAGGGTGCTGAGTGGGCGTGTGTCTTCCTCGTCCCAGTCTCATTTGTACGGGTTCTTATTTATTCGGAGCGGTGAGGCATGGGAGAAATGTCAGAAGCTTTCCACACAGATGCCGTTAAACCTTTGTCATTGGCCTGCCCACTGGGAACATAGAGATGAAAAGCCCTTGAGTCGCTCAGTCTAGTGAGTTGACAGAGGTGTAAAAAACACCCTAAAAATAAACTGCCTGGTGGCTTGTGTGATGGGAGTGTGCATGCAGAATATGGGGGCCGGGGAGAGCTCAGCGTGTTGGAAGAAAGCGGGGAGTCAGAGAGTTTTATCCTGTATACAGCCTTTTCAGTGAGACTGACAGAGGTTTGAATGAGAAGAGAGCATTCCTGAACGCAAGCAGAGATAGGAGGATGCTAAGGAATTGAAGGCACAGGGATGCTGGGATGTAACACAGTTAGAGCCTTTGCCTAGCGTGCAGGAAGTTCTGACTTGGAGCCCCCAGCAGTGCATACACAGGAATGTTTTAGGGCACACCTGTTATTCCAGCCCTGGGGAAGATGGAGGCAGGGGGATCAGGAAATCAGGAAGCCAGCCTGGGCTATATGAGATCCTGTCCCTTAAAAAAAAAAAAAAGAAAGAAAGAAAGAAAGAAAAGAAAAAAGATGTATGTTCAAAAAATTATAGATTATTTGTTAATGTTGAAGTGGAAAGCTTGAGATTGGCGAAGGTGAGGTAAGACCAAGGCTGGACCATAAAGGGCTTGTGGGCCTGCTCAAGATGTTTGATTTCGTCTAATAAGGAACGCAGTTCCTTTGAGAAAGCGTTAACGGAAGGGTGAGAAAAATCGAATTGTGCCGCTTAAAAAGTGGCAAGGAAAGCGGTGGGAAGAAAGGGGTCGGGTATCATCTCAGGAACTGAAAAACAAGTGAGGAAAATGGCCGTTGGGTACTGGGAACGGATAAAACATTTGCCAAGATCAGCAGCCGTGATGCTTGGTTCTTGGATGAGGAGTGAGGAAAGAGAAGCCAGAGAAAGGGGTTGACATTTCTGGCTGAAGCAGCTTAGGTAGATGGTGGACCTGTTCCTAAAAGGAGCGACTAAGAGTAAGGGCTGCATTTGAGGGTGGGAGGGGAGGATGTGTGGTCTTCTGTGTATTAAATTAGAAGTGTCTGGTGGGTCAGGTGGAGATGCCCAGCAGGCAGTTAGATACGTAGGACAGAAGTTATGGCGAGAGCGGGGTTGTTGTTTAGAGACTTAGGAGTCCTCTATATTGACAGACTTGTTTAAAGAGTTTCTAGTGTAAAGAGAGGAGAAGCCTTTTTTTCCAGTGTTAATGACTGGAAGAGGTTTGGGGTATAGCTTAGGTGGAGCCTTCCTTAGTCTGTGGGAAGCCCTGGGTTTGAATCCTCAGCACCTCAAACCAAGCGAGGTGCCTGTGATCGTGGTCCTCTGGAGGTGGAGGCAGGAGGACCAGGAGGGCAACCTGGGCTACCAGAGACCCTGTCTCAGACAAACAAAAGCCAGTAGACAGATGACTTGAAGGTGATTGCTCAGTGTGCTTGAGACGGCTTCCTTTGAGAGTTTATAATTTTTACTGTGTATAGACGCTGGTATCCAGAGGATTATGAATTTGCACCGAAGAAGGCTGCTTCGCACAGGTAAGATTGGGACTTTCTGAGGGCTGGCACACACTTAACCCCAGTCCTGACTTAAATAATAACCTCTCTTTTCTATTCTTTATTGGGCAAAATAGCATCGTGGAAAGATAGCTTTCCTACGGTAATAGTCCCAAGAATCTGGCTAGGCTTCTAGATTGTGTTCTCAGCATGGTTGTTCTTTGGCAGGGTTTTGTTTTGGAGGGGGCATTGTTTTGAGTCATATAATCTGTTACAATCTTAAAACTTGGTTTGGAAGTAAGAGGACGCAATTTGTGACCTTTGTAGAAACTAGCACTATTAGCTCTCTTCTTCAAGAGGATGCAGGTGTGTGGCCATCTGAAGTCAGGACACTGTAAACTTTGTATCAGGCCATTGTCCTACCTACATACATTGCTTTTTGGGTGTGTCTGTGCTTGCAACCTCAGGCCCACACTGTTTCTTTTACATTTTGGAGCCATTTAGAAAGAAAAGCTGACTGCTGAGGACAAAGGAAGCATTTGGTTTACTGATTTACTTAGTCGATAACATTGAATACTGGTCTAGTGTACAGTTTGAGGCATCCCAGAAAGGTCAGCCCCTGAGCTAGAATCGCCTTCTGTTGTGTTCACAGGGGGCGTCCCCAAATGATAGTGTACTACGTCAGGTCTCAGATACTTTATCAGAAACAATGGAGGTTTGGAATTTTTTGGAGTTTAGACTTTTTCAGATCTTACTAGTTTTCTTTTTACATTACTTGTGTGTGTGCACATGCGCACACGTGTATGTGCGGATATGGTGCATGGGTGAAGATACAGAGGTGATTTTAATAGTTGGTCATTGGTGTGGAACTTGGGTCATCAGGCTTGGCAGAGGTATCTGTCTTTACATACTGCCCCATCTCACCAGCTCCTTTTCAGTTTAGGAAGCTGACGGTCAGCTACATTGTTCATCATCATACCCCTAAGTAGATCTGAAGAAGACTTGCCTCCGTGATACACTAGACTTTTCTACTAAGAAATGTGGCTGTTCACGCAAGATGGCATAGCTCATGACTATATGTAAACTTAGGCCAAGATTGGGCCCAGCTTTGCCACACGGCAGGTCCTAAAAATGCTTTGAGAATTCTGATCTGTTTCTGGGTTCAGTATTGTGATAAGAGATTATGCTTCAGGTGGTAAAGCACCTGGTTCACCAGAAGAAGCACAGCTACCTAGATTCCATCCCCAGAACCCACAGTGACGTGCTGGGTGGTGCACACTGCCCTCAGATCTGAAGAGGCAGAGAAAGAATCCCTAGCATTCCATGGCCGGCCACTCTAGCCTAGTTGGTAAGCTGCAGGCCAATGAGGGACCCTGTCTCAAGAGTGGGTTGGCAACTTCAAGGGTGTCATCCTTGGTTGACCTCTGACCTACAAATTCATATACACATAGTGTGTGAAAAATGTATTGTTAACTAGAGGGGATATATGTATGTATGTATATCTCAAAATGATATTTCAAAATTATTTTTGACAGTACCATGCATATTTACCATCTCGATCATATCTACCCCTAATTCCCACCCTTCTAAGCATCACTTCATCCCCATTTCCCTTCTCCTTTGAAAGGTCCCCTCCTAGTTTTATGATTTGAGTGTGTGTGTGTGTGTGTGTGTGTGTGTACACATTTGGGGTTGAGACAAGGTCTCTCAGTATAACCCAGGCTATCCAGGAATTTGCTGTTTAGACCAGGCTAGCCTCAACCTCCTGAGTGCAGAGTGTACACTACCACACTCATTTTCCTTTTTTTTTTTTTAATGTTTTTTTGTTGTTTTTTTGTATAACCCACTGAGTTCAGTTAGTGCTGCCTGCTCACGCATGGATGTGGTGTCATCCACCAGAATATGAGTGGCCCTGCCATGAGGAAAAATGACCCCCACCCCAGCAGCCATCACTTGCCAATAGCTTTTCAGCTAGGGGTAGAAGACTATATTTTTGAGTTTCAATCCTCTATCATACCTATATGATTTATGAAGAAAGTGGATTATTGCCTTTGTCGTGGAAATGAATAGCTTAAAACCCACCTCAGCACTGATGGGCATACACTGAATTAATTCTCTGGAAGAGGCCCTGAGCCTACCACAGTGTAGAGATTTACTTGTGCACCATTTTCATAATCTTGGTTACCTGACTTCTCAGGTTTCAACAGCGGAGAAACAGCATGTCAGGGAAGCACGTTAGGTGGAGGCAGGCTGCCACAGTCATAGCACACATCAGCCTAGAGAGGAGGCAGAACCCCCTTTATGACTAGGTACCCTCTGATAGTCTGATAATTGGCCTTCATTAGGATGGCTGAGTCATGAGCTGCCGAGACTCAGTATATTCTGTTCAGGGACACCCCGAAGTTTTCCATAGTGTTTCCCAGACTCTGGTTCGTGGGCTGCTGGTAAGTATTCCGTGAATGTGCTTGGTTACGTTGCAGAGATAGGATATGTGTAGTAGAACATATCTAGGTTCTTCCTAGGAATCCATGTACATATTAAAAACCTCAGAAAGGAAATGGTTAACTTCTTCCTAAAATCATTTGAACCTGAGATACCCTCCACCTCAGACACATCATAGTCCTCTGAATAGTGGGGATTTTTAATCTCCTACATTTAAAACATAAAGCCAACACCAGCACCAGTGACTTAGTGCCACTAGGGTGGTGCTTCTTTCTGCTCCTTTCCGTACCCGCTGTGGCGCACACACTAAATGGTTCTGAGGTTGCTCATAAGAAGCCATGATTTTCATCTCTAGGGCTTGGGACTTTTTTTTTCAGTGTGGTGTGTTTGCTCGTAGGGCACTTGATGACATTAGTGAAAGCATCAAAGAGCTTCAGTTTTACCGGAATAACATCTTCAAGAGAAAGACAGACGAAAAGAAGAGGAAAATTATAGAAAACGGGGAAAATGAGAAGACTGTGAGTTGATGCCAGCTCCCCAGCTGCACGGCCCACCTAGTTCTCCAGAAGCCCCCTTCGTGTCTCTCTCCTGCTGATGACTCGGCAGAGCACCTTTTCTAAAGAAAAACACACGTTTCCAGTTAACTTTGAATCTCCAGATGCCTCAAGCAGACAAGACATCACGATTTGTTTCTTCTAACCTGCTGTTCCCATTATGACACAGCAACTCCTTTGTAAGCTTCAGGCCACACCCCTCCCTCAGTTCACATCTGCCTTTGCTTATAGGCCATTCTTTTTGTTTGAGAAATGAATAATAAATAAAGCTAGTTCTATTGAAATGCAACCCTTTCTGTACCATCTGTTCTTTAGTAATTTGGTCAAGGGGAAAGATGTTTTTTTTAAGTAGTATGGCTAAGGCGTAAATCTCAAAACGCGGTTGGATTAAGTTGTGTGTTTCAAACAGGAAGTGAACGTACTCTCTGATGCTTTACACATCAAGAGTTGGGTGAGGGGCTGGGTTGTGAGAGGATTTGGGCTCATCATTATCCAATTAACAGCTCTGGGACAGACTGCTCTCCACTATGTTAAGAAATCCAGGTAAGCATGCAGGGTTCTGTAGCAGTCCTGAGACTTTATGGGCTGGAAAATACGTACAAGGTAGTCACCCTGTCACGTCTATAGACCAAAGCTAGCCTGTGGCCTTAGGTTAGCAGCCAAGGGGGATTTCAGTGTAAATATGTTAACTTCCCAATTTAGCTTGTCCCAATTTCAGGACCACAGGACTGAAATAGTTTTTGCTAGTGAGGGCAGTAGGGGTACCTGTAGAAATGGCCTAGTTTCTTTGGACACCTCATTCTGACAAACAGTTCCTAAAGGCCTACAAGTGCCCTGCCTCCCACTGAGAACCACTGGAAAGAGAGACTTTTATGATGGTCTCATATCTAATATAAGTTTGAAGGGCTGGAGAGATGGATCAGTGCTTAAGAGCATTGGCTGCTCTTCTAGAGGACCTGGCTTGATTCTCAGCACGCGTATGGTGGCTCACAACCATTTCTAACTCCGGGAGCAAGGAATCTGACACCCTTTTCTGGCTCCCGTGGGTACAGGATGCACGTGAGGCACAGATACGCGTCCAGGCAAACACACACATAAATCTACAAATAAAAAATGTTTGAATCAAGAAAGGGGCTTGAGACATGGCTCAGCAATGAACGATGCACTCTTTCCTTGCAGAGGACCTGAGTTTGGCTTCTAACACTCTTGTTGGGTAGCTCACAACCACCAGTAAATCCAGCTCCATGGGATCCAGTGCTCTTTTCTGGATTTTGAGGTCACTGTACATAGACACACGTGAGAATTTGACTAGATCAACAGTTCTCAACCTGTGGGTTGTGACCCCTTTTGGGGATTGAAGGACCCTTTCACAGGGGTGGCATATCAGATATCCTGCATATCAGATATGTATGTTATGATTCATAACAGTAGCAAAATTACAGTTATGAAGTAGCAATGGAAATAATTTTGTGGTTGGGGGTCACCACAACAGGAGGAACTGTATTAAAGGGTCACAGCGTTAGTAAGGTTGAGAACCACTGGACTAGATGAAAAGTCCACAGCTGTATGTGACCTGTGTCATTTCTGTTCTCTGACATGGCATATGCCAACATCCATGCTTTGGAAGGCCAGATCAGGTAGTATGTTTAGGAATAGGCCTTCTGTCTCTTGAAGTTCCTACTGTACCGGCAAGTTCAGGTACCCGAACCTCAGTTTCCGTGTTTGTAGAGGGAGAGTGATGTCACGTGATAACGACACGTGACTCACGAGTTGTTAGACTGAAGCTGAATGCTGTGGCGGGGAGGGCCACGCTCTGTGCCCATAACAACAGCTCCCTGGTACTGTTGAGGGAGTCTTCGTGTTCCACCTAAAATTTGCTACATGGTCTCTGCTGTTCCTTTATTCCTCAGAAATGCCACAGATTCTAATGCAAGAGTAAGTGCCAGGATGCCAGGAACCAGACACTAGTGATGCAAACGGGGTTTCTCCACCCGCAGTGACCGACTGGTATCCCCATCAGTTTTAACTGTTTGAGCTATAACATTAAGTTAAAAGCAAAGATAAAACCCTCCGGCATTAAGTCTTTGTCACACAAATGGGTGCTTTCCTGACCTAGTCCCCTGTTCTGTATCTTCACGGTCATGCTGAAATGAGGCCTGCCCGTATGACATCCAGTAGAATGAGTGACTGGCATCCTGGTCTGGTGCGAGTCCGCGTGGAGACGAGACGGCTCCATGACTACTTCATTATCTTTCACTCTGCCTAGAAACTAAGGAGTTCTATGGATAGCGCTGGCACTTTGGGTCTCTTAGGGGGTTCCTGAAGCTGTGAAGTAATTTCTGTAACATGAACTGCAGCACAAATTGGTTTAAACATAGCGTCAGCTCAAAAACCCATCAGCATGTGTGCCTCGCAGAGGCTGCTCCTCTTGGGGCCTCTCACTGGTAGTTCTGTCTGCATGGTGATTATACTGCAAGCCATATTCCTGGGGTGACTAGGTGTACGTCCCCAGCAGAAGAATCGGGAGGTGACAGCAGCAAGTGATAATCTCCTTTAGCATTCCAGCCACTGTACTGTGTGGCAAGAAAAACCCCCTTTCCCTCAGCAGTGTCTTCATAGAGAGAAGATGCCCGAGCGCTCTCATTTACAAAACAGTACATCTGTTCAGAAATAAAACCAACCAGACAAAATCTGACAAATGCAGACAGAAACTAATCTTTGTTTTGTTTTGTTTTTTAAGACAGGGTTTTGCTGTATAGCCTTGGCTGTCTTGAAACTTACCATGTAGACCAGGCTGGCCTTGAACTCACAGAGATCTGCCTTTGTCTACCTCCCAAATGCTGGGGTTAAAGGTGTAGGTCAGTCACCAGGCCCAACAAAACTGGACTTGTTATATATGCGCGCTGTAAAGGACAAAAGTAATAACTAGTCAAACCAAAAGCATTGATCGCCTTGTGGTTGTGCATAAGTGTCCCAGGCTCACCCACATAGCTTTGCGTTTTGGAAAGTTAAAAAGCAGTAGAGACAGTAGAAAATTGGTCACTGCTACATTAAGCCATATGCAGCAGATTGATGATGGCAAAAGCCATTATGTTCCGTATCTGATGATGAGGGCAAAGGCAGTTAGGCTATGTATTTATTGCTATGGGTTGAGCATCTGTTATGAAGATTGAATTGCAGATATTTAAGCAAAACCTATCGAGTTTTTTATTTGTTGTTGTTTGTGTGTGTGTGTCCCATTTAAAAACAAAGAGAGCCTGGTAAAAATGTAAGCGAAGAGATCCTCTCTGGTTGAGCATCTGCTGTCAAGTAAAGGGTGATCAGCACCCAAAGCCCTGCAGAGGTAAGGGTTTGTCTGCATCCCACTAGAAAAGAGGTTGATTCAGCATGGCAAGTTGAACGTGGAGGACATGAGACATGGCTTAGTTGTCAGGGTAATTTAGTGAGCTTAGTTTTGCACATGGGTTGGTAATTTAGGATACAGTAAACAAGGGCGTCTCTAGGGGAACACGTGCTAGAAAACGGGCAGCTTGAGCATGGAGCAGAAACAGTGTCCTTGTGCAAATGAACAAACTCCCTGTTCCAGGACACAAAACATGACTTGGGTTGTATAACCCTCTGAATATGTTTTTATTGTTGTGGATCAGCAATTTTATCACACTTGCTCACATCCAACATGCATAATTCACTATGAATCGTTTTCAGACTGATCCTATCTTAGGACCAGTATGTAGCTTGCAGGAGCTCACCATGGGTACCCTGGCCTGTGTGCTTAGGAAAAGTGCATCCTCTTGGCTCTTCATCAGGAGCAGGAAGCAGGCAAGTTGGGACAAGGGTGCTGCTTGCTGTTCTGTCATTGCCAAAGTGGTCTAAGGATATTTTTGTTAACAAGATGAGGGATGGTTAGCAGAACCCCATTTTTCAAGAGGGTCCAACCTCTTCACCTAGTGAGGTGGAAAAGGAGATGCTTCTGAGTTGTGTGTATTGGAGAGTCTAGATGAATTCTGTTTACGTAATTTACAAATTATATGGAATAGCCAGACAGTGGTGACGCATGCCTTTAATCCCAGCACATGGGAGGCAGAGGCAGGTGGATCTCTGTGAGTTCGAGGCCAGCCTGGTCTACAGAGCAAGTTCCAGGACAGCTAGCACTATTGCATAGAGAAACATCCTGTTTCAAAAGCAAAACAAAAGCAAAATAAAATGAAATAAAAAACCAAATTATGTGGAATTATCTAGTTACGGACATGTGTAATATGAGATATCTTTTAAAATGTGTGGGTGTGGGTGCACGCACACTTGTGTGTGCTGGTGCCCCATGAATATGTGCAGAGGCCCGTGGAAGTCAGCCACCGCCCTGCTTTATCAATCACTCTCTGCCTTCTTCCCTTGATACAGGATCTCTCACCGAACCTAGCAGTCAGCCATGCCCCAGAGATCTTCCTGTTTGTACCTCTCCCAGTGATGATGGCAGTCGCTCACATGGCCACACTCTTGCATACACAGTAAGCACTCCGACCCACTAAGCCCTTTTCCATCTCCATGTCTTATGCTTTCCCCTCTTTTAGTAGTATTTCGTTCAATCGTTTTTTTCTATGCATTTCTTTTTATCTTAGAGGTTCAAAGATACTTGGTTATCCAAGTCTGTATTTTCCTGTTTTTAAGCTCTGTGAAATAGGGTCACATGATGGTCAATCATTTTTGTGTGCATAATTCAGAACCAGCAACACGGAAAGAGCTGGGAAGCACAGGCAGTGGCACTGAAGGGCACCTGAGCAGACCAGGAAGCTGCAAGTTTCCAGAGATGTAGGTGCCCTTCTGTTACTGCCCCAGGGTTACTGCTTCCTAGAAAACCCCATTCCTCTTCAGCATTTGCTTTATGCAGCTTTGGATTTTCTCGGAGGTAAAAACTGTGCAGCATTTGAATAATCTTTGCAGCCTCTACTTTGTCAAAGAAGGCTGTACAAACACTGTCTGCTGTCACCACCATTTCACAGATGAATTTTCAAACCCAAAGTGTGGATGGAAGTTCAGAAAGGAAGAACAGGTACTTTAAATGGGATGAATGTGATTTTGTGAAAATTCCTATTGTGCCCTTTTTGTTCATTGTACTTTAAAAAAAAATACAGATGTAATTGTACCTGTCAGTCCCCATTTTGGAGTTTGGGACTTAAAGGTCTGTTTATGTCTAGGATGTCTGTCTAAAGCCCTGTCATAGAAAAGTAGCTATATGCTGTATCATCATCGTTATATTTTTACTATTATCATTACTTATTATTATTATTGTTATTATTATTATAATTGACAGGATTTCAGTTGTGTAGCCTTGGCTGGTCTGGAACTTGCTATGTAGACCAGGCTGACCTGGAACTTAGAGAGATCGCTTATCTTTTGTTGTGCCCAAATCTGCGAAGTCCCCCAAAAACCAACAAGGAGGTCGAGTCCTGTATGTAAAAGCAAAGAGCCTTTATTTTATGCAACTTTGCAAATTCAGTCTCTCTGCATGTCCAATGTATTAGAATAAACGGAGAGCCCCGAGCTCAGTTGGAGTTGGGTTTTTATACTAGTAAAGGTGGGGGTGAGGGGTTTCTGAGGCTCAAGACCCCTGACTGGCTGACATAGGGGTGTCCTGGTGAGTGTGCTGTCAGGTGATCCTATCTACAATAGTTGGAATGTTAGACACTTCCTTTGAATGGTCTGTTCTTGGGTGGTGCTCGGGTAATCTCAGTTTGTGGTTCTTCCTGCAACCAGGTATTGTTTCAGGGTAAATTACTGAGACTCAGGCCTCCATTAAATTTATCAATGGCTGAGTCCTACTCTGGCAGGTGATAAAATGGTTGGAAGTAAAGCACTTCCTTTGGGTGCTCTGTTTCTATTTAGCTTATCATGGCTGGCCCCTACACTTTTACCACCTGAGTGCTAGAATTAAAAGTGTGCACCACCACACCCAGCTATTTTAAAAATCATTTTCTTCTTTGACAATTTCACGTGTGTATATAATATATTTTGGTCATTTTCACCCCTATTACCCTCACTCATTATTCTCCCACACCTAATGAACCCCCTCTTCCCAACAAGTCCCCCTCCTACTTTCGTTTCTCTGTTGTTTGTTATTCTGTAACCCACCGAATTTAATTCGGCTGCTCTCATGAGCATATGTGGGGGATTTACTGTAGCATGAACAAGACACCAGTGGCTACAGAATTAAATAAAAATGGCTCCTCCTCCCACCCGTTTGTGCTGGAATATTGAATGTATATCATGTGCAGGTTTTCTGAAGGTCATCACAGTGGCTGCGAGTTGGTGCAATGGCTGCGTCATGTCCACACAATGCTATCGTCTCACCAGGCTAATTGCTCAACATGGTTCTTGCACACTTCAGAGTGAAAGGAGGCTTGGAAAACATCTCCATGGGAGTCTAGTTGAGGCACGATGGGTGTGGTAATGACCTGGGAAGCAAGTGTCTTAAAATGCTTTGTCCATGTCTTCCTCACATGGGTCTTTCCAGGAGTGTGGCAAATCGGAGCATCTGTCGACTTTGTGTTCTAGTGGGCAGTGTGTGCACACAGCGGAGCATCTGTTGGCTTTGTGTTCTAGTGAGCAGTGTGTGTACACAGCAGAGCATCCGTCGACTGTATTCTAGTGAGCAGTGTGTGCACACAGCGGAGCATCTGTCGGCTTTGTGTTCTAGTGGGCAGTGTGTGCACACAGCGGAGCATCCGTCGGCTTTGTGTTCTAGTGGGCAGTGTGTACACACAGTAGAGCATCTGTCGGCTTTGTGTTCTAGTGGGCAGTGTGAGCACACAGCGGAGCATCCGTTGACTTTGTGTTCTAGTGGGCAGTGTGTGCACACAGCAGAGCATCTGTCGGCTTTGTGTTCTAGTGGGCAGTGTGTGTACACAGCGGAGCATCCGTTGACTTTGTGTTCTAGTGGGCAGTGTGTGTACACAGCGGAGCATCCGTTGACTTTGTGTTCTAGTGGGCAGTGTGTGCACACAGCGGAGCATCCGTCAGCTTTGTGTTCTAGTGGGCAGTGTGTGCACACACTGGAGCATCCATTGACTGTATTCTAGTGAGCAGTGTGTGCACACAGCAGAGCATCCATCGGCTTTGTGTTCTAGTGGGCAGTGTGTGTACACAGCGGAGCATCTGTCGGCTTTGTGTTCTAGTGGGCAGTGTGTGCACACAGCGGAGCAGAGGTGATGGTACCTGGTAGTGGGCTGAGGAAGATCAGGGGCCTCTTCTGGAGAGCGAGTGTGGGTTTCCCCTAGGAGACATGTTAGTCTGAAGGTAGCAAGGGATGTGGTGTATTCTGGAGACTCTCAGGAAGTCACTTGGTGGAGCATAATAAATGAGGGAAAGGAGACCAGCTTCCAATGAAGAATTCTGTTGAAGCAAATGAGTTCTGCTTCAGTTCTGTTGATGTAAATGATGATGAGCAAGGGGATGAGGGGCCATCTGGTCAACTGAAGCCCTAAAGTATCTCAGTCGGTGTTCAGACCTTAGGTTCCCTGTTAGAGGCCCAGAATTCTCCTTTAGGGGGGATTTTATTCTAGCCAAATGCCTGATGTGTGATTTAGGATGCTTATTAGTTTACATTGGGAATTTATGTGTGTGTGTGTGTGTGGTGTGAGTAGGTGTGGGTGGGTGTGGGTGGGTGTATATGTACACAGGACCGTAGACTTCAGCGGTTGACATCAGCCGTCTTCCTCAATTGCTCTCCACTTAATGTGCTGACAAGGTCTCGCCTTGAACCTGGAGCTTCCTGATTTGTCTAGGCTGGCTGCCCAGGGAGTCACAAAGACCCATTTGTCTCTCTGTCTTCCCAGTAGTGGATTACAGGTGCACAGCATTGAGCCACCTCTCCTGTGCTCTCCAGGACTCTCTCTCTCACATCCTTCTGTTTGCACGCCAGGCGCTTTCCTGATGGAACAATCTCCTCAGATCTAATACAGGGTGAAGATGGAGAAGACTCAGATCTGAGTGGGTTTTCAGGAGAATATAAGGGGAAAGAGGGCAGGGGTGGGGTGGGAGCAGGGGACAGTGGCCAATGAGCTCCAGGGTGAGGCTGAGCAGTGAAATGTTTAAGTTGGCTGTTTTGGCCTTTACTTAGAATATGAAACGCTTGCTACCTAGCCTTACATTAACTAGCAGAAAAGCTGAAGTGGGGCCTGGACAGCTGTCGTGACAGTGTGGACAGGGTGGACAGTGGGTCTCAGCAGCTGTAGTCCAGCAGTCATTGGTGGAAGATGCTAACTCTTTCTTACGTCACGGTGTGGGCGTATGGGTTCATGCGGGTCTGTGAAATGAACACTCAGAGACACCTTAAGAATGAACTCAGCCTTGGCAGTTGCAGGAGTCCCAGCCTCAGTGGATTGAAGCACTTTCCCTTAGCCCATTGCATCTTTTTATTTTCGTTATATTTACACTTCAGCCAGTAGATTTCCATATCTCAAAACAATGTGAATGAAGCTTCCGAAAATACAGTACCAAGTGCAAATACTTGATTCAGGAGGCACCAAGGTTTTTTCTGGGTTGCCCCCTAACCCAGTTTTGCAAAGGCTTTGTATCCATGGGAAACTCTTAGACAAGATTCACATAGGGTAACAAAAGGTATTTGTAACACAAAGGATGGATTAGAGCTGGGTGCTAACTCCGGAGCTAGGCCAGGTATGGCCCATCGGGAGTTATGGCTAATGGGAGTTGGTTGCTAACTTGCATCAAGTCAGCAGGAAACTCTGCCACAGCTAACAGTGAAAATGTCAGGGAGATTTGGTTTCCTTTAGTGCAAGAGAAGGCTTGATTTTTAAAAATTAAAATTATTCATGCAAAAGGTCACCCCAGAAGGCTGCCATTCTGAGGATACTCACTTATTCGTGTGTGTGTGTGTGTGTGTGTGTGTGCATGTCATGGTGTGAGTGTGGAGATCTGAGGACAATTTACAGCAGTTTCTTTCCATCATGAGGGTCCTGGGGATTGAACTGACATGATCAGGCATGTAGCGTCTATTCATGGGTTTTACTATTGTTATTTTTTAGACTCGGTCTTTCATTTATAGAGGAGAGATTATTTATTTAAAATTTTAAAATATGCCACCTGTACCTGGAAGAAAAAAATGAGTGTCTGAGCTCCTGGCTGGAGAACCCTGTTCTCTAGACCCTAGCCCTTGGAGGGGGGCCTTCCCCCACCTACTGCAGCCCCAGTGACCAGGCAGCATCCTCCTCCCTGCCCCTCCAAATATTCCCCGCTGCTGCATCAGCTAACCACCAGGGCCACAGGCACCACCTGCACTGGTTGAAGGAGGAGATGGATAGACGGCAGTATAAGAAGGCATCCAACAACATAAAGAGCTATATGGCAACACCAGAAACTACTGGTTCTACAACAGCAAGTTCTGAACATCCCAACTCAGATAAAGCAGAAGAAAACAACCTTAAAAATAAATTTATGACGATGATAGAGGCCCTAGAACAAAAGGAAGCAAGCTCACCCAGGAGGAGTAGACTACAGGAAATAATCAAATTGAGGGCTAAATCAATAAAATAGAAACAAAGAGAACAATATAAAGAACCAGTGAATCAAAGAGTTGGTTCTTCGAGAGAAATCAACAAGATAGACAAACCCTTATCCAAACTAACCAAAAGGCAGAGAGAATATCCAAAATAACAAAATCAGAAATGAAAAGGGGGACATAACAACAGACAAGGAGGAAATACAGAGAAC
Source organism: Chionomys nivalis (assembly GCF_950005125.1). Lineage (NCBI taxonomy): Eukaryota > Metazoa > Chordata > Mammalia > Rodentia > Cricetidae > Chionomys > Chionomys nivalis. The sequence goes on along the minus strand of NC_080089.1, from coordinate 47,462,772 downwards.
CATCAGGTCATACTTTGAAAACCTTTACTCCACAAAATTAGAAAATGTAAAAGAAACAAGCAATTTTCCGGATAAATACCACATACCAAAATTAAGACCATATAAACAATTTAATTCAACCTATAACCCTTAAGAAAATAGAAGCAATCATCAAAATACCCCCCCCCAAAAAAAACCCGGGCCAGATGGTTTCAGTGCAGAATTCTACCAGAATTTCAAATAAGAACTAATACCAATATTCCTCAAATTGTTCCATGCAATAGAAACAGAAGAAACATTGCCAAACTCTTTTTACAAGGCTACAGTTACCCTGATACCCAAATCAAACAAAGAAATAACTAAGAAAGAATTATCTTCCTCATGAACATTGATGCAAAAATACTCAATAAAATACTGGCAAACCAAATCCCAAAACACGTTAAAAAATATCATTCACCATGACCAAGTTAACATTGTCCCAGAGCAGTATAATCTACCATATAAATAAACAGAAAGAAAAAAAAAACACATCTCAGTAGATGCTGAAAAAGCCTTAGACAAATTTCAACACCCCTTCATAATAAAGGTCTTGGAGAGATCAGGGATACAAGGAACATACCTAAGCATAATAAAGGTAATATCAACATCAAAATAAATGTAGAGAACCTCAAAGTGATTCCACTAAGATCAGGACCAAGACAAGGCTGTCCACTCTCTCCATATCTATTCAATATAGTACTCAAAGTTCTAGCTAGAGCAATAAGACAACAAAAGGAGATCAAGGAGATACATTTAGGAAAGGAAGAAGTCAAACTTTCACTATTTGCAGATGATATGATAGTATACATAAGTGACCCCAAAAATTCTTCCAAGGAGCTGCTACAACTGATAAACACCTTCAGTAATGTGGCAGGATACAAGGTTAATTTAAAAAAAGATCAGTAGCCCTCCTGTATACAAATGATAAACAGGCTGAGAAAGAAATCAGAGATCACGCTTAACAATAGTCACAAATAGCATGAAATATCTTGGCATAACTCTTACTAAACAAGTGAAAGACCTTCATGACAAGAATTTTAAGTCTTTGCCGGGCGATGGTGGCGCACGCCTTTAATCCCAGCACTCGGGAGGCAGAGGCAGGCGGATCTCTGTGAGTTCGAGACCAGCCTGGTCTACAGAGCTAGTTCCAGGACAGGCTCCAAAACCACAGAGAAACCCTGTCTCGAAAAAACCAAAAAAAAAAAAAAAAAAAAAAAAAAAAAAAGAATTTTAAGTCTTTGAAGAAAGAAACTGAAAATATCAGAAAATGGAAAGATCTCCCATGCTCTTGGATAGGTAGGATCATCATAGTAAACATAGCAATCTCACAAAGGCAATCTACAGAGTCAATGCAATCCCCACCAAAACCCCAGCACAATTCTTCACAGACCTTGAAAGAACAATACTTAACTTCATATGGAAAAACAAAACACCCAACCCAAGATAGTCAAAACAATCTACAATAAAAGAACTTCCGGAGGCATCACAATCCCTGACTGCCTATAGAGCTGTAGTAATGAAAACAACTTGGTATTGTCATAAAAACAGACACATGGAGATCAACGGAATCAAATTGAAGCCTTGACATTAATCGGCACACCTATGAACACCTGATTTTTGACAAAAAAGCCAAAACTATACAATGGAAAAAAGGAAGCGTCTTCAACAAATGGATGTTGATACCGATACATAGAAATCCAGTTACACTGAACCTCAGAGAAGTGAAAGTGGGACTGGACTGGGTGGTGGTGGTGCACCAAAGCTACAGAGAAACCTTGTCTCAAAAAACCAAAAAAAAAAAAAAAAAGAAGAAGAAGAAGAGAAAGTGGGAAGTAGCTTTGAGAACATGGCCCACTTCCTAAATATAACACAAGTAGCACAGACACTGAGAGCAACAATATATAATGGGACCTCATGAAACTGAGAAACTTCGTTAAGGCAAAGGACATTGTCAATAAGACAAAACAGCAGCCTACAGAATGGGAAAAATATCTTCACCAACCCCACATCTGACAGAGGGCTGATCTTTAAAATATATAAAGAACTCAAGAAACTTCATCAAAATACCTAATAATCCAATTAAAAAATGGGGTGCTAATCTAAACAGAGAATTCTCAACAGAAGAATCTCAAATGGCTAAAAGACATTTAAGGAATTGTTTAACATTCTTAGCCATCAAGGAACTGCAAATCAAAACTACTGAGATACCATCTCATACCTGTCAGAATGGCTAAGATCAAAAACACTGATGACAACTTATGCTGGAGAAGATGTGGGGTAAGGGGAACACTTCTCCATTGCTGCTGGGAGGGCAAACTTTTACAGCCACTGTGGAAATCAATATGGTGTTTTCTTAGAAAATTGGGATTCAATCTACCTCAAGATCCCAAAATACCATTCTTGGGCATATACCCAAAGGATGCAGACTCATACCAGAAGGACATTTGCTCAACTATGTTCAAAGCAGCATTACTTGTAATAACCAGAACCTGGAAACAACCTAGATGCCCTTCAACCGAAGAATGAATAAAGAAAATGTGGTACCTTTACACAGTGGAGTATTACTCAGCAGTAAAAAACAATGACATCATGAAATTTGCAGGCAAATGAATGGAACTAGGAAAAAACCATCCTGAGTGAGGTAAGCCAGACCCAGAAAGGAAAACACAGTATGTATCACTCATAAGTGGATATTAGACATAGCGCATAGGATAATCAGCATACAATCCACAACTCCAGAGAAGCTAGGTAGAAAGGAGGATCCTAAGAGGGGACATACATGGAGGGTCCCAGGAAGGCGAAATAGTTAAGATCTCCTGGGTAAAGTAGCGGGGTAGAAGGGAGGGGATGTGGAATGGGAACATGAGGGTTCAAGATGCCCGAATTGTGAGAGGAACAGAGAGGGAGAGCAATGAAAGAGATATCTTGATAGAGGGAGCCATTATGGGATTAGGGAGAAACCTAGGTAGGTAAATTCCCTGGATTCAACAAGGATGACCCCAGCTAAGATTCCTAGCAATAGTGGAGAGAGAGCCTGAACTGGCCTTCCCCTATAATCAGATCAGTGACTACCCTAATTGTCATCATAGAACCTATATCCAGTAACTGAAAGAAGCAGATGTAGTGATCCACAGCCAAGCACTGGGCTGATCTGGAGTTCATTTGAAGAGGATCTTATGAGCAAGGGGTTAAGATCATGATGGGGAGCCCACAGAGACAACTGACCAGAACTAGTGAGAGCTCACAGACTCTTAGAGTTGGGAACCTGCATGGAATCCAACTAGGTCCTCTGCATGTTGGTGACACTTACATGGCTTGACCTGTTGGAGAGGAGCCCTGGTAGTGGGACTTGGACTTATCCTGGGTGCATGAACTGACTTTTTGGAGTCCATTCCTTATGGTGGGACACCTTGCTCACCCTTAATTCAGGCGGGAGTGACTTGGTCCTGCCTCAACTTGGTATGCCAGACTTTGGTGACACCCCAAGGGAGGCCTTACCCTTCTGAGGAGTGGATGGGGGTGTTGAGGGGAGGGAAGGGTGGAGCAAAGGGAGGAAGGGGGAACTGAAATTGTTATGTAAAATGACATGGGGGTGGAGACATGATCCTTGGGACTTGCTGACTAACAGCCTAGGTGTAGGTTCAATGAGAGACCGTGCCTCCTGGAAATAAGACAGAGTGGTAGAACTGGACCCAGGACAACATCATCTTTTGGCCTGTGCACTTGGGTGCATGAGTGTGTGCACCTGCACACATGTATGTGCATACACCACACACATACACATTACACACACAAACACACAAAATATATATTTATATTTTTGGGCACAGTTAAAATTTTTCCAGTAGTGTTTCATTTTGTTTGAACTCTTGAAAATTCCCCTTAAAACAAGTATTATTTAGTAGATTGTATTTTAGTGTTCATGTGTATAGAATTGCTCAATCTATTTTCTCTTTTTCTTATAATAGAGATGCATTAGCCTCCTTACACATAGTCGTTATGCAGGTAATTTTTTATGACAGTTATTGAATAAATTTGTTATTTGTAGCTTGAAACAACAAAATGTACTTAGATGAGTAAAAAGTACCTTTACTGAAATTCCTGCAGTGAAAATAATTGTAAAACTGCAATTTGAAACTCTTTCTGTTCTTCCCCTTTCCTATTATAGTCTTGATTTTAGTGTCTCTAGTTTCGAAAGCCCAAGGCTCCCTGGTACTAGAATCATCCTGGGATTCTAGGCTATGATTTTGTGTTTATATGTGTTATTTGGTGTTAATTTAGACTACCACTGATGGTGTGCAAAGCAACCCATTTCTTTGTCCTTCAGTGAACAGTACTAGAAGATATTCAAAGATAATTTTTGGCAACTTAAGAGGCGATATATGTTTTTCAATTATACCTATTTCTTTACTTATAAACATTTTTACTTATAAGTAAAAAGTAAAAATGTCTTAGTTGCTACCAAGTTTCTAAGTGTCTTAGTTAGGGTTTCTATTGCTGTGAAGAGACACCCAGACCATGGTAACTCTAATAATGGAAAACATTTAACTGGGGTCTGGCTTATAGTTCAGAGGTCTAGCCCATTACTGTCATGGCAGGAAGCATGGTGGTGTGCAGATAGACATGGTGCTGGACAGGGACTGAGAGTTCTACATCTGGATCCACAGGCAGCAGGAAGGAAGAATGAGCCACTAAGCCTGGCTTGGGCTTCTGAAACCTCAAAGCCCACCCCAAGTGACATTCTTCCTCCGATAAGGTCACACCTTCTTTAACAAGACCACACCTCCTAGTAGTGCCACTCCCTATGGGCCTATTGAGGTCACTTTTATTCAATACACCGCACTTAGTATATTATTTTTCAACTAAATCCAATCTGTTCATTTTTTCCCCCTTTTGTTCACCAAAGCCAACATTTTCTTTTGGGAAGAAATTTCTGTTGTTGAGGAAATCTATTCTAATTCTTACCATGAAGTGTTCAGTCAGCACAGGTGTCTCCAAGTTCCTCACCTGCTTAACATGATCCCAAAGGAACCAACTGTCCCAGGGTTCTGAGACTAGAGACAGAGCCTGTGAGTGGGAGACAGCACTAGAGGCCATTCACAAACAAAACACAGGCAGAGTGACGTTGAGACATTGGTGATGGCCTTCGTCTCTTGGAAAGGATGTCCCCTTCTTAGGGGGCACTGTGGGAAACCCTGCTGATGCGAAGACAGCCTGTTCATTTGAGGTGTGAGAACCATAGGTAAAGGTTAGGCAGGAAGTGTTGTGGTGGAGTAGCATCTGGAGGGGTTGACCTGAGCCCAAGGGTAAGTCCAGCCAACCATGTGGTGTTCTGTAGGGAGGGAAGTAGTTTGCATGGCTTTGTATGGCACAATGGCTACAGGGGTGCAGAAGGGAGGAAGGGTCTCATAGCCACAGGCCTGATAGTAAACAGATGTGGTCATCATTCTGACTGGTCTGTCCTCTAGGGGGTATTTGGGCATGTTTGGAGACTGTTTTGCTTGGCACAGCTAAGAAGGGCTATAGCCGACATGTAGTGGGTTATGGGCAAGGGATTCTGCCAAAGACTTTAAAATGCAGATGCTACTCCTCCCCATAGAAAAATGTCAATCCCCAATTGTAAGTAATGGCAATAATGTGAGACCTGGTTTTATTTTATATTTTAATATAAATGTATTATATTTTATTTGTTTTATTTTGTGTTTGTGTGTGTGTGCGCGAGAGAGAGACAATGCATGTGTTGAGATCAGAGAACAACTTGCTGGGGTTGGTTCTCACCATCTACCAAGTGGGTCTCAGAGTGAACTCAGGATATAAGGCTTAGCAGCAAGCACCTTTATCCACTGAGCCGTCTTGCTGGCCCTTGTTTTAAATGTTGAACAGATATTAGCTCATTTAATCATCATAGCAACTGTGTTGAGAACATTTCATGTTTCAGGTGAAGAATGTGACTTGTGAAATGTCACACATTTAGTGGAGAGAGCAGGCCAGGGGCAAGCTATAAAGTGCAGATGCAGCCTCTCAAGCAAGTCAGGAGCTGCCATGATAATACAAATTAAGGCAGAATGAGTTTTCAGAGAACAAAGTTGTTTCAACAGACAGGTACAGTTCATGATGAACTTTAGGTACTAATTAATACGCAAACACAAACCACTAGACATGTAATGAATAATTGAAATGTAGTAGTATTTTAAGAAAGGCTTTAAGAACAATCTGAAGGGACTCTGGCCAGCTTGAGCACGGCAGGCATGGCTGTGGCGGGCCTTGTCCTCCTCTCCCATTTCCTGTCTTGCTCAAAACCTGCTAAATTACATTCCTAAAGCTAGCCGCCAAGGTCTATTTCCTTGTTTGGTCACTTCCTCCTTCTGAGGCCGACAGCCAAGGTCCAGTTATCAATGTATTGAAGTCCAGCAATCAAAAGCCGTTGTCTCACCTTATTAACATGACCAATTAAAATTAAACAAATCCCAACATGGGGTTTCTCATTTTACCTTTATAAACTGCCATTTTCCTCTGTAACCAGAGGCTCTCCTTTGTTCCGCTCCGGGACAAGTACAACTGCCCTCTTTACCTTGTTCTTTTCCCCTTCTCCCAAATCCTCTATCTCCTGTCTTTGTCCTTAGTCCCTGCCCTCTGTCCCTCTGGGGCCAATAAATCTTTGTGCTGAGAACTTGGTCCAGGAGCTCTGAGTCAATACTTGGTCTGAGTCAGTACTTTTCCTTTCACAGTCTATGTATAATAAGTGTCAATACTTAAGGGATGACATTCTGTAACTTCCCAAGTCTGTACCTGTAAAAACATTGCCACAGTCAGCATAAAGAACATGTCCTCCATTCTAGAAGTTCTTTCATGACTATTTCTAATTCATCTTCCTCACTTGTCCTCCAATTCTTGGTCAACGATCTTCTCTGAAAACCATTGCACCTTCAGTTTCTTTGACATGTAGCTCCTCACTCCAGCGATTGCATTGCAGCTTCCATTCCTATTTTCTGAATGCAAATGACAAACGATGCTAAGGATGATCCCAGATACCTATTTGCTGTCCGCAGATCTTTGCTATCTGCTCAGATCTGTTGTCTGTTTAAAAAATTGGCTTCTTTGTTAGCCAGGTTCTCCAGGGAGACAGGGAAGTAACTGGAGAAAGGAGAGAGAGAGACACACACACAGAAAAACAGATACAGAGAGAGAGAGAAAGAGAGAGGGAGGGAGGGAGGGAGGGAGGGAGAGAGAGAGAGAGAGAGAGACCCTTATTTAAGGAATTGGCTCCTGTGGTTGGAGGTTGGCAGGTCTATAGTGTACAGGATATCTGGACATGCTGGGCCAGGAACTGGTGCACAGACTGCTTCCTTTATCTTTGGGGAACTTGCTCTTTGAGGTCTTCAGCTCACTGGATGAACCCACTCAAATTATAGAACAATCTGCTTTACTGAAAATCTATTGATTTCAAAGTTAATAGTATCTCAAAAGTAGCTTCATGCCAACATTCACAGAGACTATGACTTAACGGAGTCAACATGTAAGAGGAACCATCACAAGCTGGCTTTTATTGACCTCATTCTTTTTGTTCCCAACATTGTGTGTGTTGAGGGGATAGGGCAGAGCGTGTGCCACGGTGCTTGTGTGAGGGTCAGAGAACAACTTGGTTGTCTTGTCACTCCTGTTGAAGTTGGATCTCTCTTATTTCTGCCCAGCAGAGTAGCCGGCAGAAAGATCCCGCAGAGTTCTCCTGTTTCCGCCTCCCATCTAGGAGTCTGCGATTAATGCAGCCTTTTTACATGGTTTCGGGGATGGGGCTCAGGCTGTCAGCCTCTCGTGGAAGACACGTTTATTTGCTGAGCCATCTCACCAGCTTGGCTCCAAAGAGTAAATAGTGCCAGGCTCAGTAAACACTTAATGATTAGGCTATAAAACGTGTTTTCTAAATCACCGGGGCCTGATGACTTTGAAGAAAGTTCATTTTCCCTAGGAACTGAATATCACAAAAGCAAAACCCAAGAGCAAATGAGCCTCCTGCAGTGTACTTTCTGTCTTTATTTGCCAAAAAAGTCCAATTTTAGTTTTTCTTTAAAGCATACAAAGGCCAGCTAGTCTTCAGACTCTGACCCATCTTCATCCTGACTAATCTGGAAGTAGCAGAGTTCATAGGTTTCCTTGTCAGATGCAACCACATGAAGCCAATCACGAAGATTATTCTTCTTAAGGTATTTCTTTGTAAGATATTTCAAATACCTTTTAGAGAACTGTTTCTCAGAAACAACTGATTTTATTCTTCAAGTGTTCAAGGTGAACAACATTTCCAGTTTTCCCATTGACTTTAACCTTTTCCCGGAGAAACGGTTTGAAGTTTCCATAATCAAAAATTTCATCTACGGGATGAGTGAGGTCCAAAGGAAACCTCCAGGTTGACTTCTTAGGCTTCTTGTCTTTTGGCGCCATATTGTCCCGTAGCTGTGGGAAGGCTCTTGGACACTTTGAAGATTGCTTGGAGATGTGTTTTATCTGTTGAGTCTTGTTGTAGCAAAATGCTGTAAACCGAGTAAGCTGAAGTGTAATTTTAGAACAGATGCATATTTTATTTGTCTTTATATGTATGTGTGGGAGTGTGGGGGAGGCAGGAATGTGTGTGTGTGTGTGTGTGTGTGTGTGAATGTGGTTCCTGTGGAAGCCAGAATAGGGCTCTCCCAGAACTTAGGTGGTGGTTAGCCATCAGATATGGGTTCTGGGAGTCAAACACAAGTCCGCTGCAAAAGCAGTACTCATTCTTAACCATTGAGCCATGTAATGGCTCTTATTGGTGGTCAACTTGACTATATTGGCAATGAACTACAATTTAGAAATGGAGGGTACACCTGTGAGATATTTTTTGCTTGGTTTGAGTGAGTGAATCTACTTCTAGTCTAGACCTATGAGGTAGGAAGACATACATACGCCTTTAGTCTCAATCTTGAGGTAGGAAGACACACCTTTAATCTGGGCCACACCTTCTGCTGGAAGGCTATATACGGGTGTGGAAGAAGGAAGCTTTGCCCTTAACTTGCTAGTACATCCATTCCTTCACTGTCACTGGAGTCTACTTCTTTGGGATTCCAGCAGGTAGAGAAGACCAGATGAGACACCCAGCCTTGTGGATTGAGAAACTACTGGGTTCTTGGACTTTGTGTTCACAGTCAGCCACTGCTGGATTAGCTGGACTGCAGTCTGTAAAAATTCCATTTTATAGATAGATAGATAGATAGATAGATAGATAGATAGATAGATAGATAGATGACAGATAAATAGATAGAGGGATGGGTGAGGAAATTCATTCTATAAATTCTGTTCTAGAGAACCCTGGCTGACATAAGTCGTCTCTCCAGCTCCTATAAACACAAATGTGTTGCTTTCATTTGTGGAATCTGGGAAATCAAAAATCAGGGGTAACTCTACTTTCTGGTCTTAGCAAACCAGACTGGCCGCAAACTCACTGATCTTCCTGCCTCAGCCTCCCTTGTGTGTGCCGGATTATAGGTGATTCTCTGACCCTGGCTTCTAGCTTTGGTTCTAAATTCCATCCTTTGGACACTTCATGATACTAAGAGAGCAACTAGTTATGATGTTGATAGACTTTGATTCCCAGTAATCATCAATGCGTAGTGATATTCAGCTTCTAGCCTCATAGCTTCTTCCAGCAGGGCAAATGACAAGGGGCACCTTCATCCCTGTGCTGATATACACTGACTGAGAGCACAGGCCACTCCACACCTTTCCATTTGCCCCTAAAGGCAGGATGCTGTTGGCCCTCCATAAACTCCAGGGTTGTATTTTGTGGTCCTATCAAGCAAAGATAGAGTTCTTCACTTTTTATTGTCTAGGGATTTCTTCTTCTTCTTCTTCTTCTTCTTCTTCTTCTTCTTCTTCTTCTTCTTCTTCTTCTTCTTCTTCTTCTTCTTCTTCTTCTTCTTCTTCTTCTTCTTCTTCTTCTTCTTCTTGTTTTTTGAGACAGGGTTTCTATATGTAGCCTTGACTGTTCTGGAACTTTCTCTGTAGATGACGTTGGCTTCAAACTCATAGGTCCACCTGCCCCTGCCTCTTGAATGCTGGGATTAAAGGCATGTGCCACCACTGCCTGGCTTGTCTAGGGATTTCTAGAATCTAAGGATTTCAAGAATACTTGGAGACATGTTTTAATTTTTGTGGTACTACCATAAAACAGTGTAGGCTGCATGGCCTGTGCATTGCTTATATTTCTTTTTAAAATTCTTTTAGTTTTATTTCTATTTTGTGTTTATGAATGTTTTGCATGCATGTGTATACACCTGTGGTATCCACAAAGGTCAGAAAAGCATGTCAGATCCTATAGAACTGGAGTTACTAAAGATTGTTAGCTACCGTGTAGGAGCTGGGAATCAAACCTGGCTCCTCTGGAAGAGCAGCTGGTGCTCTTACCTGCTGAGCTACCTCTCGGGCCTCTATTGCTTCCATTTCTGGAGGTTGAGAAATTCCAAATCAAGGGGCTGTCTGATTTGGTGCCTTGAGAGAACTCACTTTCTGGGTGGCAGATAAGCCTTCTTGTTGCGTTTCCAGATGGTAGAAGGGTAGGTTCACCAGTGTCCATGTAGCTCTTAAGGGCACCAATCCAAGACTCCAGAGCACCAACTAATGGTAGACATCTGTCAGAGCTATTAAAGACTTCTCTTCCCTTGGCCCATGCTGTCACCCTGTTACAGCCGCCTTACTTGTTCTGGAGCTGAGACGGGTCTTTCTCTCTTTGTTTTATTTGTTTCCTTTTAAATCTATTTTCAGATAACTTCTGTACACTCTTCAAAAGTGTTTCAAAAAATTAACTTTTGGTTATGCCATAATCATACATATTTATACAATATGTGGCTAGAAATAATGGGCCAGACAGTGTTTAAATAAATACAGTTTCCATGTAATTATTTTGGATGTAAAGCTAGCCAGGACAAAAAACAGCCCGCACTCCTATTTAAAACATACTATGATATTTTGGTACAGCTATAGAATATATGATTAAGTCAGGGAAATTAGTATAAGCATCACCTCAACACTGATGGTTTCTCTGTGTTGGGAAGATTCCAAATCCTCTCTGAGTGGTTTTATAATAAACAAAAAATGATTTTTACCTATATACAAGCTTCTGCACTGTGCTTATTTCTCCTCTATAGCCATCACATTGATCATCTCCATTAGTCAACTTTCCTCACTAGGAGGAAAAACCTGAGACAGTTATCTCATTAAAAAGGTTTATCCCGACTCACAGCTTTAGAGGTGGCCATCTACGATGAAGGAATTGAGCCTTTTCTAGAGCTGTGGCGAGGCACTTCATGATGCTGGGAAGGCAGGACAGAGCAAAACTGCCCATCTTGTCACCAGGAAGCAAAGAAAGAGAGGAAGAAACAGACCTGGGGTCTCACACCTCTTTAGGGTATGCCACTGATGACCCAAAGATCTCCCCATAGGCTGGGGCTTTAAAGTCTTCACCACCCTTCAAAATGCCATCTGGGACTGAGTCTTAACCACATGGGCTTTGTGGAACTATTCAGCATCCAACCTGCAGTGCCATCTAGGGTGAGCTGTGAACTAGGCAGCTGGACACCTGCCTTTGGATTTCAGGAAAAAGGGGAGTGGGAGACGTTAGCTTTAGGAGTCATTCGTGTGTGGCTTTTGAACTTGAGATGGGGCATGGTCCCTAAGATAGTGGCTGGTCAGAGGAGACTCAAGGGCTGCAACACAGGGCCACTCTGACATTTAGATGTCAGTGAGAGGCAGAGGAAGAGGAAGAAAGTCGAAAAACTGGTGACAAAGGACCCTATAAAGCAGGAAGAAACCGGAGCAGTGTGACACCTTGAACTGAATGCTGTGGCCACTCCTTGTCACAGCTCTCGGTTAAGCTAGTGGGAAGTGACTGGTGACTGACAGGACAGGTTCTTGATGAAGGAGTGTGAGCAGAAGCCCCATTGGAATGATTCTGAGAGAGAATGGAAGGGCTAAATAGGAGCACAAGATACAGACATTGAAACAAAACACCTTTGTCTTGTCCATGATACTGGAGATACAGAGTAACCAGGAAGGCATGTAGCCAGTCCTCCTGGGATCTATGCTCAGATTGGGAACTAATGACTCATTTGACCTTTGACACTTCCATTTGCAGAAAAGAATGTGTGGCCTCGGGCACCACTGTGAAGTTAAATATTCAATGTCTTGTGTCTATTCACAGAGTTTTTAACTCTTTGGTTTTGGTGGTGCACAGGTGCCAACATTTTAACAGTGTGCTATGGGACTCTACTGCACTTATTCTCAACACATCCGTTGAGACAGTCCCAGCTACAAGGCATTTGAAAGATTCAAAGCCACAGAGCGGTGTTATTTGATAGGTTTGTAGAGGGTAGGGCGGTCAGGGAACTAATGCATAAGTGACAGAGCCCATCCATACACTGCACACATGATGGATATCCGGCAAGTAGAATAGGACTTGGGAATTGCTGGAAGTGAAGGGAGTGTATGAGAGAGAAGAAGGGATTAAGGGTGCCTTCCTGGTTTCAGATTTGAACAATCAGATAAGTGATTGCAGAAGATAAAACAAAAACAATGAGAAATGAAACAACAACAACAACAAAAAAACCAAAAATACCAGAGGAAGAGCTACTGGAGGGGAGGGGAAAAGGAGCCATCCAGCCAGTCATTTTGGAGTCAGAGACAGGCATGTGGAGATGTTTAGTAGTAAATGAGACATAGCAGTGTAAAGCTAAGGAGAGAGATCTGGGTTTGAGATGGAGATTTGAGAGGAGGCAGCGAGGGGGATGGTAACCAAGTGGAAATGGATGATGTCACACAAAGAAGGTGGTATAGATGGTGAAGGCAAGAAGGCCCAGCACAGGGGCTGGAGAGATAGCTCAGAGGTTAAGAGTACTGACTACTCTTCCAGAGGTCCTGAGTTCAATTCCCAGCAACCACGTGGTGGCTCACAGTCATCTATAATAAAATCTGGTGCCCTCTTCTGGCATGCAAGCATACATTGAAGGAATGTTGTATACATAATAAATAAATAAATAAATAAATAAATAAATAAATAAATAAATCTTTTTTTTTTTTTTTAAAAAAAAAGAAGGCCCAGCACATTGGAGCAATGTCGGAACACAGTCTGATAGGCAGAGGAAGAAGAACCAGATGGTCAAATGCTTGCATAGCATGAGCACAGCATAAACTTCATCATTTCTATATCATATCTCCCTTTTTTCTTTACATGGAGATTGACTATTATCACTAATCATTTATAACTAACCCCTTTTAAATGAAAACAAACATTTATAAACAATATTTGGGGAATTTGGGAGTAGTTTTCTGTACTACTTCCTGCTGATTAGGGTACTGCTAATCTTAAGGGGATCCTGAGAAAGTTTAGAAACATGGGTAAATTTTGGCTGTAGTAGTCTATGAGGCTGCATCGTCTCAGCCAGTTGTCTTGAAGCTGTTTTGGATATTGGATCACCTGGGCATTGCTCCCATCGGAGACCTCTCGGGGTTTTACTTGATCAAACTTTATTAACCTGGAAGAAATCTATAGCTCCTCATCTTCTGTGGAAACAAAAGCAGAACCTTTTTTCCAAAGCAACATATTCTTAGACTTAATTTGAAGTGAAGATACCTTTAAAATATATATATGTTTGCTTAACTTAGTAGCCTCTATAATCAAATATCTCTTAGAAGCTAGCTCATTAACAATAAAAAATATAGAGAAAATACAATAACATACATAATTCAGACTCTCTGGGTATTTTCATCTTTATGTGGTTTTTTAAAATAATATTTTTACTGTCTTTTTAAAACTTTGTTTTATTTTTTAAAACCATTTATGTTTTTTATAACTGCCTATACCCATTTTCTTTCTTTTTAAAGCCTGTGTATATTTTTGAAACACACTGTGACTTGTTAGAGATTTCTTTTTGTCTAAATCTGTCTTTATATCCTATCTGCAACCATTTTTTGATCATTGTTTTAAAATGATAAGTGAGCATGACTAGGACCAAAGCAAAAACTTAGGTTGTTGCTCTGCCCAGTTCAACTTTTCAACGTGGTAGAGGGACATTCATCTCCAGCTCTGGGAGCCAAGCTCACCCCCCAACTCTGGGAAGCAGTGGGTCTCTACCACGATGCTATGGGTAGCATGCTGCCCATAAACTTTTTTTTTGTCTGTATGGGTAAAAGCTAAATCTGCCATGGGGTGCTGCTTGGAGATGCCTCTCTGTACCATGATAGGAATCTGCCATGCTGTGTTCAAGCCCGAATGCTGCCGCATCTCTGCACCATGTCCTGCGTGAAAGACACAACTGGGAAGCCCTCCTTGGCTCTGTCTATATATTCCAGAGCCCCCTTTGTAAAAAGTTTTATAAGTCTTATGTGGAGACTTGAGTGGCTCATGCTGGACAACAAAGGTAGCCAGAAGCTTTTTTGTATCCCACCTGGTCCCACAGCCACTTCCAAAATAATCACTCAGAGGATTGATTGTAATTGTTCAGTTAATGGTTCAGGTTTATTACTGGCTAGCTCTTACATTTAAATGAATCTATTGTGACTTTGTGGCATTACCTGTTCTTAGTACCTCTTGCTGCTCCTGTGGCTGCTGACATCTCTATTGATCCTGCCTTCTTTTTTCTTGTATTCAGTTTGACTTTCCTGCCTAGCTATATTCTGTCCGGCATAAGCCAAAGCAACTTTATTCAACAACCAATAAAAGCAACACATATTCACAGCAAACAGAAGGCTATCTCACATCAGTCATCCTTGGCTCTCAGCCTGGGATACAGGGCAGGAGGGAGGGAAGGAAGTGATGAACTCAAGAGAGTGTGCTATATTTGTGGATGTCTGTGGAGACCTGGGGATTTTCTGTATGCACAATTTAGCAAAAGTAGGTTCAAGATATTTACTTCTCATTTCCAGTTATGTGTTCTGGTGACTGGCTGTTCTTAGTGACTTATTGCTGAGATGTTTAGAAATGTCCTTTGGGATGAGGAAGCTGGTGTAGCTATGAAAGTCACCAGAACTGTGTTGGCAACTACACACCTCTCATGTCTGTCATCCCACAGTGGTATCTGGACTTTCTAGAAGTACGTGTGCAGTGGCCTTGATGCCCTGACTCCGTCTTAAGGATGGAAGCCATTTTATTACAAAGTCAGAGTGAGTTCATTTCTGTTTGCTGCAAAATTCAAGCTTGACCGCGTTTTAACCTGTTTCTGGAATTTGACATGCTCCCTACCCCATGGAATTTGACTCACACCTTGACTGTACACTGATAAGATGTTCTGCTAAATAATTTTGAAATGTTCTGCTAAGTTCCCTTATAATCAAAACCCCCTGGAAAACCCGTAGCCTTGCAGTTTTTTTTTTTTTTTTTTTTTTTTTTTTTTTTTGTTATATAAGCCCCACTGTCTTCTATGTTCAATGCTATTTTCTTAAAATCTGCTTGAGGGACATATCTCTGTCTGACAGAAAATGAAGATTCCATAATTTGACCAAGGAATCTAATGATGATCTTTACTCTCTTTGGGAGAGGCAATTAACATCTTTTCCACTCTATGCTCCAAAACTTCCATAGAAAAGAGTGACAGAAGTGACTGAGCTGCTTTGTGCCTACTAGGTCTATTTTTTAGGGGGTTTTGTCCATTTTTTCATTGACAAATGCTTCAGAATGGGGAATGGGAGTCCCTATCCTTTCCGCTGAAGCAATCCTCTTCCCCCACACCGTGAGGACAGTTTTAAATGTAATTCAGTAACATGATGTCTTAGGGTTTCTATTGCTCTGAAGAGACACCATGACCATGGCAACTCTTACAAAGAAAGCATATAATTGAGGTGGCAGCTGACTGTTCAGAGGTTCAGTCCACTATCATCATGGCAGGAACATAGGCAGCATGCAGGCGACACGGTTCTGGAGAGGTAGCTGCTACATGTTGATATACAGGCAACATGAAGTAGACTGTCTCACTGGGCCTGGCTTGAGCATATATGAGACCTCAAAGCCTGCCCCATAGTGACACCCTTCCTCCAACAAGGCCACACCTCCTAATAAAAGCTCCCTTTGCGGGTCATTTTTTTTTTTTTTTAAATCAAACCATCACATTCTATTCCCTGGCCCCCAAAGGTTTGTAGCCATATCATAATGTAAAAATGCATTCAGTTCAATCTTAAAAGTCTCCATAGTCTATAACAGTTTCAAACTTATTTAAAAGTATAAAGTTCAATGTGTCTTCTGAGATCCATGCAATCTCCTAACTGTAATTGCTGATAAAATTAAAAAAAAAAAAAGTAGATCACATACTTCTAACATGTAATTGCTCAGGATATACATTACTGTTCCAAAATAGACGAGGGAACATAGTGAGGAAATATGGACCAGAGCAAGACCAAAAACCAGCTGGGCAAACCCCAAACTCTGCATCTCCATGTCTGATGTCAAAGCACTCTTCAGATCTCCAACTCCATTCAGCTTTGTTGACTGCAACACATTTTTCTCTTGGGCTGGTTCCACTCCCTGTTAGCAGCTCTCCTCAGCAGGTATCCCACACCTCCAGCGTCTCTAACATTTTAAGATTCTCCATGGCAATCCAGGCTTCAACTTCGCAGCTTCACCAAATGGCTTCTCTAGGCCTCCATTCAGGTTCACCCCTGACATATGCCTGGCCTCGATGGCTTTCTTTTGGTGCAGAGGCAAATTCTATAGCCTGTTTCTTCTATCTTTAACTCTACGGCCAGAACCAAGTGGCCAAAGCTGGCAAATTCTACTGCTTGCTGGAGCTGTGACATGGCTGCCGCATTCAATTACATCTTCACCAACTTTCTGTTCTTTGCTACCCAAGCTTGGCAACTTCCTCTGTAGACCAGACTGACCTCAAACTCAGATCCACCAGCCTCTGTCTTCTGAGTGCTGTGATTAAAGGCATGCACCCTACGCCTAGCTCTAAGCTTTTCTTTAATTCCTTCTCACAAGTTGGAAACTTAGCTGGGTAGGGTCAGTCTTGCCCTGAGGTCACCACTCCCTTTCTCCAGTTTCTTAATCTGTTTATCTCCTTGAATACAGGATTTAGCTCTGTTCCACTTCCTGCTGCCCCTTCTCTCAGTTGGTACAGTTTGTATTTCCACTTGCTCAGCCTGTTCCTTTTCATTATAAATATTCATCAGAGTTAACACTAATATCCACACGACAGAGTCTATATACTAGGCTGTTTTGTGATTTCCTCTGCCAAAAGAATGAGTCCAAAACTCTTCACTTTAAGCTCAGGAAGCCAGTCACTTGTCCACAGCCCCTGTGGTAGCCCATAGGCCATCAGATCTGACAAGGTGATAACTAAACAGAAGGGATGAGAAAGACTGGGCTCTAAGGTTGGGAAGCTGCTTGGGCAGTCTAGTGACTCACTTTACTCTTTAAATAAATACTGTATAAATATATACATATATATGTATATATATGTATATATTTAAATATATATAAATTTAAATATATATTTATATAATATATAATATAATATATTTAAATATATAATATATAATATAATATATAAATAAATATATTTAAATATATATTTAAATATATATAAATACATATATTTAAATATATATATATTTAATTTTTGAGACAAGGTTTCTCTGTAGCTTTGGAGCCTGTTGTGAAACTTTCTTTATAGACCGGGCTGACCTAGAACTCACAGAGATTCATCTGTCTCTGCCTCCCAAGAGCTGGGATTAAAGGTATGCACCATCACCACTTGGCTTCTTTTTTCTCAATTAGATCATTTGAAGCAGGAAGATCCACTTCTAATCCAGATCTTTGAGTTGGGAAGACCCACCTCTAATCAGGGTTACTCCTTCTTTTGGAAGCCTGTATAAGGGACATGGAAGAGGGAAGCTCTCTCTTTTTGCCTGCTTCCTCCCACCATTACATACAAGTCCATTCCTTTAATGGCATTAGAGTCTACATCTTCAAGATTTCAGCATAGACTAAAGACCAGTTAAGACATCCAGCCTCATGGACTGAAAAACTGCTGGATTCTTAGACCTTCCTTACATAAGTAACTGTTATTAGATTAGCTGGACCACAGCCTATAAGTCATTCTAATAAATTTTCATGATTATGTATGTATGTATGTATGTATTCTATAAGTTCTACTGCTTTAGAGAAGCTTGACTAACACACCCATCTAGACAGATGCACATCCACTTTCCTGGTGTGTGAGGATGGCTTTTTAAAAGAGGGAAGCAGAACAAAGCAGGCCCACAACTATAAACCAAGTGGGACCTCGGATGATGCCAGGCAAGGGGTGAGTCCAGCTGTCATTTTGACTTTAAGTTGATCTTGGGATGTAGCCAGGGATTGACTAGAACTTGTGCTCACCCTGTGTCTGGCTCCCTAATGCTGTTTTTATAGGTATAAATGGCCAGATAAAGTATTTGTGGCGTTAGGAACCTTGCATGCATGAGACAAGCCCTCTACCACTGGGCCACATCCCCAGCTTGTATAACTGTCATCTGAGTCCAGGTGGAAATACCCATTCTGATGCAGGCCTACTGGCTTACATAAACATTTGTTATCTGCCGCTGATAGAATCCTCATCAACACAGTGACCCAGTGGCCTAAGTAGACACTTTATTGTGGTTGAGGACCTTCATTAGATACCCTTAATGGGTCTGAAATCTACTCTTTAGCCTCTATACTTGCTATGACCAAAATAAATTTCCAATTATGATTCTTAAAATTTAAGTTCCTTATGAACGATATCCTCTGTAAAGAAAACTAATTATGTTTGTTACAACACGGGGAAAGAATAAGCAAGATTTGTGGGGTTCTGCTGGGAAATCTCTCTCTGGCAATGTCGGCTGCTCCCTGTTTTAATGTTTCAATTAGAAGACAGAGAGGGACCTGCCTCAAACAAGATTAGTAACTAGAATTATGATTAGATTCACCAAGACCAATTTATTTCTGTCACTGGGGATGAATATGAGGAAAAGGAATCAGATTTCCTGTGCTGTTTGTGTCCTCAGAATTCGGGTTCCATGGTTCAGTTCAAGTGAGCTCCAGGCTGGGTACAGCAGTGAGGATGTGGCGGGAAAGAAAGAGAGAGTACAGATTAAAGTCTGAGGGCTGAGAAGATGGCTGGGTGGGGAAAGCACTTGCTGGGCTAGCAGTGAGGGCCAGAGTACAGATGTTCAGAACTCAGAACATTCCAGCACTGGCTATACATGACTGTGCAACCTCAGCACTGGAGGCAGAGACAGGCAGATCCCTCTGACTTGCCAGACAGCAGTGCGGCTGAACTGGTAAGCTAGCTCCAAGCTCAGTGAGAGACTGAAAAAAATAACAAAATAACAGGGAGAGAGATTTAAGAAGACACTCAACATTGGCTTCTGGGCATTGTGCATGGCTATTCGTGCACATGCACACACACACACACACACACACACACACAGGCACACAGGTACCCACACAACCCTGCAGATAGAGATCTACTTAGGAGAAAAAAACCACAGTAGCAGAAAGAAAGGAATACTAACTCTCTTACCGCTACATGTAAAAAACAAGCTGCAGCAAAGTCCCTGACACATACATGTGAGCAAGGCAGGCACCATGTAAATGGCCTACAAAGCATCCTAACTCTTTCACCTAAGACCATTGATTGTCTGTCTAGCTTTCTGTCCCGTGTCCAATCTCAGAAGTGCTTTTCTTCTTTAATAAGCTGCCTCTATTTCTGCTGTTATTCATTATCCTGGTCAAAGTCTTTGTTTCAGGCTCCAAGAACCCCCAAATCCCGGTGAATGCTCCCCAGACTTCAAACCATGTGCATAATAGGGTGAAGATCTCACACTTGGTGACAGAAGGCTGAACACTCCAATGATTGTCTCTGCTATTGCTCTAGTGTTTTCTGGAAGGAGAGATAGTAGAGACCCCGGACTGATCTCTGAACTTTGGTGTTTGAAGATTTCCACCATTTTGTTTAAAGGCTCTGGAAGACAGCCTGGCACAGACTTAAAAAGTGTTGAAGTTTTGAAGCATATGATAACGCGCTGTTGAGATGTTTCGGTGACGAAAGGAGTTTGCTACCAAGCCTGGTGAGCTGCGTTCCAACTTGGAATCTGGAAGGTGGCAGGAGGGAACTGATGCCCCCAAATTATCCTCTGACCGTCACATGTGTGCCACACCCACTCCACCCCAAAATAAATAAAGGGCAAATAATTCAAAGATATGGAGATACAAGACAATTAAATTTAGAGCATTGTTGCAGTGGCCACCAGCTTCCAGGGAGTAAGAGTGTAATGGCGGAGTTTCCAGAAGGGCACGTGAGAAGGATTAATACTTTTAATATGTTTTGGTGACAGGCGACGTGAATATTTTATAATAATGAAACACAAATCTAAAAGATGAATAACACCGACAACATAGAAAGATCCCATTTAATGACTTCCAGAGAACTGAACTTAAAATTTAAAATGAAAATAGGAGAAATGTACTTTTAACAGCTTCGGGAGGCAGTAAATCCACCCTGAGAGAAGAAGTCTCCCTCAAGGTAAGTGAAAGTTCCTTTAATAGAATCATTGATGGTACTTAATTCAGTCTGTTTGCAAATTTCAGAAATCTGTGTCCCTTCCAAAGAATAATTGCTGGGGGCTAAGGACTTTATCTCAATATTGCATTTTTATTTGCTTTTTCTCTTTAATGCTACCCTCCCCAACCAATTAACCAACCAACCAACCAGCCAGCCAGCCAACCAACCAACCAACCACCCCACACACTCCCCACCCACTTACCCAACTAACCCAAACCAAAAAAAAGAAAAAAACGAACAAAAAAAACCACAAAAAGCCAAACAACCAAAAACCTCCACATAAGCCATGTTCAGCAGTGTAGTATTATAATATTGCCCTTTCTGTATGCAGCAATTTTCAAAAGCATCAGCTATCTTCTCCTTCCTTGATACAGAGGAGGAAGCTGGCAGATGGTGCCCCTTTTGTGTCCCTGACTGACTAGTGGCTGTCAGGCGCTCACTTGCTGAGCACTTGTGCTGTATCAGTAGCCATGCGAGGTTGAGTGGGAGTGGATATGAGTAAACCTGTCTTCCACGTCCGTGTGGTCCTCTATGCACACCCGCCGCAGACACTCAGATTGACACTAGTGTGCTCTCTTCACTGCCGAGGCAGAGATGAATGCAGCCATCTCTCCAAACCGTGGCAGTTGGCTGATGTTAGGTCCCACACTCAAGACATCAGCGTTGGCACGATTGTATTTTCAAGGCTGGGTCAGGTCCCTGCAGCTGTCTTTGAAGTCTAGGTGTTACTCAGCACTCAAGAAGCAAATTTTTAATGCCTTTATTCATTTAGGGATGTGGAGAAGGGCAAGAGGGGTGTGCCCCATGTGCTCCTGGAAGTCAGAGGACCTACCTGTGGGATATAGTTCTTTCCCTCCACCATGTGGGTCCTGAGGATCAAACTCGGATCACGAGTTCCTTTACCTGCTAAGCTGTCCCACTTTTTTTAAAAAAAATATTTATTTATTTATTTATTAATTATGTATACAATGTTCTGTCTGTGTGTATGCCTGCAGGCCAGAAGAGGGCACCAGACCTCATTATAGATGGTTGTGAGCCACCATGTGGTTGCTGGGAATTGAACTCAGGACCTTTGGAAGAGCAGGCAATGCTCTTAACCACTGAGCCATCTCTCCAGCCCGCTGCCCCACTTTTTTGAAAATAAGTCTAAGAAGCTCATCCCTTAAGCAGAGGCATCTATAACACTCTTATCCGTTGGGCTAGAGAACATATTTGTCATTGCATCAATTATATTTGGAACATTTGCAAACAGCCATCCTCTCTTCCTGTCTCCTTGAAAAACAGCAAGCGATGATTCTTTAATCATCCTGGCTTTGAAAGATGGTGTAGGGCGTCTTAATTATTAATATGTGCATCCACTGCCACATCCTTAATGTGCAATTACTTCACATTGCCCCACCTGACATTCTTGTACCTTCTGACATTGTAGTCTGAATCTGGGTACTTGATAATTTTGGTTGATCACTGCTTCCTGTATACATGTCATCTCATAAGGAGCGGTTTTTAAAAGTTGTGTGTGTGCGTGTATGCGTGTGTGCATGTGTGTTTGGCTTCTGTGTGCCAGCATCCTAGGAAGCCAGAAGAATGCACTGGATCTTTTGGGTCTGGAATGGCAGGTGGTTGTGAGTCACCTAGCGTTGCTCACCCAGTTCTGCTGAGAATGGAATTCAAGTCTTCTGTAAGAGCAACAAGTGCTCTTAATCACGGAGCCGGCTCTTCAAGTCCAGGAACACTTTACCCATTGCTTTACAAACATTCTAGAGTCTCCATAATAAGGCATTCAAGGTCAAAACTAAAAGTCACTTAAAGTTTAGTAGGAGGGCTGGTGAGATGACGGCTCCATGGGTAAAGGACCTTGCTGCCAAGCATGACGATCCAGATTTGATCCCAAAGTCCTACATGGTGGAAAGAGAGAAGCCCCACTCAAGCCCCTTATTGAGTGTGCACACATGCGCGCGCGCGTACACACACACACACACAATAAATGTTGTTTCTTTTTGTAATTCATTAGGAAACACAGAGATAGTCATTTGAACTCTGTACATATCACTCAGATTCACGTCTCAAGTTATAAAGCTGTGGTTAAACTATCAGAGTATTGCATCTTTCCTAACTTTAAAGAAAAATGTTTCCACACTCAATATATCCCCAGGCAGTGTAAGTCTGCCCTGGAGTAGATTAAACTGTGATGGCTTCCACTGAGCAAATGAAGAAAGTAGACCTTTTTCTTATAACCTTTGTGGGCTCCTGGTAATTGCGAAAGTGAGACATGCAGTTAACTCTAGTAGAAGTGCCAGCAATATTCTACGAGCCACTGCATGAGCCATTTGAATATGAGATAGCACACAAGGAAGGGTGTGCGTGCCGGGTCACAAGGACACAGGACTCCTTTGGACCATGTAATTTATTCTGGAACATTTTTTCTCTCTGGGCTGTTCTTCAGCCTCTGTATTTGCCCCCTTGAACTCTGTAGGTACCACTTCCTCTAGGAAGATTCTCTGTATCCCCGACTGCATGCAGGTGACTCCTAGGTCCCCTGGCATCCTTCCGTGGCAGGTGTTACACAATATTGCAATAGCTCACTGCTTACCTGTATTCTGTCTAGATACGCAGTAAATGAGGGTAGGGACCATGTCTGTATGTTGAGCCCTGTGCATCTCATGGCCTCCCAGGTAATAGCTGTTGATTAAGTTCAGTGAATGAATGCGTCTCAGAACAGAGCCTCACCTTCTTCACAGCTGCTTCAATGTCTCCTCTGCCAAGGCATCTCTGCCTCTCAGCATGGATCCTTAGCATAGTCAGGGTGATTGGAAATTGCGTGGAAGTCTCAAGCTTCCTGGTCCTTAGCTAACATCTCATTCCTTACACTGTAAAGTCAACATCTGTCCCTCTATCTTACTCAGAAATCAGAGCATGAAAGAACGTCCTGGACTGGCAAGATGCTTCAGTGCTTGCTCTGCAAGTCCAATGACCTGAGTTTGAGCCCCGCAACCCCAACCCATGCGGAAGTGGAAGGAAAAGAGCAAACTCCACAGAACTGTCCTCTAACCTCCACAGATGAGCTACATGTGGCCATGTCCAATCTCAATCTCAATCTCTCTCTCTCTCTCTCTCTCTCTCTCTCGTCATCCTCCCTACTTATGTTTAATACATAAAAATTTAAGAAGTGTTTCAAATGATCATTCTCATTATAAACACAGAACTTTGTTCCCAGTTCTTAGGTGTGTATACTGTTACTCTGTTTTTAGTTCTTTGTAAAATGTACTGAGTCCCTGAACTACTTATCATTTTTTATTTATTATTGTTGTGTGTATGTTTGATAAGTATGTGGGGGTGCGTGTCATAGCACGAAGCTCGATGATCTAGGTTTAATCCAGAGATCTACATAGTGGAAGGAGAGAACCGTCACCCGCCCATTGAGTTTTGAATGTTGCACATGCACCATGGTGCACACAGGCTCCCCTTGCCCCACCCCCATACATACATGTAATGCAAGAAAGTTTTTCTTGATTTCTGCAATGACCCACTGTTCAACAATGTAGTGTTCAATCTCTCTGTGTTTTAATAGTTCTGTAATTTTTCTTCCCTCTTGATTTCTAGTTTCATTCTATCATAAGTAGATAAGAAAGAAATTATTTCTAAGTTTTTCCTGTATTTGTTAAGACTTATCATATGGCTTAAAACATGGTTTGTTTTGAAAAAACTCCCCATGATAACAAGATAACGTCCTGGACTGGCGAGATGCTTCAGTGCTTGCTCTGCAAGTCCAATGACCTGAGTTTGAGTTTGTTGGGTGGAGTATTCTGTACATATTCGTTATGTTGACTTGATATACAACAGAGATCTGTAAGGAGTTTCTTGGCTGACTTTGTGTACTCACATGGCCCAGCTATTTGCGAGAGTGCGGTCAGTGACATTGGAATGGGGACTGACTCTCCATGTCCCGCAGTGTTTGTCTTGTGAAAAAGGATGTCTATACTCTACAACTCCTTTCTTCATTCCCTTTTTCCTCACGGGATTTAAACCTTGTTGGAACTGTGCATCGCTCCCTAGCTAGGATGTGGGTCACCTGCACTCTCTAGGCTCACTGTCCTGAGAACTTAGGGCTGTCATCCTCCCAGGGAACTCGAGTGGAGCTGAAAATACACCCACACGTGGTCGCTCTGAAATCATACACATGCAAGTGACTGAGCGGGTTGTGTTTGTATGTTGAGGAGCATGCACACACACAAAACAACAACAACAATTAGAGAAAAAGAGACCATGGATTTGAGAGAGAACAAGGGAGAGGTGTATAGAAAGGAGGGAAGAAAGGGGTGTGTGTGGGGGGAGCAACACAATTATATTTTAATTTCAAAAATAAATTAGAAACCTTTTAACTTGCATCTGTTTACACTAAAAATCTAGTTTCCTTAATGCCATGAAGGTAATATTTTACGTTATTCAACAAAATATAAAAACAGTTGCAAAATAATAGCACTATTACTTCTTTTTTACATGTAGTGTATATATTTGATTATTGGATGGGCAAAAATTGTGTAGATACTGAGATCTTATCAAATATTAACAAAATTAATTTCAGCTCATAATTGTTGAAAAGTAGAGACCAATCATATTTAGTAAAAAGTCCGTTGAGCCGTTCAATATGCCACAATACTAAGAATGTGACCTTTTAAGTACAAAGACCTTAAAAAAGAAAAAAATCAACACCAACTAATTTAACAGTCAACATTATCAGAGATTTTGAACCTTCCTCAGTCCTCTCACCCCTATTTGGAGAATCTTATAAAAAGCTGAAATAAAGCCTTTCTGTGCTCTGTAATATTCAAAGGTGTCTATGATAGTGCATTGTAATGAGAACTGTCAAAATACAACTCAGTAGAACTAGCAATATTACTTCTAATGAAAAGATTACTATCGAGTGTTGGTATTTTCTGTTCTATTTTTTAAAATGTGTGTGTGTGTGTGTGTGTATGTAAGTGCCAGTGGAAGCCAGAAAAGGGTGCCAGATCACCTAACTATGTAGTTACAGGTGGTTGTGAGCTGCCTAACATGGGTGCTGGGAACTGAATTCTAGTCCTCTGAAAGAGCAAGAAGTGCTCTTAGGATCTATCTAGCTCCAAGTTCTAGTTTTCTGAAAATATATTTCCCTGGAGGAAGTATTGTTAAAATGTCATTCTTAAATGTATTAATCCCAGAGACAAAACAGACGAAGTGCTTAGTGTCGCCACACTAATCTGTGTTGGATTTATAATGACACGGCACATAACTTGGTCCCACCAGCTCCTAACGGGGCCGGAAATTTCCTGTTGCTGCTGATATTGGCACTGTTGCGCACAGATACTCTTTGTATCTGTGGTGATGGATGCCCTTATGAACATACTCTGCTGCGGGTCCTACAAAAGTCTAGCAGTTAAGCACAGATTTAACTTGTGATGATAGTACTTAGTATGTTCTTGCTCGTGCAGTTAATATGCTATTGTTTGACAGTGTTTCCTTGCACGTATGAAAAATACAGTTTCTTATAAAGCAAACCCGTGTTGTACCGACACTGGCCTCAGGCGTTTCATGAAGAAACACCTTGCACGAACAGGTCATGCTGATGGACTGATCTAGAGCAACTTTGATTTCTCTAAGCCCGCTCTGATGTTGTGTAACACAAGTGCCCCTGAAAACATGTTTTAGAGTGTAAGAGCCTGTGGTTAAATAGTGGTTGTATTTATATTTCAAAATTTATTTTTTCCTTTTAAAAATAATAATGCATTACATTTTTACGTATTGTGTGTGTGTTGGAGGGCACCATGGTACATGGGTGGAGGTCAGAGAAGAACTCAAGGAAGTTAGTTCTCACTCTCTATCGTGTGAGTCAGATATCAAACCAGTCTTCTTTTTTTTAATTTTCTTTTTTTAAAAATATTTTTATGGTTTATTTAACTTTATTTTATGTGCATTGGTGTGAATGTGTCAAATCCCCTGCAACTGGATCTTCAGACAGTTGTGATCTGTCATGTGGGTGCTGGGAATTGAACACGGGTCCTCTGGAAGAGCAGTCAGTGCTCTTAACCACTGAACCATATCTCCAGCCCCTTTAAATTTTCTTGATTGAATTTATTGACTATGTAAGTCATGTGATTCAGAATGAAAACTGTGTACCAGTGTGCACTAAAAGACTCTTATTTCTAGCCACAAATTCTCCAAGTGTTTGCAGACTACATTTTATCCATTTCTTGCTTATTTTCCATTGGTTTCTTGTCCTTGGTATAAACAAATACATTTAATTGTGTCCTTCCATTTTTATTACCCAAGAGGTTGCACAGTACACACTGCGACATTCTTTTCCCTGCTTATCCTGGAGGTTTCATTGTTACAGTTTAGAGAGTTTCCTATTCTCTTTTTATGCTGCACTGTATTGTTCTGAAAGATGCATCATAATTCATTTCACTGGTCCTCTATCAGATGCACGTTTGATTCGTTTTCCCATTTTTTTGTGAACACTAATCACGCTCCGATGGATAATCTTGCACATAGTCATTTTGTGTTTTTTTTTTTTTTTCTAGTAGCTTTCCAAATGCTGGGCCAAGAGGTAAACAAATACATATGTAATTTTTCTTCACGTTCCCAAATTTCCCTCCACAGGCACCACGCCGTTCTGTGTTTCCATCAGCAATGCTTGAGAGCGCCAGCTTCTGCACAGGCCCATCAGCACAGTGAATATTCAGACCTGGATTTCTGCCAGTCTGATAGATGAGAAATCTCTCAGCTCAACTTTAATGTGCATTTCTTTCTTTTTTTTTTTTTTTTAAAAAAATATGTATTTCTTTTTCTGTGCAAAAAGGCCATTTTAATTTCTGAATTATACACATACAGGGCGAACACACACATTTACTGTATGGCTAATTTTTCTCTCTGGATCTATTTCTTTTTACTTCTTAAGAGATCTCTAAATGGCAGGTGTATTTGCTTCTTTTTAAGGATATAAGTGACAAGGGCCTCTACTCCACTTGTCATTTTATCTTCTGGTTGCTTGTAGTTTTTCTGGAGGCCATATACTGTTTTAAAGCTGTGCACACCAATTTAACAATCTGAATTTCGTGTTGAAAGTCTGGAAATAGAAAGCAAGTCCTCTATTTTGTGATCTACAAATCTCTCTTCTTCCTTTCCAGTTTAGTGTCCTTCTCCTCCTCTCCTTCTTTTTGGTTTCTTGAGACAGGATATCTCCGTGTAGCTCTGGCTGTCCTGGAACTCACTCTGTAGGCCATGCTGGCCTCGAGCTCACAGAGATCCACTTGCCTCTGTCTCCTGAGTGCTGGGATTACAGGCATGCACCACCACTTCCAGCTATGTTTTTTTTTTGTTGTTTGTTTGTTTGTTTTGTTTTGTTTTTCGAGACAGGGTTTCTCTGTGGTTTTGGAGCCTGTCCTGGAACTAGCTCTTGTAGACCAGGCTGGTCTCGAACTCACAGAGATCCACCTGCCTCTGCCTCCCAAGTGCTGGGATTAAAGGCGTGCGCCACCACCGCCCAGCTGTTTTGCTCTTTTTAATAAGCTGTTCTGAATTTAATATACTCAAACCAATCAGTATTTTCCCTTTTGGGGACCAAATCTAAGAGAACCTGCTTTAAGGTCACTGAAACACTGGACTGTTTGTCTTTAACCAGCTGAGAATTGTTTCTTGTTGTTCAAGGACCTGTGTGCGTTTGTTGACTGGTGTTTGCCAGTCCTTGAAGATTTCAGGACCAACATGTGGCATTGCTGTGGCATGGCAGGGTGAGACAGATGGTTTGGATGCTGTCGGGGTCGTGTGGAGAGTCATAGTGACTGGGGTTGTATGGCTGCCACGTGCAGTGGGGTGAAACTTAGATTCTTGAACAATTAGGTATTTTTTAAAAAGGCAGCTCTTTGCCACACATGGGATGAGACAGAGTTGAGTGAGCTTCCCTGCTTTGTTTTTGATAATTACAGCTTTATCCCCCCTGAAATGTATTTTATTTCTGGAGGATAGTATAATGTAGGAAACTTTCTTATGTCCTACTTTCCCAGAACTTTTATTTATTCATTTCTAGGAGTTTATTTATGGATGCATGCAGGGTGTGTGTGTGTGTTCATGTGTGTGTGTGTGTGCATACATGTGTGTGAGGGTGCATGTGGAGGCCAGAAGTCGACATCAGGTATCTTTCTCAATCTCTCTCCATCTTAATTTTTGAGGTAGGAGTGTCTCTCTGTAGATCACTGGTTTTGTTAGGTTGGCTGGCCAGTGAACTCCAGGGATCTCCCTATCTCTTCTTTAGTACTGGGGTTACAGATGTGCTCTGCTGCTTCTGGCTTTTGATGTGGGTTCTGAAGATTCGAATTCAGGTTCTCACGCTTGTATAGCAAGCTCTTTACTGACAGATCTCTCCCTAGCATCTTACCTGGACTTCTAAATCAGAAAACGGTCTTCCTCGTTGCTCATCAATACCCTGTTTATCACGCGTAAGTGACTCTATGTCAGGGCTGTCCCCGCCCTTCTATTCTGTCACTCTCATGATTTGATAGCTTTAAAACAAATCTTGATGTTTGGAAGGGAACTTTTTTAAACCTATTATTTTTCAACAATATCTGATTTTTTTTGGGGGGTCCCTAAATTCCCTAAGAAAATTTAGAATGATTTCACACACACACAAAATAAATTTATTTATTTATTTTAGTTCTTGTGGTCTAAAAATGGTTTCTGATTTTTAAAAAATAGTTGGGGAAAGGCAGAGGCAGGCAGATCTCTGTGAGTTCGAGACCAACTTGGCCTATAAAGAGAGTTTCAGGACAACCAGCACTATTACACAGGGAAACCCTGCCTTGAAACCCCACAACTCAAACCAATTTTTAGTGTTCATTACTAGGTTATTTTTTAAAACACAAACATTTGTATTTGCTTACATGTTTGTCTTGTTTTGTGCTTTGGTGGCAGAAGTACACAGTGGTAACAGAGATGGCATAGTCCCCTAAACCTAAAATATTTACTCTCTGTTCTTTTGCAGAAAAAGAGGTGATTTTTTTGTTTTGTTTTGTTTTCTAAATCTTGGGACATAATGGCAATGGCATGTCTTCTCCCTTTAACTCGCCCTGTTACTTGGTTCAGCCAAGAGTAACAGAAATCATGACTCTATATTTAAAGAATAAAGATATTGATCTGGAGAGATGGCTCAGTGGTTAAGAGCACTGCCTGCTCTTCCAAAGGTCCTGAGTTTAATTCCCAGCAACCACATGTTGGTTCACAACCACCTGTAATGAGATCTGGTGCCCTCTTATTTATTAACATGGAGATAAACGTAGTATATTCTGGGATTGCCCTTCATATCTAGTTTTCTTGGCTTAATATCCTATCTCCGTAGTCATTGTTCTTGAGTTTGTATTCTTTCAAGATTATGACTCCTGTTTTTAATCAAGGAAGCTTTCCACGTAGCTCAGCCCCCCCTCCCCCCCCCCGATCTGACTAGGTAATTAAGGATAACCTTGAACT
This sequence comes from Chionomys nivalis, assembly GCF_950005125.1. Classification (NCBI taxonomy): domain Eukaryota; kingdom Metazoa; phylum Chordata; class Mammalia; order Rodentia; family Cricetidae; genus Chionomys; species Chionomys nivalis. Next base: position 47,432,668 of record NC_080089.1, on the reverse strand, counting down.
TCTGTCCTCCTGAGTGCTGGAATTACAAGTCTGTGTCACAGTGCCCTGCTTGTGTGGTGTCGACAGAAGAACCCAGGGCTTCATGCATGCCAAGCAAGCACTCTTTCAACTGAGCTGCATCTCTATTCCAAGACTGATTCTTTGAAATTTGATTTTTCTTAGACCCTAAATTGAATAAATCTTTACTGATGAATCACACGGCACAGCCAGTGGACACCGGCTCCAAGGGATGGAGCTTTAGCAGATATAGTCTAAAAACATGGCAATCTGATTCCCAATCACTTGCTCAGGCGGGTGGAGAATATTACTGTGATATGCTATGGTCATGTCCCAGGCATCAATGATACCCACACGAAGGTCTTTGAAAATGTCCTTCATGGTTAGATAGTTAATATAACCGTGGAAGTCTCCGAATTTCTCTGTATCTATGTACATCTCCCTGATATTCTCTGTCTTAATGATGACTTTAGTGTCCGGGGCTCTGAGGAAGAGTCGTTCAATAGCGTTTCGGATACTGATGGCTCTCCGAATGAAAAGTTCCATGGGGAAGGGTCTGAAGTGCTGGCCCAGGGTAATGGCGATGACAGTATCTTTGTCACCTAGTAAGCGGTCAATTTCCTGAGGAATATAACCGTCATCTATCACAGAGTAGAGATTGACCGTGATGAAAGGGTGGCTGTGCTTCTTCCATTCAACCAGAGTGTGCCCTTCAGCATCCAGGAGCACATGTTTCTTATATATTCCAGTCCCATGAAGATCAAAAGGCTTCAGTTCTGACAAGAAAGCAGAAAAGATCTTTCACTAGAAGGTGATGATGAGTAAGTGTCAAAAGAGCAATATTTTTGAGTGGGAGATTAAAATATATATTTAAAGATTCAAACCTAGAAGGTAAAATAAGATTTAAAAAAACTTGGCAGAGAGGAGGGAGACCACCCTCAAAGCACTGTAAGGTGCTTTGATTCCTGAAAGAATATAAAAACAATTACATACTTTTCGCAACTTTGGGAAAGTATTCGATCCATTGGCGCAGCGTTGAGTCTCCCAGGAAGTAAATGAGTTTCCTTCTCAAGCAGTCATTTATCTGACTGGAGTTCAGCAGACTCTGCTTGCACTGGGCTGTTACCCATCTTCCTTGGAAAGTGTAACCGCTAGGTGTGGGAATCTCCGTTCCGATCTGACATTTCTTTCCCCTGTTTTCTTCTCTCTCTGGTAACAGATATTGGGATAGTGGTTTTGATGGCATGAGTCAAGCAGCCAGTCTCCTCCCTTGGTTCCCCTCCCACTTTGTCTTTTTCTTTTTCTAACTACTTAAGCTTTTTTCCCTGTTACTTTATTTTTGATTATTAGTTATAGTTTAGGTATCCCAACTCTCTCATTCTCTCTCTCTCTCTCTCTCTCTCTCTCTCTCTCTCTCTCTCTCTCTCTCTTTCTCTTGTTCAGGCAGGGTCTCACTACGTAGCCTTGGCTGGCCTGGAGCTCACTCTGTAGACCAGCCTGGTTTTGAACACAGAGACCCGCCTGCCTTTGCTCCTGAGTGCTGGGATTAAAGACGTGCACCACCGTACCAGGCTCCTCTTATTTTTTTTGTAATAATAAAAAATATAGCAAAAATTATTTATTCTTACAAACAAGCAGTGAAAAAAATACTGTGCTCTGAAAATTCTTTTGCTCCCCTTGCTCAGTCTTTTGAATAGTTTTGGGTCATCTCAACTCCTCTCTGTTCGTTTTCTTCTAAATCTGCTCATGAGCTCAGTCAGAGAGATATTTTTTCCTTTCTTTGTCTTTCCCATTGGCTCTTGGGTGACAGTGTCTCTAACCTGAGCAGTGTTGCAGTAGCCCGCCAGCTGGCGTCCTCACCAGCAGATCTTACCCTCACCTCTGTTTCATCGGGGAAAGAACAAGATTAACTGACAAAGGCTTGATACTCAAACTGGGTAGTAGGGTTCTCTTTAGGCCTTTTAGGACGAGATGCCTAGCTCAGTGGTGTCTTAGGAGGGCTTTGCTAAAAGTGTTGAGTTGCACCTTCCATGAACTAACAATAATCTGAGCTGTTCCTCAAGTCCCTCTTCCATGACAGCCCTGTCACGGTCCGCCTTCCTGGGCATCCTGGAGGCAGGGCACCTGGAGTTTTATTATAACAGAGCATGACTGTTTACATCATGCTTTTTTGCCATTCTCTCCATGCTGGTACACTACACACACACACACACACACACACACACACACACACGCACGCACGCGCACACACACATACACACATGTGCCATGATGTGCTATGCCTCTGGAGGTCAGTGGACAACATGCATGGGTCAATTCTCTCCTTCTACTGTATTGGTCCTAGGGATCAAAGTCCTGTGGGTAGGGTTGGTGACAAATGTCTTTCCCTGCTGAGCCATCTTGCTGGTCCCTGCTTGACCTGCTGTATCCATAGGCGCTGTATCCGTGGACCGAAACAATCATGCATGAAAGGTATTCGGGAAAAACATTCTTCTGTACTGAGCACGTATAATGCTCCCTCATCAGTGCTCCCTCACCAGTGCTCCCTCCGCAGCATTGAATTATGATTACTTACTCAGCATTTGCGCTCCAGCAGGTATTAGGAATATTCTAGAGTACTCTAAAGTCCGTAAGAAGTTGTGCATAGGTTATAAGGTTATATGCAAATGATAGGCCATTTTATGTAAGGCATTTGAACATCTGCATATTTAGGTATCCAAAGTGGGTCCTGAAACCAATGCCCCAGGGGCAGCTGTTATTTGTAACCTATGGACAAAGTAACAACATGGTGCTAGTGGCAGAATTAGAAAATACGCCTAGAATAAACCCTCAAATTCTAGTAATTTAGTTGCCAAGTGGAATTTCCTTTAATTCCATTAATTATGTTCCCATTTTGCTGTGACACAGTTGGGCTTCTAGAAGACTTGGCAGCATGGCACAGTGAACAGTCGAACACTGAGTATAGAACCTTCAGGCCCATCATCACTAAATACTTTCTGCTTTGAGAATGCACGGATAAGATAATCTATAAATTTATTTGGATGATAACCCACTATAAACAGACAAACCCTGCAATTTTACTATAAAACGTATCATGTATAAACTTGTATGCTAGAGCATTGTTTTCTTTTTTCTTTTTCTTTTTATGTTTTGGTTTTTGTTTATTTGTTTTGTTTTTGTTTTTCAGGACAGGGTTTCTCTGTGTAACAATCCTGGTTGTTCTGGAACTTGCTTTGTAGATCAGGCTGGCCTTGAACTCACTGAGATCTGCTTGTCTCTGTCTCCTAAGTGCTGGAATTAAAGGCATGCGCCACCCTTGTCTGACTTTGGTTTTCAAGATGGGGTTTCTCTGTGCAGACCTGGCTGTCCTAGAACTCACCCTGTAGACCAGGCTGGCCTTGAGGTTACAGAAATCCTGCTGCCTCTTCCTCCTGAGTGCTGGGATTAAAGGTGTGTGCCACCCCTTGGGGCATTGTTTTCTTTTTTTTTCCTTTTTAAGCATAACTTCTTTTTTAAAATATTTATTTATTTATTTGTTTAGTATACAATATTCTGTCTGTGTGTATGTCTACCACCAAAAAAAAAAAATCTTCAAACTTGTGACTATGTTGCTTTCTATGGCAGAAGAAATTTTCTAGATATAACTGAGTATTTGGGCTTGTGATGCAGATTGTTCTGTTATCTGGGTGAGAGGCCAACCCCAGCTCATCAGTTGAAGATGGAGGCAGCAGGATGGACAAGACAGCATGAATATTTGACGTGGTTATGGCTCTGGAGACTGAGGGTAGGCTCCAAGGGATATGGGCAGCCTCTAGAAACCGCAGAGGTGCAACAACACTCTTCTTTTGAGCCAGGAAGGCATGCAGTCAGCTGTGCCTTGACTGAGGGCAGTTAAGTGTGATAGTTTGAATAGAATGGCCCCCAGAGATTCATGTGTTTGAATGCTTGGTCCATAGGGCGTGGCACTATTAGGAGGTGTGGCTTTGTTGGAAGAAGTGTGTCACTGTGGGTCAGGCTTTGAGGTCTCATATGTGCTCAAGCCATGCTCAGTGTGCCAGTCTCCTGCTGCCTGCAGATCAAGATGTAGAACTCGCAGCTCCTTCTCAGGCACCATGTCTGCCTGCATGCCACCACGTCCCATCATGACAATAATGGACTAAACCTCTGAACTGTAAGCCACACCCAATTAACTGTTTTCCTTGATAAGAGTTGCCATGGTCACGGTGCCTCTTCCCAGCAATAGAAACCCTAAGACAGGGAGACTGATGTTAAGCATCTGAAACATCAAGCTGAAACAGTATGTCTTTCCCTCATTTTGCAGCACTGGTTATACAGTGGCGGTAAGAAGCGAATGCAGAGAAACCACCGTCCTTTCAATGTGAAGTCATTCTATCTGGAAGCTGCACATTTTCTTTTATTTCCATACATCATGTCCCTTGGGGACACCTATAAACGTCCTCCTCTAGGTCACGCTCAGTTCTTCTGTTGTGAACGAGCGTTACTCTTTGAAGCACTTTCTTCCTCGTTTGGACTGTGGCTTTAAAACTCTGAGAAATGCCACCAAACTCTCTAACATGATGTTTAAGGATGACAGCGGTTTAGACTCTTGCTGTTTTCTAGCCTTATCCTTGGTTATAGTCTACACTATGTCTACCAGACTGGCCTATTAACATTGCTCATGACAATTTCGCTCATCACTAGAGTTTATCTGATCGAGAGCCATTGGTAGAAAAGTGCAGGATGACACAGTGAATCTCAGCCACTCTGATGAAGAGCGCTTTGTTAGAGAGAGCATCACAGGGTGGTCCTCCTCCTTCATCTCAATTAACAGCTACAGAGACAATCTGAATTACTCAGATTTAACTGATTCCATGCATGATTATTACTTACATCTGTCAACTCCCCTATGGGCTTGATGAGATCTATTTTTCTATTTTTCCCTCATTTCCTGACTGCAGGTATCTTTCTGGGGCTAGCCAAATACTCACTGGAAAGGAAGCTCTGCATATGGCTTCTTCACAGAGTCAGCAGGCTGGACGGTTTTTATAACACCAGCTTTCTAAGCCTTTATTTTTTCTCCATCTTCCCACAGCGCCTCATTATCTACCAGACCCTCAATAAGTATTTATTGAACAAATGAATGACTATTGGCAATAAATCCTGAAATGTTGCCAAGCATATGGGTGTTATTGATAAGCTAAAGTGGGCTTTGGGGGGAAGTTGCTCTGGAGATTAGGCAGTGTAAATATTCTTTCCTATGTAATGTTGCTTTGCTTTGCCATTAAACATTTAATAAGATCAAAATACCATATAAATTTGGTAAGTGGTACAGCTAAATGTTAGAGACAATGCTAATGGAGATTTAGGAACTAAATCTACATGGGCTGGAGAGATGGCTCAGCCATTAAAGGCTAGACTCAAAATTGAAACTGTAAGAAACTTAACCTACGATGCTGAAGCCACCGTTATCTACCAAAGACATCTACGCAGTAGCTAGGGCACTAGGATATGACTTCCTAGGTGAAAGTAGGAATGGCTAGTATTGATATTTGAAATACTGGGATGAATCTAGGCATAGGCAATGTAGGTTATCAAAAGAATATTAAATAATTTATTTGAATTGGTTTCGATCTGCAACATCCAGCCTGTTAGGTATCATAGATACTTATTAGGAATTGTAATCTAGAAAATTACAATTAACACTGAAAAACCTTTCCCCTGCAAGAGACAAACATCAAGAAGTACCTACTGCTGGGTGTGGTGGAGCATACCTCTAGCCTTAGCACACAGGAGGCAGAGGCAGGCAGACCTCTGTGAGTTTGAGGTTAGCCTGGTCTGTACAGTTTGACCCTATCTCAAAAAGCAAGAGACTAGAAAGGAAACAGAAGCAGCCACCACAGGGTAGAAGAGACTTACTGTTGCACCGAGCGACACTAATAGACTTAGGGTTCTTCATCATTTCAACTCCTATGTTGGACCTTCAAAAAAAACAAAGTGATAAATTAGCCTGTTGTTTGTTGTAGCACACAGGCAACACGGATCACCTGCTTGTTAGGGAAGCAAGCATCCATTTTGAACTTCTGATAATATGACTGAAACTATTATTTCAAAGGTTATTAATGAATTAGGATTTGGGAAGACTTTCTACCCTGCTGAGAGTTCCTGGTGAGCACTGGAGTTATTTGCCACATGCAGTCAGTGTATGTCTAGAAGCTTTAGATTTTTAAAATAACCACAAAATCCGCATTTTTAAAGATTTGCTTCTGCATCATCTACTCAAGCTCATATAATCTTGTCCTTCAATCACAACGAGCCTCCTTGTGTCAGCTTAAGACCACCTAAATTTTTCAATACAATGGACACAGCATCTTCTCCCTGCAGATGCTCACGTGCTATCATTCAAAGTCAATCGCTCTCCCATCATTTACTGAGGAGTCTGGACTCCTTATGGTACCACACAGACCTCTTACCACAGTCCTTGCTTCTATTTTTAGTCATGTTTTCTGCTAGTTCACTTTGAATTTATTTTTTAACCCAAAAGACTTGTTTTATGACAGGTGAAAGTCATCTGAAGGAAGGTAGGCCATCTTTTTGACCTCTCTGCAACCTTAATTCCTATCTCAACAATTGGTAGAAAGTAGAGTTCAGTATGGTGCTTGAATTAGTTGCCTGCTGTAGACACGGGGTAGTTAGTGGGTAGCAAAAGATGAGTGAGTTGCATAATCAGAGATAAAGAAAAGGAATAGAAACCCAGCTGTGTTCTCACTCACTCAGAAGGGGTGTGGGGGACTGCACACCAAGAGCTCGTTTGGATGCCTAGGCAAGATTCTGCAGTGTGTTATTTGTCCATATTTGGTGTTTACTCTTACTTCCACCAATCATTTGTGTTTGAAAGCTAAGGAGAAAAGATTCTAAACTTGACTTTGAAATCTAGGAAAGGAGTAGCTGAGAAACAAGCATTTTACTTTATTGCAAAGCAAAGGAAAAAGAAATGTGTGCATGCACGTGTGTGTGTGTGTGTGCCTGCTGCAAAGTAGGCTGCAGTAGAGGAGAGGGTCTGTGTGGGGAGGCTGGAGATTTTGCCTAAATGGAAACAGAAAAGGATTCCAGCTGAAAGGGTGTCTCAGGGCTTGGTGCCACTGTTCTGAGGGGTGAGGCGACAGTCACCTTCGCAAGTCTTCAAGAAGAAACCTCAATGGTTTATTTTCGGCAATGAGGCATGTTCCACCTCCATGGAGAGCAAGGAGGTCAGGAAGTTAAGTGTCTGTTTGTGAACAAAGGGAGACTACATTGGTCGAATAAATGAAAAAGTCTGCTATGGTATACAAAGGAGGAAAAGTGGGAGAGAGGGAGGGAGGGAGGGAGGGAGGGAGGGAGAGAGGGAGGGACAGAGGGAGGGAGGGACGGAGGGAGGCTGAGAAAGGCAAGAGAGTCCCACTCGCTAACTGTCACACTAGGGGAGGTGAGATGAGTTATCTACAGGGCAGTCTGAACTGGCATGGCAACACAAGACACAGAGATAAATGGATGAACAAAAGATTTAAAGAAGCAAAGTGTACGAGATGAGATGAAGGAGGTGGAGGATCATGATGCTATCAAGGCATCATTTGGGGGGAGGTGGGACAACTATGAGCCACAGCAGAACAGTTTCATACAGAAGATATTTTGTTAAACCCAGCTCTGTAGTAAAATAACACGATCGAACAGGTCATCGCAGGCTGCCGTGGAGAATATGGTTCATTTGGTTCCCTTTTATTGGGCAGCCCCTTTTACTGAACATAGCAATAGGAAGGGAAACTGTGGCATGAATAGGGGGCCCAGTAAAGACAATATAGGTCTTACCAGAATCCTGAGTGATGGAAGCATCTTAGGTCTTGCTCAGTATTGAGGTGGGCAGGATAGCTCTGCCTGGGGGAACCTCTCATTGTACTGAGAATATACTCACTTCTGGAAAAGATCTTTCTCTTTGTCAGTAAGAAAAGAAACACCTTGCTGATTGGTGCACACATGGGTCAGGGCCTCACAGGGCATGTGTTGAGGCTTCATACAGTAGAAGACTTCTTCACCGCCACTGTACAGGTATTTGCAGAGTGCAGTGCTTGAGTTTAGGGTCAGGCCACATTTAACTAAGACCTGGGAGGTGCCATTAACAAATTTACCCTTGAAGGCAATTCTGTCATAGCCTTGGTTCCGTGCCCTCCAGAGGGCTGACACCCCTTCACTGGGATGGATGAGCAGGATAGACAGGGCCACCTGGCCCTCCCAGAACAGAGTGAAGCTGACCAGGTAGGTGCCGTTGTTGAAGTCTGTCACCTCTCCAGAAGCTCCAGCCTTCAGGGCTGGGGAGGATATCCTGGCCCTCAGGAAGTCCCCACCATATTCCTTCCTGCGCCCCAGGTAGTCCCTAGCTTCCAGCAGCACATCCAGCTTGTCCCCCGTGCAGTATGTGTCTCGAGGGTTGAGGATGGTGGCTGTGCTGTGTGTGGCGCTGGTGGTGGTGTTGAGGTGGGTGAAGGGTCTGGGAGGGATCTGCTGATCTAGCTTCTCCAGGATCGCCCTGATTCTCAGCTCTTTCTCTGTCGGTGACTTGACTGGTGCCAGCATTTTAGGGCTCTCCTCTCTCAGCTTTGTCTCTGTTGGTAACCTTGACTGATTCGCTGGCATTTCCGGACACGAGGACTTCATGGAGGTGTTCCAGGAATGGAAGGAGAAGCTTGCATTCAGAACGGCCTGAAGCTGAAATGACAAGACGTGTAATGCTCTGTGAAAACCAACCGGCTCCCAGCCATTTTCACTCACAAGGAGTTTTACAGGAATGTTAATTTGGAAATAAGAGCTCAGGGAATAAGAGGCTGATGGAGGTGAGTTCGCTCTTCCCTAGCCTATGCACCTTGCAGTCAGTAACTACTCTTTGCTGCTCTTCCACTGGACAGATGGCTGAATGCTTCTCCACTGGTTCAGTTATTGCTAATGTACATAATGAAGAAAACTGTCCAGTTGGTTTTATGGTACATTTTATTCTATAGCTTGATTAGTACAATATAGGGAAGGTGAAGACTTTTCCTACCTGTGAACATGGCTTTTAAATTCTTTCTCTCCAAAATTCTATTTACGTTTTATATATATATATGTATATATATACATTTATATATAATGTTTATATAAATATATATAAACATGGATCCAGAAAGGAAAATATATCAATATAATTTATGTTTTAATGAATTAAAGACAAAATCCTCATTGTGCTTTAACTTATCTGATTGGAATCACAGTTGTCAATGTTTTTTATTTTTGTGACAAGGATTTTGTTATATAGTTCAGGCTGGCCTCAAACTCACAATCCTCTTGTTTCTGTCTCCTAAATGATGGGATTACATGTACCTGATATTTAAATGCAGGAATGCTACAAGGAAAAACACGACAAAACATGGCTGAATTCCTAAATAAACTTCCGGTGGTAAGCCTTTCCTACTTATCCCTTAATATCGAAAAACTATAAGGCATATTGGTTACTAAAAATAGCCATCACATGGGTAAAGGTAGTAGCAGGCTTGGCTTAGAAAACCAAGCATACACACTCAGATTTAGTGACAAGTCGTTATTTAGTGATATGGCAGTTGGTGGCCTTACCAAGAGCCATTTTGGGTGCCTGAAAGAGGGACAAGACAGGTTAAAAGGCACTAAGGATGAACAAAAAATAAAGAAGTAGTGACAGTCAGTGTCGTCACCCTCTGACACCCTGTGAAAGGCTCTGAGGAGAAGGGAGCTGAGTGGGAACGGGAGACTTAGTGAAAGGATCTGAGGAGAGAGCTCACATAGGTAGCAGCTTCTGGTCAGAGTGGGAGATTGCGTACCTACCTTTGTGGGATTTTGAGAAATTTCAAAAATTATCCAGATAATTATTAAAACTGACATGAATGTTAGCAGCATTTTCTGACACAGTACGTTTGAGAACATGGTCAGTACCCTAGGAAAGAGCACAAGAGAAGACATTGAGGTGAGGAGGGAGTCTGTCTACACTTACTGTTTCCCTGGGACTTGTGTTTTTGAGACTTGACCATCTGCCACCAACTGCCTTCTTTTTCCTTCTGTCTTAATGAACAACTCCTTTGTCTACCCTACTGATTGTTTCTTACTCAGACTTTTGTTTGAAGGTTCTCCTTCTCCTCACTCCTGGAATGGAAGCCAGAGGCTCACTGTATGCACTCTCCCTGTTTGTCTTCTACGGAAACACCCCACTTTCCCTCACCATAGTCTCAATGAGAAGCAGAAGAATTAATTAGCCACCAGGTTCTTTGCAGCAGGCAGGGTGGGGGGAGAGGTGAAACAGAAGCTAACTGATGGGACCCTAAGATTATGCTTATGTTACAAAAGTAATCTACAAGATACCTTTAAACAAAGTTGATCTGTCGTGATTCTTGTTTTGCTGAGCACCAAGTATGAATCTTGAAGTAGAAATTCTTTTGGGGGAAGGAGTCTGAATTACTCTGTATAAAAGACAAATTCAGCAAGGTTATGTATTGCTTGAGGAAAGGGAAAGAGAGGAGGCAGGAGGGTTTTTTTTTTTTTTTAACAGACTTAATTCACTTTTATTTTCCTTGTATAAAAACCCTTATGTGGTGGCCACAGCTGGAGCCTGGGTCCTCTGAACAGAGACTCTGGTGTGGGTTTTCACAAGATGGTCAGTGAATTCCTGATAAGGAGACTTGGTGAACACAGTCTCTTTCCAGAGGTCGGGGGTCAGGTAGCTATAGGTCTTAGAGATGGCATCAAAGGTGGCCTTGGCAAAGTTGCCCAGAGTGGCAGTGCAGCCCCTGGCTGATGTGTAGCAGTCATCAATGCCAGCCATCATCAGCAGCTTCTTGGGCACAGGAGCGGAGACTATGCCAGTGCCTCTGGGGGTAGGGATGAGACGCACCAGCACAGAACCACAGCAGCCTGTCACTTTGCAAGGAACAGTGTGGGGCTTGCCAATCTTGTTCCCCCAGTAGCCTCTCCGCACAGGGACAATGGAAAGCTTGGCCAAGATGATGGCCCCTCGGATGGCAGTGGCTACCTCCTTGGAGCACTTGACACCGAGACCTACGTGACCATTGTAGTCCCCAATAGCGACAAAAGCCTTGAACCTGGTCCGCTGGCCTGCCCTAGTCTGCTTCTGCACGGGCATGATCTTCAGAACCTCATCCTTTAGGGAGGCTCCCAGGAAAAAGTCAATAATCTCAGACTCCTTAATGGGCAGGGAGAACAGGTAGATCTCCTCTAGGGACTTGATTTTCATGTCCTTAACCAGGCGGCCCAGCTTGGTGACGGGAATCCATTCCTTGTCTTCAGCTTTACCTCCGCGAGCCCCGCGGCCTCGTCCTCGGCCACGGCCTCGACCACGGCAGCAGCCCCTCAGACCGCTGCCGAATCCTCCGCGGAAGCCGCCACGGCCTCCTAATCCTGGGCCCCCGGGTCCTCCGTGCCCTCCCGCTGCACCGGCGTCATCCGCCATTTGGTGTTTCCAGAAGAGGAAGAAGCCAGGAGGGGGTTTTGAGGGGGTAAAGCATGGTTGCAGAGGGAACTAAATGATAGTAACAGCTACCCGCTTCTTCTGATGACGCCCATTTCTTGGAGAACGGAAACAATACTCATCAGATGCAATGTGCATATTGCCCCCTCTCTGTTTCTTTTTAATATTTTTTGGGCTGTCTGAAAAGGTTTTGGATGAGTGACTTAACCTGTTAGGTTCTAAAAAGATTCTGTTTGCATCTTATTGGTACAGAGCAAAACCAGGTAATACTCGTGCAGAAATCCAAAGATAATTGACTTGGAAGAAATGATTATATTCTAAAGAGACACTTTAGCTATCAGACTAGGAAAACAACAAACTTTAGAAATTGGAAGTTCTTTTTTTTTTTTTTTTGGATTTTTCGAGACAGAGTTTCTCCGTAGCTTTTGGTTCCTATCCTGGAACTAGCTCTTGTAGACCAGGCTGGCCTCGAACTCACAGAGATCCGCCTGCCTCTGCCTCCCGAGTGTTGGGATTAAAGGCGTGCGCCACCACTGCCCGGCAAGAAATTGGAAATTCTTATGCCATGAGAAGAAAAGCCTGGGGCAGTAGGAGCAGAGGACTCTTCTCTCTAAAAAAGACACAGTCTTTCAGCGACAACAATGACGTGTCAACGGTGGGCAGGGCCACACCTTGACAGGTCCATAACACTCTAACTTTAGCATCCTTCAGGATCTTGATGATAGATATCTGTGTGGTCACTGGATGTCTCTGCCTCTCTTTTAAATATCTGCATCACCCTTTAATGCTTATTGCTATTCTTTTGACTGTTTACATTGACGTCTCAAGGATGGGTGGCTGAACTTGGCTTCTTGGGGTACAGATTGTGACTTCAGTAACAGAGTCTAGAGAAAAAAAAGTCACGCTAGAGCTAGCTAACTGTTTTAAGCAAGATGTGATGGTCAGTTGCAGCTCATTTTAAATCACTGTCTAGTTATCCAGCTGTGACTTGTCAATTATGGAAACATGGTGCTCGAAGGAATTTCTAGAAGGATTGAATTCTGTGTCTGGATGGTATGGAGAGGAAATGAATGAATTCGGAAGGAAAGAGAACACAGCTGATTTAATCTGTGTCATTCATTGTACTGTCCTGTTGATATTAAACTACTTCCTGAAAACCATAACCTGCCAATTAATAAACCCTTGAAGTCAGGTCTGTTTCCGCATTGTAAGCCTTGTACCCATTGTGTCACTGGCAAGCATAATGTTTGTGGAATGAGTCAAAAAAAAAAAAAAGCAAATTCCAAAAATTTCTAAAAAGCAACTTCCAAAAATTTCTACTTACTTAAATTTGTGCTAAGAAAGCATGTCTAGTAAGGCAACATGTTGGTCAAAGGCCTCTTTACCCTAAGACTTACCCAGTGTTTCTAACTTTTAGGTGAGATTTTTGGTTTTGTTTTTTGTTTTTCAAGACAGGGTTTCTCTGTGTAATAGCCCTGGCTGTCCTGGAACTCACTTTTAGACCAGGATGGCCTCAAACTCAGAGATTCGCCTGCCTCTGCTTTCCAAGTGCTGGGATTAAAGGCGTGTGTCATCATGCTAGATTGGATGAATTTCATAATGCTTGAGTTATCAGTATCTGTTCTGACCTGTGCTCTTCTATCTAGAAAGTAGTATACACAGACGGAATTTTACCAATCCTGAAAAAAATAAAATCATTGCAATTTTACGACTTCTAGATTTCCAACCAGTGTTTCATTAAATTTCTGCTTATTTTGCTTATTTGTGAATGTAAAAATAAATATCAAATATTTATCCCATATGTGTCCAGAAGATGAAGTATGTCAACAAGGCCAATGAAGTAACTGTTTATGAACGTTAGATGCCAGAAGTAGAAAGACCACATCCCCGTCAGCCCTGGAATATGCCTTCTTCTTCTGTGTGTCCCCACCATTGTCCATGGCCTCTTGCCCTCATCCCACCTGGATGGACACCTTCCAGTACCCACCGTGCTCTACGGTCAATCTGGAAAACTTTGTTCAATCTTGAGCTTAATTACTGGGTTTTCTTCCCTCCGAGCTCCCTTTCATCTCACAAGCAAACTTTGCCAGTGTACGCTGCAGGATGCCCCTTTGTGACGTTCCTCGATGATGTCAATGGACATTCCAGAGCAGATTCCTCACATAAAAGAAGGGACTGCAGACCACAGTTCTTCTTTAGAGGCTTAGAGCTGGGTGATCTCATGTATTCCTATGAGATACCTCTCTAGCTCCTACACCTCAGCTTGAGCTCCTATCCAAATGTCCCCAGGCTGTCTCCATTGGAAATGCGCAAGGGCAGAGGTGTGCTTAACCTGCTAGCCAATAAGAAACACTGAATACATTGCTTCTAGGCTGAGACCCTTCCACGGTGGATACATTTACAACCCAGAACTGAACAGATCTGAGTTTACCCTGCTCATAGGAATCACCAAGGTCAGCCTGTCTGGTTAGCCAATTCTCTGTTGTCACTGCCTGCCAGTTCCTTCCCCTGTCATTGTGAATGATGTCACCTATGGGAAACGTGGTCTTTCTTCTTGACTCTGCTCCTAGAGTCTGGTCTTCCTCAGTCACTATAGCACCCATATGCAGACTAGAGATGTTGTCTCTCCTATCACCAGTGACGCAAACTTAGGTCTGGCATGTGACATCCAGTCACACTACAGTTCCTGGTCTCCAGCATGTTTGTGCACAGCCAAAATATTCATTCTCTGAAGTGACTATAACTAGGGCAACATGACTTGTCTCTTCCAGCCTTTCTTTGTGCTAACCTATGGCACACTGGCTTCAGCAGCAGCCTTGTTTTGATTGTACAATATGATGGGAATATCTTGGAGCATAAAGGTCCTTAGTCTTATTTGTTCCGAAACAGGGCCCTCTTTGGTTGTCTAATGGAGCCCAGGGACCTCTTTTGTAAATGACATTTTCAAACATATAAAGTAAAATATAGAGAATTACAGCCAAACTCAACTATACCAAAGTATAGCGATTAACACTTTAAACAACCGAGCTTCTTATTTGGTCACACATCAGTTTCCCATCAGCACAGCAAATAACAAGCAGGCAAGTATTATGCTCATAATAATAGCGAAGCATTTACAAGCATGGGTGGCATTTCAAGTCTCTTTTTTATTTTATTTTTTTAATCTGTATGTACTCGGGGGTTTTGTCTGCATGCATGTCAGTGTACCACATGTGTGTGATACTCGTCCAACACTAAGTCTCTGTAATTGTTCAACTAACCAGTTCCCCCATCCCGATCAAACAATACCTATGACCCTGGAAACAAAAAGGAAAATTGCAATCCGTATTCCCTGGCTTGAAGAGACGGGCAAGCTGGTGCCCAGCCAGTCACCCTGGAATACACATCTCGTGCCTGTGAAGAAACTTGGGACCTCTGGTTCTCATGAGTCTGATTCTTCCAGAGAAACAGGTGTGCACTGTCTTGGACATGAAAGATGCATTCTTCAGCCTCTCATTGGCATAGGCGAGTCAACCCATCTTTGCTTTGAAATGAACAGACCCAGAGGGAGGTTTCGGCAGGCAACATTCCAGGACCAGGTTGCCTCAATGATTTAAGAATTCTCCAATCATGTGTGATGAGACACTAAATGTTGACTTCTTGCCCTTCCGTCAGAAGTTTTCTGGGACCATGCTCTTACAACATGGAGAAGACCTTCTCCTAATCCTCAGAACTAAAATAGTTTATAAGAAAGCCAATGAGGGACCATTGCAAGAATTTCCTGAGGATATTGGTTAAGACAGCCCAGCGTTGTACACCAGAGGGGAGACAAAAGGAACCTGTCTCACTGTAGGATTGCTGCTATCCTTCAGGTCCCAACTCTGAAGACCAAGAGACAGGTTCGAGAGTTCCTAGGTGTGGCGAGGTATTGCTGGCTCTGGATACCTGAGTTTGTAGAAACAGCAAGACCTGCCTGTATACACAGCACACGGTGTATATGGGTGTGGTGTGTGGGTACTGAGTCCCTAATCTAGACTGAGACTAAACAGAGGTTATTCGAGGCTTAAAAAGCAGTTCTGCTTCCTACCACTTCCAGATGTCTCAAGACTTTTCATCCACAAAACAAAAGACAATAGGGATTTTTAACCCAAACTTTGGGGCCGCACACTGTGGCATACCTGTTCAAATGATTAGGCCCCCATAGGAGAGCTCACCTGCCTAAGAACTGTGGTGGCTGCTACCAGTTTAGCGAAACAAACAAGTAGTTAACTCTGGGTCAGGATCTTTTACTTCCAGCACTTCATGCTATTGTACTTAGACCTCATGACCTTATATTTAGAGCCCCTGGCCAGAGACCCTCCTCTGAGGAACACCAGAATGCTGGCTGTACGTAACCCAGAATCAGGCTCAACTTTTGGACCATTCTCAAGTCCAGTTTGAGAAACCCACCCCTGTCAATTCTGCTGCCCTCTGGCCTCTGATGACAGCCAGCAGCGGCTTATCCATGACTGTCACAAGAGGAAAGGTAAAACCAGGGATGCAGGAGCTGCAGTAGTTACTTCAGCTGAAAGGACTGGGGATTAGGTCATATGTATCTCCATCCAGAGAGCAGAACTGATCGCCCTGACCCAGGCTCTCAGCCGGGGAAAAGGAAAGTCCACCACTGTACACACAGGCAGTCTCTACGCATTTACTACCGCACAAGTCCACAGCATGTTCCCCAGAGAAAGAGGGCTTCTCATTACCAAGGGAAAGGGCATTAAAGACAAAGGGACAATCTCGGCCCTCTTAGAGGATGTTTTGCCTCCTCTGTGAATTGCTGCCTTCCACTGCTGGGAACATCAAAAAGATACTCCCCGAAGCAAGAAGTAACCCGACCACTGACCTGGCTATCTAACTGATGACTCCAAAACCAGCGGGACCTATTGATAGTCTGAGGGCACAGCCTGACAAGGTGTTGCCTGAGACTCCATAGTACAACTAAGAGGAAATAGAGGATGAAAAAAAATGGAGGACAGCTGGAACTCACAAGTTGATGGAGGACACCAAGGGAAAGATCATTCTCCTAGAAACAACTGGCAGGACTCTGCTAACTGACCTTCACCAGGATGCTCCTCTGGGGTCCACAGAACTTTCTAAGTTGCTCAGACCAAGGTATGTTATACCTAGATTGGAGAGTCTGGCATGGGATGTCTGAGTCAGATGCCAGGTTTGTGCTCCAGTAAATTCAAAACAGAGAACTTCTATTCAGAAAGGGGTTTGTATGAGAGGCCAACACCCCAGTGAACGCTGAGAAACTGCCTTCAAGATCCAGGCTGAAAGGAAAAGATATAAGTACTTGCTGGTTTTTGTAGATACCATCTCTGGTGGGTAGGAACGTTCCCCACCCAGACTGAAACTGCTCATATATTAGCTTAAAAGCTTTACCAGGAACTGGTCCCCTGAATTGTGCCCCTTCCCTTAGCAATGGGGTCCAACAATGGCCTGGCTTTCATAGCCAAGACCTCTTAATTAATACCTAAAACTTAGACATAGATTGAAAACTTTATTGTGCATTGGGTAGGTAGAAAGAATGGGTCAGAACGAACTTTACTAAAGCTCATTAGAGTCTGATGAATGGTGAGATAGACCTCCTCCCCCTTGTTTTACTTCGGGCCTGCTGCCCCCTGCCCCCTGTACAGGCAGGGATTTACTCCCTATCAGGCTATCTTGGAAGATCTCCCCCACTGCTTCTCAAGCTCAGATCCCAGAAGTTGGTAGAACTCTCTAACCATTCCTTTCTCAAGTCACTACAGACCCTCCAGTCCATCGGACTAGCTGAGAGAAACAGCTGACCTCTGAATCTACAACTGGTTTGCTCTTGTTTGAGTTTGGTAATACTGTCTGGGTCAAGTAGGTGGCCAAAGTGGTGCTGGAACCAACTTGGAAAGGACCCTACATAGTGACTCTCTCCACTCCTAGAGCCATGAAGGTAACTGGCATCACATCATGGAGTCATCACACCCAAGTCAATAAGGCAGGAGCTACGGCTACCACTGCCAAATGGACTGTCTCTGAACATTAAAATTAATGTTCTATCATGCCCTGGACCCTTCCACTTCCTGCCCTTATGCTTCCTGCTGAGCCTATGTTTTGCCCTGTGGATATAAATATAATAGGATCATGGTTCAATCCCTACCACCCTCAAGCTTGGACCTGGAAACTGAGGAAGACAGGGAAATTATAGTTAGCATAACTACAGACCAACAATCTATATTCCATCTTGATCTTTGCTCACTGATGCCCACTTTAAATGTCCGGTAGTACTGGAAAAAGAAAAGATATGAGAATTGATTTTTTTTAGATAAAAATACAAAGTTTGCAATTTTCTGCATGCCTTGCAGCTGGCCCCCCTGGTTGCCAAGAACAAGGGAATTTCCATTGCAAAAACTGGGGTTGTGAAACAGAGGCTTCCTGGAAAAATTTTTAAAAAAAATTCTGGCCAAAGGAAACAGGAAAAACCTGGGGAATCAGACTCTATATCACAGGAAGGGAGCCTAGGGGTAGATTTAAACCAGCCCTCAAGATCCAACCCATGCTAAGGTCTCGACCAACTTTTCCCTCCAAAGTACTTAACACACCCAATAACTACTTAACTACATCTTGATATCCTGGAAGCTGAGGGATCCCAACTTCTGTTTTTCACTCTTGACAAGGTTCACCACTTAGTTAATCATTCCCAGCCAGAAGCTGGCCAGGATTGCTGGTTATGCTTAACCCCTCGGCCCCTGTACTACATAGGGATAGAAACAAACCAGACTGCCAGCCCATTGACTGACGAAACTCACTGTGGCTGAGGACAGTTCAAATTAACGTTAGCGGACTTACAAGGGGCTGAAACTTGTCTAGCATCCAAAACCTTTACCCTAGGCACTTACCCTTATTCTGATGCCTGCTATTCTGCTTATGGGTTAACCCATCTGGGCAATAGCAATATTACTGGGTCTCTGAGATTACTTGGTGCGTATGTACTAATGGGTGGACTAAATGTGCCCCTTCTGATGCTTTCCAACTGAGAACCCCCTTTTATGCATCTTAGCACACATTCTGACCCAGGTATACCCATATAAAGGGGAAGGGGGAGAAAAGTACATTTTAATATGGATCCTGCACTATTAAAAAGTGTGCACTATTATAAAAGAGCTTGGCCTGCCCTCATTTTAGGCCTAGCTGGAGCCAGTGTCAGCCATACGTACATCAGCCTTTATCATGAGAGATAAAAACTTAAAAAAATAAGTAGAAAGGTTGATCAGGACCTACAGGTATCAAAAGTGCCATCCAGGCTATAAAACTCAGCATGTAGATAGCACCACCAGCCAAAACAAAAACAAAGACCTAATCCATCAAGGTCCGTGGTTCTAGGAAAGTCTCAAAATGTACTAACCTTGCATTTGAGCTTCTGTGGTTCTGCTTCTGGCTATCTGTTCTTGTTAACTGAAGTATGCTAACTCGGGGTTTTTAAGCTTAAAATCTCACCTGAGAATGGTTCCACGCTACACTGGGATCCTGAACACGCAGTGTAGTTGCTGGCCGACTAGTAAAGGCTTTCTATTGGCTTAAACCCATGTCTGAGCAGGCTTCTCTGGTGAATACTCCACATTTCTGGAGGTCCCACTCAGATCCCAGAAACCAGACTTGGAGATACCAGCGTTGGAAGGCCCTGCTGATCAGAGGTTGCAGTCTGCATAGCCTGGCAGATTTCTGTAAGCTCATCAACATGGAGAACTCCTTCTCCTCAGCGAAAGCTCCCCACTCTCTACCCAGACTTACCTGGAGGATGTCTCTAGGCCCAGGATGCTTGACTTATGTCAAGAGTGACCCTTGACACAGATACCTGCAAATGTTCTTCCCCTGTTGACCCATATGGTAATCTAGGCCAGTGCTCTAGCCATTTTGATAGGACCCTACTGTCACATGCAAAGCCCTATGATAGGAGCCTGCCACTTAATGCAAACTAGGGTTTGTCCCCAGGCTCCCTAGTGCTAGATATTCATTATATGCTGGAATAAAGTTGAGATGATTCACTGAAGTCTGTCTCTTGGAGAGCTGTCTCTATTACAAAACTTTCTGTCACTGCTACTGCCTCTTGCCCTCTTGCCCTGGTGACCCACAGGCTCAGAGGGAAAGAACACCCCCACAGATGGTGCTTGTAAATAGGGAGTTGATGAGCACCCCCTGCCTGAGAGAAACAGCCATTTTAGCCTGGCTGTCCCAACTTGAGGATCAGCAGTCATCTTTGTTCTGGTTTTCACCTTTGCATGGGGCCAAATACGGTTGGAGGACAAAGGAGGCTTCTTGGCCAGGGCAATTCTCTGGAATTGACTAAACATTTTTCACCCCGTTTTCGAACCATGATAGTCCAACCAGGCATGGGCAAAAAACTTTTATCTCTCTCTCTCTAATAAATAAAATAAAATAAAATAAAATAAAATAAAATCTGGTAATACAATGGCCAATTAAATGCCACTAGGGTGGTTGCCAAACTCTTAAATCTATGGACAGGTTTATGCTTGTTAGGACTTTCAATCCCCCGGTGGCTAAATTGCCTCGGGAATATTGAAGAACTCTGACAGCGTTTCCTCTCTTTTCTATAATTGGAATTCTGCTTCTTACCAGCTGCTCTTCACAGGAACACGCATGGGGCACGGAACGCAGTCTGTCTTAGCTGCCATGTGAGTGCAGGGACAGAGCCTGTCTTCCGGCCACCCTGCAGGGCGAGTGGGTGTGGGAGCCTTTAGCCACACTGAACCCACGCGCCAGCCACCCCTTGTAGACAGCCTGCACGAGGGGCAGGAGCTTTTTGTCTCCACCGCACACAGCTGAAGGCCATCATGCGTGGCTAAGTGTGCTCATCTCACGTGAGTAGGGCCTGGGGGTGGGACCTGTGCAGTCCACCCGGAGGAGTCTACCCCGCCAGCTGCAGATGGTTCCTGCTCCCGTTCATGAAACTCCCCTCCCCACATCCCACCGCTGCTGCCCTGTGGCAGGGGCTCCGGCACAGACGGGCACGGGATGGTACAGACACGTGGAAGAAGCCAGCAGCAGCTCAGTTGTTACAACTCTCCAGACAGCACTGTTTGCTGGATACTGGGGACCATCGTGCTCTCCCAAAATCCACCAGGAAATCTCAAACTGGCTTTGCCTTTGTTCCCCAGGGGATCCCTCCTTCTTCCCTAACACCCTCCCTTCCCAAACAGGCAACAGGCTTCCACTAGATGCAGAGCACTTCCGCGCTTACCAACACTCTTCTTCCAGAAACTACAATTGGAATTTATTTCCCCCATTATGCCAACATTATACTAAGACTTTAAAAGCTCAAAGTTATAGCATTAAGAAGTGAAGTTCTGGCAAGCTATTAATCTAGCTCTAAAAACACTGGTTACTTATTGTCTAGTCACACGCTCAAGATTTTTAAGTTTCCTTTGATTGTTCTCTAACTATAAACATCAAAATTCTTCTCATTGGACTGTCTAATCTATAACTGACTCTCTGGACATAAAATGTGCTTTTTAATCTGAAGTCATAGCTTTTGCTATGCCCCCAAGATGTAAATCTGTTCCAGCTATTTTACAGACACCAATTAACTGCCTTTTTCTACAATGTGGCTTCCAATAGACTGGTAATGCTAATATATTATACAACTTTTATTTCCTCTGCTAAACTAAAATTCATACAAATTTCAAGGAAAGTCACAAGGCTTGAAGCCACCTGTCAACACATCAAACCAAAAGGTTCCAGATGTAAGATTTTCTGAACTCTCTGAAGCCCCTGCATTTTAACTTCTGCCCAGCCTATATCTTAACAGATCTTCAACTGGCTGACAATCGCCACCCAGGAAACACGTACAAATGACAAACTACCGATACTTCCGATACACAAGCCTTTGTCTAAGCCTTTCAGCCTTCCTGGGCCCTGACAAGCCATGCCTCAGTTCAGCAGGAAGCAGCTAAGAAAGGCACTGTCCCCTGTCCCCATAACACTTGCTAGACAGGTGAGGAAAGACAGAACTGGCTTAGAGTGCAGGCTCCTCCTGGGACAGATGAGATGAAGTTAGGGAACAGTTTCTTGGCAAACCAAGCATACATGAAAGCATACTTTCTCTGCCCAGTTCTCAAATGTTCTGTCAGAATCTGTATCCTGGATAAGGAAGTGGCCTTTGAGCTCAGTTCTTCACACTCTACCATATAAAGATTAGGAAGGGCCCCGCTTCTGTATACTTTTTGCCTTGTTTCGTCACACTTCTTTTTATTTTTATTACTGCTATTTATTGAGATATTGTTTTTTGCGAGGTGAGGTAAGAGCTTCTCATGATCATGTACGTGGGTAAAGGAGGGTTTCCAGAGCTGAAGTAATGCTTTTTAGTCTGTATAAAAAGCCATACGAGGGCTGGAGAGATGGCTCAGTGGTTAAGAGCACTGAATGCTCTTCCAGAGGTGGTGAGTTCAATTCCCAGCAACCACATGGTGGCTCACAACCATCTGTAATGAGATCTGGTGCCCTCTTCTGGCATGTGGGCATATATGGAGGCAGAATGTTGTATACATAATAAATAAATGAATCTAAAAAAAATGAAATAAAGTTTGTTATGCAGTTGTTCATACTCTGTATTCCCTGTGTCCTGATTTGCGTGAGACCCTTACCCAGGGACCCCAACGCACTAGATGTTGACAGACAGGCTAAGTCAAAAGAAAACTTGCTAACAGAAGGAACAAAGTAGCTACCTGTAATGCCAATTGACATACAAAAATGGACTCAAATTTATCAATAGGTAGATTCATTAATTAAAATAGTTCTTAAAAGATAGTGCCTGCCCTGGGACCAGGTAACTTTCTGGAATTCTGGAAGTTGTAGTTCTTAAAAGATAACACCTGCCCAAAGACCAGGTAACTTCCTAGCACTCTGGGAGTTGAACTTCGTAATGTATAACAACACAGCCTTATGAAAAGATTCAGTGGTATATGGGTTTTGTCCATATAAGCCCCAACAACACAAGTATCGAAGCACACAACTAAAAAGTTTCCAGATGATGGCTCTGACAAGATTCTACCTTGGTCAATATTTAAAATTTTAATAAAAGCTAATTTTTAACTTCACCTGCTGTTCTTAATATATATCTGTTTCAAACCTAAGACAAGAGGCTGAGGTGCCTGTTTAACATGTAAAAGTTGGACCTGACTGCCAGGTTCTCCCACTGTGCCTCAGCCCTTACCTGACAGGGTATGGTTCATATAGCCTGTCCTAAACTTAAAAGAGATCCATCCAGACGGAACCTTCATCTGGCAATGGATGGAGATAGAGACAGAGACCCACAACTGGACTGAGCTCCCAAGGTCCAGATGAAGAGCAGAAGGAGGGAGAACATGAGTAAGGAAGTCAGGACTGCAAGGGATGCGTCCACCCACTGAGATGGTGTGACTGATCTAATGGGAGCTCACCAAGGCCAGCTGGACTGGGACTGAACGAGCATGTGATCAGACTGGACTCTCTGAATGTGGCTGACAATGAGGGTTGACTGAGAAGCCAATGATAATGGCACTGGGTTTTGATTCTACTGCATGTACTGGCTTTTTGGGAGCCTAGTCTGTTTGGATGCTCACCTTCCTAGACGTGGATGGAGGGGGAGGGCCTTGGACTTCCCACAGGGCAGGGCACCCTGACTTCTCTTAGGACTGGAGTGAGAGGGGGAGAGGGAGGAGTGGAAGGGAAATGGGAGGAGGTGGAAATTTTTAATAAATAAATAAATAAAAAACAAAAGCTAATAATGCCTCCACCTTTACCAGTTCCCAATTCAAGGCCTTCTACACACAATGAAAGATTACCCACCACACAAGGATTCCTTAAAATCCCCAGAGCTAAGGTTTCATAGAAAAAAAAAAACCACTTAAAAACAACAACAACAACAACAACAAAAAGCGAATGTTTACACCTCTGACAATGCAATTGGCAATGGTCTAAAAAAGTACTCTATAGACCCTTTTTGGTCTGAGGATTTCGTAGAGGTAAGAACTTTAGTGATTGGCTGCTCTGCTTCTCTGATCTTTTAGCTTTAATCCCCTAGCATCTGACTGGGTTTTTATTATTAAGACCAATTACAATTCATGCTTCATCTGGTGTCCAACTTTTGGGGCACAAATTCACGAAAAAGCCACTTGCTTGTGAGTTTGCAGCCAATGACACAGGCTAGAGCTACACACAGCTGGAGTCACTGCCCTGGGGCTAGGTTTTCCTTTCTTCTCTCCCAGTGGGTTATGGGCTTTCCCTGAACCCTCTTCTTGGGCTGCTGCCTTGAAACCTGCTCAGGCTTCTACTGTTCTGTGCAGCAGCAATCAGCCTCATGCCTTCATTGCCATCAGCAGCAGATTTAGTGAGACAATTGAGAATTCTTAAAGGGAGGAATTAGTTAAAACAGAGAGCTTTTTTTCCCATTTTAAAAAGTGGGAAACATTATTATTGTGGAGAGAATTAGGCCTCTGTATGATTACTCAATGCATGGTTTAAAAATGGAACAATTAAACGAAGGGATAATCAACTTAACTGGGATTGACATATGTTAATTATCATTTTGATAATCTTTATTATTGGTTTTATAATTCTTGGCTTATCTATAAAAATGTTGGTTGATACGAGTGCCAAGATATAGGCCTTGGAAAAACTTATTCAAACAGATCATAAAGGTATTCAGATCCAGACAGAGGAATTTAAAGGAGAACCAATTTTAACGTTGCTTTATAAGTTAGAGAGGAACAGCCTTAGGTTTTCAAACAACCATCCTTAATTTTTACAGTTACCTTACAGAAACTGCCAAATGACAGAGATCCCCAAAGGCTGTTTAAGCAGTCACTGGAATCGTGTGGAAATAGTTAAGGAGATTCATATGACATGCACTCACCTTTCGTGAGGTAGACGTTTAACTTGTGATCAATTTGTAATAGAATTATTCCTAGAGGCTAAAGAGACTTGTTTACAGCAGTCTTAGAGCCTGGCTCTCAATTACAATGGAGGACCTGGTGGAAAGATGACTTTGTGACCATTGAACAATAAAGTAGGGCTACAGGTATGAAAACCTCCTGAGACCAACTTCTTGGAGACATGTAGAAAGGCAATCTTTATATGATGAACCACATCCTGGCTTTATGTCATGCAACAGCTTTGGATGCTTGAGACAGGGTTGAAGAAGTAGGAAAGAAAATTGAGTCATTTTCTAAAATGATACAGGGACCAAAAGAACCTTCACTGATGTCTTTCAAAGATTGACTTCAGCAGTAAATAGAATGATAATACCAAATTCAGAAACTAGACAAATAATAATAGAATCTCTGGCTTTTGAAAATGCTAAGGAATAATGAAAAAGAGTAATCAGGCTGTTAAATGCAAGATTAGCATCCTTGGAGGAATGGTTACAAGATACAATCAATATTAAATCTAATGACCATGCTAATGCTTGGATAGGAGAGATGATTTCCAGAGGTTTGAAGAAAAATCATAGTATCTAATGTTTCAATTTTGGTAAGCAAGGTCACCTAAAAAGGAACGGTAAACATGGCATTCCAAGTAGCAATGTTTGTTCTAGGCATAATCCAAACAGAATGCCCCTCCCTTCTGGATTATGCAGAAGGTGTGACAAGAGCAGGCATTGGACTAATGAGTGTAGTCAACAAGGGTCAGTCAAGGTAACCCTTTGCCATTGGGAAATACCTTGACAAATTCAGTTCAGTTGTTTCCTGTCATAGAGGAAACTCCTTCCCAGAACAATTAAAGAACCTAATGCCTATTGCAAACAAACCAAAACAATAAAAGCCATACTGTTCCTGATGATAAAACAGTTTTAGAAAAGAAAACAAAAATTTCAGAAAAAACCTATAAATTAAAACTGATAAAGAATTGATCTGAACAATAGAGACCTCTTAATTAGAAGAAATGATAGTTCATCAAACAACATGGTTGTTCAATCTAAACTAACCTACAAAACTAACAAATGTTTTTCATTTGATCAGATATAGCTTACCAAAAAAGGAATCTCCCCGAAATTAGGATTGGGAAAGGGTTTTGTTTCTGTGTTTTCAGGAGAATAAAGGCATCCAGCTAGGGAGTTTGAAGACTACTGCACAAATGAGACATCTGAAGAAAAAGGAAAAATCTTCCAGAAAAAATACCCCAAGAATAAATTTGCCTACTGATAAAAGGTAGATTATTGAATCTACTTTTAACCCAAAAAGCAACTATTAGTTTTAAATATTTCATATTGATATGAATTTTGTGTATTGATACAAATTTAAGATTTGTTAGAATATACAGTGCATACATTACTAATTTTGTTCAAGGTATTGTACCTATACAGTTCATTTAACAATTAACAATGCCATTAGACAAACTTCTAGTCCTTGAAAGTTATTATTTCAACATTTAGGATAGTAAGAAAATGCAGATTAGTAATTAGTCACCTATTACAATCAAACTTATAATTATATTAAGTATGTTTTCAACATAAAACCATATATCGTTTAGATATACAGGCCATCTTCAAATTCTTTGGAGATATACAGAATATGGCATTTAAGATGTTTTAATAACATAGGTTCTTTTTTAAAAAAATAGCAATGAGATATGCCTGCTTATGGCAGCACCAGAGAAGATGATGGGCAAAAGCAGATGGAAAAAAGGGGGGGATTGCTTCCAGGCAACACAGCCTGGACAGAATAGATTTTCCCTTCTGTGCCACACTGACCAAGGAGACTTTAAACTATTTACTTTTAAAGAAAGATTAAAGACAGCTGCTAAAAAGATTTGTTTTGTCACCCAATCAGCCCCAGATATTAAAAAAGTTTTAAAAATTAAAAAATTTAAATTCCAGTTGCTGGAAGTAGCTCAAAGGGTGTTGGGACAAGACCTTTTGCATAAATGGAAAGCCACCATCGCCTTCTCTGATGATGAGACAAAGTTAGACTTACAGATGAATTCTGGGGTCTTGCACTCTGTCAGAAGAATATCTCCTAGCTGAAAGCTCTGCCTCGAATCAAAACATACACTTGGACTATCTCTCAGATTGACAGTGAGAGTTGCAGGGGTATGGGTAGAAGCCAACCTTCCAGGCCTAACACCAAACACCTATGTTTGTTCAACTAACCAGTTCAATTACCCCCATCCAGGTTAAACAATACCCAATGACCCTGGAAACAAGAAAGGAAACTGCAGTCCATATTCCCTGACTTGGAGAATCTAGTCACCCTGGAATTTACCTCTTCTGCCTGTGAAGGGACCTCTGATTCTTATGAGTCGGATTCTTCCAGAGAAACAGGTTTGCACTGTCTTGGACCTGAAAAATGCTTTTTCCAGTCTCCCATTGACAGAGTCAACCCATCTTTGCTTTTAAATGGACAGACCCAGAAGGAGGTTACAGTGAGCAATATTCCTGGATCAGGATTTAAACACACTAAATGCAGACTTCTGGCCCTTCTGTCGGAGATTTTCTGGGAAAAGAGATTATAAAAAGGCTACTGAGGGAATGCTGCCAGAGCTGGAGACCTTGGACTACCGAATGCCAACTAAGAAAGCCCAACTTTGTACATCAGAGGCTGCCTATCTTGGCTGCCAGCTACAGGAGGCAAAGAGAGGTTGTCTCAGAGTAGGATTGCTGCCATCCTTCAGATCCCAACCCCAAAGGCTAAGAGACAGGGTCAGAGTTCCTAAGTGCAGCTGGATAACATTGCTTCAGAAAGCCAGAGTTTGTGGAACAAGCAAAGACCTCTCCATACACCAGCACAGGAGGAGGAGGGGGGACAACCAAGCCCCTAATCTGGACTGAGACTAAACAAAAGACAAAAGAGTTTTAACCCAAACTTTGAGGCCATGGAAATGTTCTATGACATACCTGATCCAACTGCTGGACCCTGTCACCACAGGATGGCTCACCTGTCTAAGATCTGTGGAGGCAACAGCTAGTTTAATGAAAGAAATTGACCTCTAGGTCAAGATCTTGTACTCACAGCACCCCACGATGTGGTTGAGGTCCTTTTCCGAGGAGCATCCGAATTCTGGCTGTCTACTGACTACCCTCGAGTTTGGTTTGAGAAACCCACCACTGTCAATTCAGCCGCCCTTTTGCCTGATGACCCGGGTGCTCATCCATGACAGTCATGAGGTGAAAAATGAAACCTGGTTCTGGGAGCTGCAATAGATACTTTTACCGGAAACGATTTGAGCCCATGCCAGGTATCTCAGTCCAGATAGTAGAACTGATTGATCTGGCCCAGGCTCTCAGATAGGGAAGAGAAAAGTCCACCACAATAGACATGCTTTTACTGCCTGCTGTGTCCACGATGTGATCCATAGGAAGAGGGCTTCTCACTGCTGAGGAAAGGACATTAAAAACTCTCGGCTCTCCTAGAGACTATTTGGCTTCCCCTAGAATTTGCTAGCCTCCCCTGCTAGTTGCTGATCTGACTGCCTGACAAATGGCCAATGGAGCCCATTGATATTTTCATGACACACCTTCACCCGGTACTACCTGAGACTCTATGGTCAAGGTAAAATTAATAAATAAATATGAAGGAGGGAAGGAAGAAATGAAGGAAGGAAGGAAAGAAGGAAGGAAGGAAGGAAAGAAGGAAGGAAGGAAGGAAGGAAGGAATGACAGTTCAAACCCACAAGTTGATGGAGGACACCAAGGGAAAGATCATTCTCCTAGAAATAACAGGCAGGACTCTGGTAACTGACCTTCACCAGGATACTCCTCTGGGGTCCACAAAACTTTCTGAGTTGCTCGAACCAAGGTATGTTGGACAGCCTGGCATGGGATGTCTCAGCCAGATGCTAGGTTTGTGGTCCAGTAAATCCAAAACAGACAGCTCTTACCCAGGAAAGGTTCAGAATGAGAGACCAGTATCTCAGTGAACTCCAGGAAAACTGACTGGAAAAAATGGCCTTCTGGGGGAGGATGAATAAACTTGCTAGTTTTTCTAGATACCCTTTTCATGTGGGAAGAAGCATTCCCTACCCAGTCTGAAACTGCTCCTATAGTAGCTTAATGGTTCCTTCAGAAACTGGTCCCCTGATTTGGCCTTCCCCTAGCAATGGGGTCTGACAATCACTTAGCTCTCATAGCCCAAATCTCTCAGTTAATAGGTAAAGTATTACACTTCTTTGTGTAAATAGACTTCAGAGTTCTGTTCAGGTAAAAAGAATAAACAAGACCTTAACAAAACTCAAACTCTCACTGGAGTCCAATAAAGATGGGTAGGCCTCTTTCCTTTGCTTTGGCCCGCTGCACTCCTCCATGTAGGAGGTATTTACCTCCCCCCCCCCCGTGAAATTATGTTTGGAAGAGCTCCCCCACTGCTTTCCAGGCTCAGAGAAGAGTAGGTGGCAGAACTCTCTAACCGTTTCTCAAGTCCCTACAGGCCCCCCAGGTACTTCATAAAGTGTCTGGGAGAGACCCAGCTGACCTCCAAATCCACCATAAATCTTCCCTTGTTCCAGTCTAATGATACTGTCTGGGCCAAGTGAGTAGTTAAAAGGGCCCTGGAACTAATCTGAAGAGGACCCTCCAAGGCACTTCTCTCTACTCCCATGGAGATGAAGGTAGCTGGCATTGCACCACGGATCTGCCATGCCTAGGTAGTAACCACAGACACTGCTGTCAAATGGATTTTCTTCCAGACTATGGATTCATAGAAATTAGGTTTTATTGTGCCTCAGTATGAGACTGTGGGTGAGAGCTGTCTCTTCCTATTTTTTATTTCTCTCTAGTGCTGGGATTAAAGGCGTACACCACTACTGCCCAGTTTCTATGGCAAACTAATGTGGCTACTGGGATTAAAGGTGTGTGTTACCACTGCCTGGTCTGTAATGCTGACCAGGGCGGCTGTTTTACTCTCTGATCTTCAGGCAAGCTTTATTTATTAAAATACAAATGAGATATCACTACATGTCACTGTTAGCAAAAAGAAACTCAAGAAGAGAAAGAGACAGAGACGTAAGTCAGATAATTGGAACCAATCTGTTTTCTTGATCGCCCTGGCTAACTGCTCTGCTGTTAGCACTGACGGGGGCTCTAATTCTCATCCTAATTTGATTAACAGTGAGCCCCGCATCTTAAACTACAAGAGAATGAATCCATGGTTTGACTCATTCGTAAAGACCAGCGGGGAAGGAATGTAACAGGGCCCCAGACCTTAGCCCAACTGACTCCATGATGGAAGTGCCATTCAGGCTATAAAACTCAGCACGTAGAAAGTATTACCAGCCAAAATGAAAACAGAGACCTAATCCATTAAAATCCATATAGTTTGGGAAAGTGCCAAAATGTACTAACCCTGCTTTTTAGCTTCTGTAGCTCTGCTTCTGGCTAACTGTTCTTGTTAACTGAAATGTCAATGTCAATCCAGGACATTTGTGCATGCGCACAAGTGTGTGTGTGTGTGTGTGTGTGTGTGTGTTTAAAAACTCACCCTGAGAAAGGCTCAGTGCTACACTGGGATCCTGAACACCCAACGTAGTTGCTGCCAGCTAGTAAACACTTTCTATTGGTTGAAACCCATGTCTGAACAGTCTTCTCTGGTGAATACCCTACAACAGAAGTACCTTTCTGGCCACCAAACTCAGCAAGTAGACAGCATCACCTGGCAAAACTAAAACAAAGACTTAATTTATCAAAGTCTATAGTTCTGGGAAAGTCTCTAAATATACTTTGATACTACTTGGGTATTTAAATAGCTGTTCTTATTGATTGTAGTATATCAACCCTGGATATGCTTTTGTGCTAAAAGCTCACCCTGAGAAAGGCTTGGGGCTACAGAGGGATCCCAAACACCTAGTGTAAGTAGCCGACCAGTTAATAAAGATGTTCTATTGGCTTAAACTAATGTTATAGTAGTCTTCTATGATTTCTTGTAGGTATTCATAATTGGAGACCTAGCTGGACCTCACTTAAGAGGCTTAGTGAAAAGAGAGATTTCACTCTGTCGGCTCATTTCAGGGGAGGGTCCACATGTGTTCAAGGGGAGAATCTAAGTGGATGGTTACAAGAGGAGAAACTGTATTTTCTTGTTGCAGTTGCTGCTGTTTGGCTACCCACTTCCTCTTGCTAC
The DNA here is from genome assembly GCF_950005125.1 of Chionomys nivalis. Lineage (NCBI taxonomy): Eukaryota > Metazoa > Chordata > Mammalia > Rodentia > Cricetidae > Chionomys > Chionomys nivalis. Next base: position 47,402,053 of record NC_080089.1, on the reverse strand, counting down.
AACTTGGTAGTGAAGGCTGTTTGTCTTTATCTGGAGGTCAGTGTCTTTTTTTTATTCGTGCTCCTTTTCCTGCTATCATCATCGCTGTCTGGTAAAACGGTATTTCCGACTTACTGTTCACACACTGCCCTGGTTAAAAAAGCTATAACAGTTCAGTAGGGTGTAATTGACATATAATAAACATACATGCATCAAATACACAGTTCTAAGAACGCTGAGAAACGTTTTCATCTGTGTAGCTACTGCACTCAACACTAGCATGATATACTTGTGTGTGTGATGTGTGTGTGTGTCCCTGGTAGTCTGGGTACCATGTATATGCAGTAGTCATAGAGCCCAGAGCAATGTGTTAGATCGTCTGGAATTGGAGTTACAGATAGCTACTTTCTGGGTTCTGAGATACAAACCTGGGTTCTCTGGAAGATCAGTTAGTGTTCTTAACTGTTGAGCCATCTCTCCAGTTCCCTTTTGTTTGTGTTTTGAACAGTCTCACTATATAGTACTGGTTATTATGGAACTTGCTATGTAGACCAGGCTGACCTCAAACCCACAGCTATCCATCTGCCTTTGCCACCTAAGAGATAAAATTAAGAGTGTGCCCAAACACTCAGCCTGTAAAATACTTTTTAGTGAACTGCTTTTGAGAATCCATCATCATTGTGGCATTTGCCAGTTCTCTGTTCCTTTTCATTATTGAACAGGGCTTCGTTTTATGAATATATCCTACAAATAATCTCTCTCTCTCTCTCTCTCTCTCTCTCTCTCTCTCTCTCTCTCTCTCTCTGTGTGTGTGTGTGTGTTCATGTGCATCTGCTTGTGCATGTGGATACCAAAAGTCAATGTTTGGTTTCTTTCTCCGATCCCTGTTTTATTTTTTGGACAAGGTCTCTCACTAAACCTGGAGCTTGCCTCCTTGGCTAGCCTGACTGGCCAGGAAGAATCAGGAATCCTTTTGTCTCATCCTTCCCAGGACTTGGGTTTAAGGTGTGTGCTACCATGCTGGGATTTTTACATGGGTTCTGGGATGCATGTGCATCTCCTGTTACTTGTATGGTGAGCACTTTACCAACTGAGCCATTTCTGCAGCCCCACACTCTTCATTTCAACCTTTTCATCATTTTGTGAACATAGGAATTATTTCAAGCATGGGAAGGCTTCTATGGCTATGCATAAACAGTTCTTTACACAGGCAAAGGTTTTCATAAATACTGGAGTGGTGGGATATTTTACTTTTGAGACATCTGCAAAAAGCCTGCTAGACTTTATTGCTGTGTATCTGTAACAATGTCTCTAGTAGCAAACACTAAGTCATCCACCTTGTCTGAACCTGTATAGACTTGAGTCTATGCCCCTGACGGTTTAGTACGGTTGTTCTTATTTTGAACACGAATCTTTCTTGGCCACAGGTACTTGAAGGGGACAAAGCGGGAGGAGTGGGTGGCACTGGTGCCAGTCTGGCTACGGCCGAGTCTCAGTTTTCTTTGACTATAAACTGCAAAATGGTTCCTTGCAGTAGTCCACAGATGACATCCCTGACCTGTCTCGTAGGCTGATTCCCCTGTGAGGCCCTGGGGTGTCCTTGAGCACAAACAACTGAGCACCCAGTCAGGAGATAAGTCCAGCCGCCTTCTCTGCAGGTCTCCTGGCTTTTCCTTCTTCATTTTTTTTTTTTTCTGAGATAACCTCCAAACCTACTTTCCTATCGCTCCAACTGCCTTCAGTTCTTATCATGTGATACCTTCATGGTCACACTTTTCTACAGTTGTGGATGAATTCAAGGGACCGTGACTGATGGACACTGGTTAGTTAGTAGGGGGAAAAATCATGTAGCTCCCATCAGCATGAATTCCTTCTTCAGGGACCCAGCTTCCTTCAGGGTCTGCCAATTTTTAATTTTAATTAATTTTTTTTACCATCTTTAAATGTATTCAAAGCAATTTAAAAATTTTATCTATGTTTTCTACGGGACACATTAGTCCCATACAAACAACTCGTTCTTTTTCCCACCAGGATCTTTCTCATCTGAGTTTCCTACATTTTATCAACCCACCTGCATCCCTTTGTCTTCCTATTTGGATTTATTTGTCCTCTCTGTCTATATTCCTCTTTCTCCCTTTTTGACTTTTCTCTGTTACTCAGGGTTTAAAATTATTCTATTTTCCCAAATGATTTGGATTGCCAGAATGCTTAAGTAATTTCTAGTTTGTTTGAGAGATTACAACCTGCTCCTTAGACTTCATTTTTTTAGTCTCTCTCCTCTCCCCGTCTCTGTGTATGGTTTTGTATGTGGTGCTTGCGCACATATGGGAGCTCCCATGCCCCTATGCATGTAGAGGACAGAAGATATTTTTGTTTTTTTAGAAATAATTTACTGTTATTTTATGTGCTTTGGTGTTTTGCCTGCATGAATGTCTGTGTGAGGGTGTCGGATCCCCTGGAACTGGAGCTACAGACAGCTTGAGCTGTCATGTGGGTGCTGGAGATTGAACCCAGACTCCTGGAAGAACAGCCAGTGTTCTTAACCACTGAGCCACTTCTTAGTTTCCCAGAAGACAATTTGCAGGAGAGTCAGTTCTTTCCTTTTAATGTTGGTTCCAGGAACGGAACTCAGGGCATTGGGCTCAGAAGCAAATGCCTTTACCTCCTGAGCCATCTCTCTAGCCCTTAGTTTCAAAAATAAATTCACACTCAAATACTTTCCAGGAAGTGAAGGAACCTATAAGATTATATTCCATTTGCATTGAATTATCTTCCACGTTTGTTGTTGTTAGCATTGCCAGGTATTTGAATCTTAAAGTTATTATTATTTATATACTATAAATTGTTATTTTTGTAGAATGCTTTGTAGCATGAATTCTAATTGGCCTTAATGATAAAAACTTCGAGTCAGATATAAGGGTTAATGATGATCAGAGAAGCAGAGCAGCTAACCGCTAGAGTTCTTTCCTTTGCCAATGCTCCAACTGAAAGGGCGATCCTGGCTCTAAAATCCTCAGACTGCTGCTGTCTCCATGAAACCTCAGACTGCATCTCAGACTGAATCTTCAGACTGCATCTGAGCTCCTGTGTCCTCCTGTCTTATATTCCTCTCTCTGCCCAGCCATATCACTCCTGTCTCTACCTCCCTAGTGCTGAAATTAAAGGCATGTGATTCCAAGTGCTGGGATTAAAGGTGTGAGCTCTGTTTCTCTTTTAGAATGATTCAATCCCAGTAGTCCAGGGTGGCCTTGAACTCACAGATGTCCTTCTACTTCTGTCTCCTGAGTCCTGGGATTAAAGGTGTGTGCTGCCACTGCCTAGCCTCTATGGCTAACAAGTGCCTTAGTTCTGCACTCTGATCTTCAAGTGAGTTTTATTTGTTAGCTCTCTCTCTCTCTCTCTCTCTCTCTCTCTCTCTCTCTCTCACACACACACACACACACACACACACACACATCACCACAATGCTTACTCATTCAGCTTCTCACTTTCCATTCTTTCTTACATTTCTGTTTTATCATTTAGGGATAATTTTTCTCCTACTTAACATCTACCTACAACATTTTAAAATTTAAATTTAATTTTAAACTTTTGGTGATATAGTCTTACCAATTTATTTTATTTTTATATTGAGTGTTATTTTTGCTGAGTGTAATTCTGTATTGTCAAGTGTTTGACATATTTAAAGTGTATTGGTTCTTTAAAGGTGTTACTTCATTTTCCTTTTAAATCCCTAGTTACTATGTTTTTGTCTGTTTTTTCTAGAATCTAGATGTCTCTGGTCTCCACTATCTTGGTTGCTCTCTGATGCTTCAGTCTGATTTAAAAGAAATTTATTCAGCTTTTTTCATTTGTTTTTATGAGGAAGCTGTAAATTAGTTTAAGAGTTTTGGAAACATAAATCCCACATGTGTAGGTATATACTATATACACATATGTATGTATGTTTATTTGTGTATATATGTTCATTCAGTATATATATTTAATTTTTAGTTTTATGTGTATAAGTGTTTTTCCTGCTTGTATGTTTGTATACCGCGTGCATGCATGGTGCCTAAGGAGATATCAGTTTGCTTAGAACTGGAATTGCAGATGGTGGTGAGCCACCATGTGCATGCTGGGAATTGAACCCTGGGACAAGTGTTCTTAATCAGCGAGCCTCTTCTCTGATAATATATATATTATATATATATGTATAATATATGCATACAAATGATTATACATTATATTTACATACAAAATAATAACATATAATTCGCAACTAATTAAAAATCTATGCATCTCTTAATTTGCTGAGAATTTCATTGTGCACATAACATATTTTTATCTTAGCCACTCTCACATTACGACACCACACTCCTTTCAGATCCACCCTGATTCCTCTTCCAACTTCACGTCTTGTTTTTAATTTAATTTTTTTGTGACCCTCTGAGTGCAATACCACCCACAAACTCATGGGTGTGGGACCATCTCAGAGATTCTTAGACCACACCCTTAGAGTAAACAATATCTCAATATCTCCTTCTCCCAGCAGCTCTCCAGCTAGTGATGTGAGCTAGTGACACCTCCCTATTGCCAGTTGATAATGATTGGCACTCTCTCTCTCTCTCTCTCTCTCTCTCTCTCTCTCTCTCTCTCTCTCTCTCAATATATATAATTTTAAAATAAATCCTTGTGGCTGATATACAGAAACCCTGTGGTTTATTTTTGTAGGATTTCCCAGCAGCAGCCTTCAGAGAGCAGAGACGATCTGAGTGACTTATTGAATACCATATCTGCCTCACCTTCACCAGATGTGCATGAACACGTGGTGTCTAATATGCAGCATTTGCTCTTTCTGTATGTTCTATTTGATGAAGGAGGTGCTCTAAAAGAAACAGTTTCTGTTTTTAATGCTGCTAGAAGTTGAGCTACCTTGAAAGGTCTTTTCTGATTCATCAGGGTAGTTATATAATCTTTTAAAATGCATTTTCAGGTGTGATGGATTATACTAATTTATTTTCTAAAGTGAAATCATATTACCACTACTGTCTGAAATTCAACCAAGCCATAGCGTAAGTCACAGTTTCAATACGACCCACCCTGTTGTTAGTGAGAATATAAATGAATGCAGTCATTTTTGGAAACACATGTCTCTGTCTTGTTGTCTGCTCTGTTTTAAGCTGTATCTACTTGAACCCTGGGTCCAGGTAATTCATCGTGTGTAGATAACAAAAGATCTCTCACTTAAAATCATAAAAAAAAATCCCTGATAAAATTTTATTTCAGTTGACTATGTAACTCTGTATCTGAATAACATCGACATTAATATGAATTACTAGTTAAAAAATAGTTAATCTAACATTCAGATCACTCCCTCCACAGCAGGCTCTCGACCAAGGCGAGAGGCTCTAGCGGAGGAAATAACAGCACGGTACATCTTCCCCACAATTCTTCGTGTGTATTAAGCACACTCACAAAGCAAAACATCCAAAGACAACCTTTAAAAAGATGCCGCCGCTTTTCTGACTCAAGAAGACAACCTTCTAGTCCAGCAGGACGACTCCCTCCTTTTAGAAAGCTTTTCAGAACGATCCAGACCACACTGAGCTTTCTCACATCCCAAGGTCCCACGGCGTACTCACATACAACCCATCAGGATGATACTACTCGAGAAAACCCGAACTAAGCCGTGTGACCAACTGCAGAGAAATAGTACTGATATTTATCGTGGGACTTTTCCCGGTAGATGTGATAAACATCTGCTCATGCCAGATACTGCATGGAGAGCAGTCAAAGACACAGCCCCTCCCAACTCCAAGTGAACCCGTATCCTAAGTGGGTTACTTACAGGAAAGAACATGGGTGGCCAAAGACAGCAGCGTCACCGGGAAGCCCACCGCAGCATGCCTGATGACTCGCTTACAGTGTGTCCCAGGAGCTCTCTGGCCCAATCTGCAGGCAGTTCCACTGGGCCATAAGTTGTTTATTGCTTTTTATAACTTTTGGGAGGAGCCTTGCAGTCTTGCAGCTTTTCTGAGGTTCTAGAACATTTTAAGATTCTGGTCCCGAGTCCTAGGAACTCCCGTCTAGGAAGGAAGGTTTTAATGTGAAGGAAATAGATGCACGACACTTTGTAGCAGAACAACTCAAATATTGTAGAAAAAATAAAGTGAAAATAAAGCATGTGGAGGAAGCAGCCGTTCTTTGGATGAGCAGTACGAACGAAGCTCTGTCAAACTCACCTTCCTCCCTTGCACCTATCTGTAATAGCTGTTTCCTTTTCCACTTAGTGATTTAGTTGTCCTGGAAGAGATGTGTGGTACTCTCTTCTTCTTTGTTCTGTTTGAACTTGCAAAAATAATGTAGTTAGCAATGAGAGCTTTGTATTTGTGCAATGTGGCAAAAGCTTATTGAACAAAGGGGAAAGAAGAGCAAAGGAGGGGGAAGAAAAGGGAGAGGGAGAGGGAAGAGAGAGAGAGAGAGGAGAGAAAGAGGGAGAGAAAAGGGGGAGAGAGAGGGAAACAGGGAGGAGGAGAGGAAAGGAGAGAGAGCAGGAGAGCACATAAGAGCCGAGGGAAAGAAAGACAGGAAGGAGATGACTCACCATTTCCCTTTTTCTGTATTAAGTTTGGTTTTGCTTTTTAAGTTGTTTTTTTTTTCCTCAAGTCATTACAACGCTCAAAATGGGGGAGGGGAGGCTAGAGATCCACCTTGATTTGGTGACAGATGCTAGCAATGTTTGTGGACAGAAGCAAGGAGCCTAATAGCTACACCAAAAGAGACCCTTGAATGCCTTAAGTTCAGTATGAATGACAGTAGGAAGGGCTACCAAGCTGGGGGGGAATACTAAATATACATAAAAATTCAGCCCCGCCTCTGAGAGTCTTCTAGCTCTGCAGTTCTTCCTCTCCCTTGGGGTTGGGGTGGTGTCTGTAATGCTTGTAATGAAGTTAACTTTTGCTTGCTCTGAACTCTTTTAATTCTTCAGTCTATGGATAAAAAGAAGTCATATGCTAACCGGCAGCACTTGTCACCCAGCAGCAAGCTGTCACCTCAGCAGTGAAGTCTATAGAGTTCTTGGTCTCCATCCTGACAGGGTCTAACCTACTCCCTGTCCCCACAGGGACACGGAGAAGGTCTGGCTTGAAGGACAATTTCAACAAAAATTCCTGTCCTATATATCATTCAAAGGACTGCTGGAAGAATCTGATCCAGGAAATGGAAAACGGCGTGGGAGGACTTTAGGGAAGGGGGAGAGGGGAAAATTCCCTGGCCAGTGCAGCCTTGAGCACCACAGGCAATAGTAGACAGAGACACAAGATTCCGGGTTCGCTTGAAGAATGAATAGCTTTTATTTTTTCCATTGCTGCTTATATATCGCTTTGGCAGCTACTAGGGAGAGCACTAGCAGCAGAACTTGAGCGAGCGGTACCTTTAACCCCCTTTCCTGAGTTCTTCCTTCTGCACTTTGCTGCCTTTGTGGCTTGGTTTTGTCCCAAGGGCATTCTCCTGAACTTTAGCGCTGCCCATTGTTTTTTGTTTGCTTTTTTTCTTCAGTCACCATGCCATAGCTAGGTCAGAATTCGTGCTTGAGTAACGAACTGCTTGCTTAGTAAACATCTGGATTCCAACAAGTAAGTACAAAAGAAGGAGGGGGAAGTGAAGTAACAATAAAGAGATCTGAGCAAGTCATAAGAAACTACACTATTAACTATCTGTCTTTAAAAAACCCTATAATACATGTAATTCTGTATATAAATATACGTACATAGTTGAAATTAATTTTTCTCATTTCCACTGACAATGCTCCCTCCAAGAGCCAAAGACCACCTAACAAAAACCCCAACACCAGACACGAGGAGCTTTCTTTTGAGTTGTTGGCCAGGACTGTTAAAGAGACTCCCAAAACACACACTCTACTGCTGTTGCCCTTGGTTATTCCCCAGAGGAAGAAGATAAATCCCCACTGCTGAAGACACCATGCATTTCAGAAACAAGCCCAGAGACCCCTGAGCTGGGACTGACCTCCTAGAGAAATAGCTTTTCTAGTCCCAGAAGAAGCTTTGTCGGCTTCCAAAGGATGCAAACAACCAATGGTCCTGCCCCATTGATGTCCATGAACCACCACAACAACCAGGCTGGTACTGTAACCCTAAGGGTACAGTAGTAGCTCACATACCTTGACAGCAACCAACAACTCTAACTGGTTGGAAGACCCCACTCAACAAGACGGAAGCCATGCCTGGTACTGGAAACCTAGCCAATTATTCAGTGTTGATGAAGTCATGGTCCTCAGAAGAGAATCTACAACCACTACTTTACTAACCAGCATCATCCTTAACAACACTCTGTAAATGCTTGTCCTTACTCACACAAGTTAAGGGTAGTCTTCACTCCTCATCAAGGAAACTTCTCTGTGCATCAGATGGGGACCATTACAGAAAACCACAACCAATCAAAACGCAGAGTTGTGGAGCCCAGTCCCAGGGGATACATCTATAACACAGCTCCCCCTAACGAAGGCTCAGTGAACATTCTAGAAGAGTGGAAATATTTAGGAAGATTGTAAGAGCCAGAGGATCAGGGAGTCCACTCTGAGATTGTGTCTCCTAGTAATGTCAAAAGTTACACTCATAAAATCTTATCAACATAGCTGTCCAAATATGAACTGAGCAAGGAAGGACACCGATGGACACAACACAGTGGATGGCATGTTGAGTCCACGAGGCCTCAACCCTACAGAAAGAAACCTAAGCCACTAAAAAATGCTGGGAGTGGAAAAAATGGTCGTCCTCAGGGAAGATCAGCCAATTGGTTATCCAATACCAAAAGGTCAGTCCTGAAAATATGCACATGCAACGTTGTATAGACTATTTTGAAATACAATATATAATATTGCACAGTCTAAGCAGGTTATGTTTAGGAGTATAATAGCACTCAATGGAAAGTAAAGCCTTGAATTTGAAAAAGGGATATATGGGCAGGCCTGGAGGGAGGAAAGGAAGAGAGAAACAATGCAATTATAATCTTAAAAATTAAAAAGAACTTCTCAAAGCAAGGACTCAACTTCTCCAAGTGCAGGAGTCTCCCTCCCACCATCCCTTTAATCCTCCTGAGATGATGTCCCTTTTTGAAAACAGGAAACACTTTTCTGCAAGGCAGATAACTTCTTTTTCTTTTTTTTTAAACATTAATTATAAGCTGGCCCATTAACACAGGCTTCTTATTAACTAATTATAACTTAAATTAGCCCATAATTCTTGTCTATGTTAGCCACGTGGCTTGGTACCTGTTTTGGAGAGGGAGTCACAACTTGATTCCTCTGCAGCTGGGTCATGACTGCAGACTCAAACTTCCCTCTTCCTAGAATTCTTGTTACCCTGCCTCTACTTCCTGCCTGGCTACTGGCCAATCAGCATTTTATTAAAATACAATTGACAGGACACAGACCCTTGTCCCACAGCACTTCCTCCCCTCTTATTTTTTTTTTTTTTTTTTTTTTTTTTTTTTTTTTTGGTTTTTCGAGACAGGGTTTCTCTGTGGTTTTGGAGCCTATCCTGGAACTAGCTCTTGTAGACCAGGCTGGTCTCGAACTCACAGAGATCCACCTGCCTCTGCCTCCCAAGTGCTGGGATTAAAGGCGTGCGCCACCACCGCCTGGCCCTCCCCTCTTATTTTTAAACAAGAACTCAGAATCAACTGCCATTTGTTTAGCTTTTCTCCTGACCGTTATCCATAACAACTTGTAGTCAACAGTCTAAACAAAGGCAAACATCCATAATCCATTTTTTTGGAATGTGGGTGTAGTTTTCCAGACTACTTCCTGATGATTTGGGGCACTGATAACCTTATGAGGACTTAAAGAAAATTTAAATTATGATCAAGTCGTGACTGGAGTATCCCGTGAGGCTTGATCATCTCAGGCAGCAGACTTGAATTTGTTCTGGAAGGCAGATATTTTACTACCTTGTTGCCTCAGTTGAACTTGAATGAAACCACCCTCCCCATTAACTTCTGTCTTCCAGTTTGTTCTGCTACAGATGGCTGGCAGAAGGACCTCCAGGCCCAGTGACTCTAGTGCATTCCTCTTCTGCAATGTTTCTTAGGTCTTGGAGGTGGTGACATAGATTTCTGATTATTTTCTTCCATTTACAACTGAGTGGTGGGCCACATTAACAGTCACCAGTCACAACCAGTGTAACTGGGTGGGTGTCTGTAGTAACCAGTACCCTCTCCAGAGGTGAGGTTTTCCTCTGCTGCTGCTGCAGGCTAATGGCACTAGCAATCTACGGGTACGAACAGCATTTTAGAAGATGACTTTGGAAGGATCCTGGCAGGAATGCAGGCATCTTAAAGAGATTCTTGTGCCTCTCCTTTTAGCTATAAGACTATTGGAATAGATGTTCCCAAGAAATTGGAGTTTTCCAGAAACCTTACGCTGGAATAAGGAAAGGTGGTGTCATTCAGAGGAAGACAGTGTCTTCTATTAAAATATATCACTCAGTTCTGACAACTGATCAGGCCACTTGTAAGAGACACTGAAGCCAAATAATGATGGGTGGAACCTTACCTCGACTGGGACTGCTTGGCTTTGTGCCCTCTGTTTAAACTTAAACCTCCAGTTAGGACCCTGAAGATGAAGTAGATTGAGAGGATGCCACAGAGCCTCTTTGTTCCTCGTCACGGAGGCCCCTGCTCCCCCTAGCCGCAGGTCTTTGCCTTGGCTCCCCGCATCAGAAGTTCCCCCTGGGGAGCAGGTCTGGGTGAGCTGTTTGTGGTGCCCATGAGTCATGCCACCATTGCACCAGAGGACAGTTCTTATCTGGCAGGTTGGGAGTGTGGCAGAGGAATCTTCAGTCAAGTAGAACTACTAGTGACAAATTTCCCCCAATAGCCTGTGCAGTTTCTACAAAAGTCAGGTTTCGGGGGACTTCCTTCCCTCGGGTCTCTCTTTACCGTTTCTCTAATGGCTGCCTCTTTGCCAGACTACTTGCAATCTTTTCCAAGACATTGCTCTAACTTGTGCCATAAAACATTCTATCACACTAGTCCACAATATACTTTGACACGGTACTGTTTTTAATAATTCATACATGAATACATGTCTTCTGATCATATTCAGGCCCAACTCCTCCCTGATCCACTGACCCCTCCCCTCCTCAGCTTCATGCCTTTTTTTTAAAAACTCACTTAGTTAAATTTATGCTGGTCAGATATCAACAGTGTAGTGTCAAACACTGGAGCATGACATCGATCTTTGTTTTTAGTCATTACATAACGTTTTATTTTTTTTTATGAATCACCCTGACCCTACCTTAACTGGTAAAGACTTGACGGGAGATATTTCAGGTGTTTTTTTTTTTTTTTTTTCCTAACAAGTAAAAACATTTTATTTGTAGGTGTGTGCATCTACGTGAGTTTATGTGCACCATGGGTGTGCGGGTGTCCTTAGAAGAGGGTGTCAGATCACCTAGAACTTGAGTTTCAGGCAGTTTTGAGGGACCCAATGTGGGCATGGGGAGCTGAACCAGTTCTTCTGCAAGGGCAGTTAGCACTGTTAACTGCTGAGCTATCTCCAGCCTTCACACTAGCTTTAAGTTTAGAATAGAATCTGGAACATGGTAGTAGTGCCTTGACAAGTGTTTCTGACCCCCTGGATGTACACTAGGCGCTGGACTGTGAACAATGAGCTGCTGGCAGATGTACAGAGGACATATTATCTCCTGACCTAAGGACCCAGGCTACAGATTTACAGTGTTCTGCTGTTTTCTTCCAGGTGCAGTAGGTCAGGGTTTTACAGTTTGTAAGGTTCAGTGAATAGTGGAGAGTTAAAGAAGAATATTGTACTGAAGGAAAACATGTTTGGGTTTTTTTTTTTTTGAAGAAATTTTTTGATGAAAATTTTGTTGTCTTATTCAGCTACTCAAATGAACTGTTGAAATGTGAATGCAGACATGTAGGGGATGCTAATCAAGCAATCAAAATAGCTCTCAAAACGTATCAAGGTAGAGACCCACCAAGGCTCACCCAGAAGACTGACACACTCAGGTAAAAGTGGCTGATACTTCGGTTGAGAAGGCATGGTGGAGCCTCTACTCAGCCTCCCGGACACCTGTGTCTCTAAACAGTGTCCCCAGGACCACCCACAGCTACAGGGAACAAAGTCTTGTGCTTGGGACTCTTACACTCATCCCTTCATTTGGAAAACCACAGTCTAAGAAGGAGACCTGACTTATGCAGTCTTAAAATTAAGGCTTGTAACAGGACTGAAGTCTTTGAGCTCCCACCCACTGTGTCATACTCTGTCACCTCCTGCTCCTGGATGATGAGGCCATAGATTCAGCTGAAATCCCACAGAGAGGGGTCCTACGGGAGAGTACAGTCAAAGGACTTTTGAGAGCCTGGAGCCTCACTTGGTATTCTGCTATTCTATGACTGTGCGGGGTGGGGGATGACGGGGGAGGGTAGGGATGGGAACATGAGGGATTGGGTTGCCGGAGTGGATGGAGAGAGAGAGAGTAATGAAAGAGATGTCTTGGTGGGGAGGGTATTTTGGGGGTCAGGTGAAAACCTGGTGCAAGAGAAACTCGTATGAATCTACAAGAATGACCCCAGCTAAGACTCCTAGCAATCGTGGAGAGTGTGCCTGAACTGGCCCTCTCCTGTAATCAGATCGGTAACTAACTACCCCAAATTATCATCAGAGAGCCTTCATCCAGTGACTGATGGAAACAGATGCAGAGATGCACAGCCAAGCACTGGGGGGAGCTTGGGGAATCCTGTTGAAGAGAGGGGAGGAAAGATTTACAAGTCAGGAAGGACAAGGTCATCACAAGGGAACCCACAGATACAACTAATCCAGGCTCATAGGCGCTCAGAGGCTCTGGATTAACACCTAGGGAACCTACATGGGACTGGCCTAGGCCCTCTGTTTGTGTGACAGTTGTGTAGCTTGATTTACTTGTGGGACCCTAGTGGTGGGAGCAGGGTCTCTCTAACGCTCTGTCTGGCTTCCAGGAACCTATTCCTCATACTGGGTTGCCTTGCCCAGCCTTAATGCAAGGGGAGGAGCTTAGTCCTATTGTAACTTGATATGCCGTGCTTTGTTGACACCCATGGGAGGCCTGTCCCTTTCTGAACACAAATAGAGGAGGAATGGATGTGTGTGTGTGTGGGGGGGTGGCAGAAGGGGATGGGAGGAGAAGAGGGAGGGGAAACTAGAGTCGAGATGTAAAATAGATGAACAAATCTAATTAATAATAATAAAAAGAAAATACAATATATATTTTTAAATGTGTATTGGTGTTTTGCCTGTATATATGTCCATGTACCACATGCATGCTTGGTGCTTGTGGAAGCCAGAAGAGAGCGTCAAGTCTCCTGGAAATGTGGCTCGCCATGTGTGTGTTGGGAATCAAACTTGGGTCTCTTGGGAGAGCAGTAAGTGCTCGGAACCTAGAGGCATCTCTTTAGCCACCTCTATTCTTTCCAAAAGCTATAATTTAGTGTCAGTGAGGTGGCTGGGTGGGTAAAGGCACTTGCTACCAAGTCTGATAACCTGAGTTCAATCATTGGGACCCACAGGGTGGAAGGAGAGAATTGAAGCCTAAACATAGTTCTCTGACCCCCATACGTGCACTGTGGCATATAGCCCCCTACAAATAAATGAAGATAATACAGAAATTCAAAAGATAAAGCTGGGCAGTGGTGGCACACTCCTTTAATTCCAGCACTCATGAGGCAAAGGCAGGCAGATCTCTGAGTTCAAGGCCAGCCTGGGCCTATAGATTGAGTTCCAGATAGTCAGGGCTACACAGAGAAACCCTGTCTCAAAGAAACCAAAAGACAAACAAAAATATATAATTTATAATGTATTTATGAAAAAGCAAGCTACACTTTTGTATTTAATATATAAGAATAAAAAGTCACTAAAATATTTTCTATTATTCATTCCTACTTTAACGTGTTCTCCATTTTAAAATTTTATTTATTTTTTAATTATTCTAAAATCAGCATACAAAATATTAGGTTTCTGTGCGTATTTTGTTTTGGTTGATCCAAAATCTTATATTCCAAAAAACTGTAAAGACTAGAAGAGAGAGAAATTTCTAAACGTATATGGCCTATCAAAATGTAAGTCTAGAAAATAGAAACAATTTAAACAGATCCATAAAAAGCCATGAAATTGAAGCAGTAATTAAAGGTCTCCAAAGAAAAGTCCAGGCCTGGACAGGTTCACTACTGAATACTATGAAACTATTAAAGAAACCTAACCAACACTTCCTAGACCTTCCACAAATCACAGACAGAAGGAACGCTCCCGAAGTCATTCTTTGAAGTCTGTGTCACCCTGATGTCAAACTCTGAGACACGACCCAGGAAAAAACACAGATCAATTTCCTTGATGAACATGGATGTAAAAATTCTCCACAAAAATATTTAGAGATGGAATCAAAGACCTTTAAAAAATTGTATACAAAATTGCTTCATTTTTGTGAACTTGTAGGAGCAGGGAGAAGGCCTCACCCACAGGAACCCTAACTTCCAATTGATGAAGAGCATGAGGGCTCTGGTCAAAAAAGATAGGACCTTTCATTGATTCTTTTTAGCTTCAGCTGAAGAAGAAGACCAGTCTAGGGCCTTGTTAGACTAAACGGGGTGGATTGCATGGGCCCCAGACTACCTCCTTGGACTAACTGGGACATCCTGGTAGCTGGCACGCCAGCAGGATTCACCGTATCTTCGAGCTTCAATGAGTGACTTTCAGAGTTATGTGCTTCCTAGCAAATATAGTTTAAGAATATATTAATTTGACTTCCAACCACATACTGTGGTGGATGGACGTCATTTGTGCCATATGCAATGGTCATATCCCAGGCATCAATGACCCCCACATTGAGACCCTGGAAAATATCCTTTAAGGCGAGATACTGGGTGTAACCATGGAAGTCACTAAGTCTTTCCACGTCGCTGGTCATCTCCCTGATGTTTTCTGTTTTGAGGACAACCATCGTGTCTGGGCTTCTCAGGAGAAGACGCTGAAGAGCTTTGTGGACATTGAGGGCTCTTCGGATAAAAACGTCAATAGGGAAAGGTCTGAAATGCTGACCCAGAGAAATGACGATGACCGTATTTTTCTCTCCTCCAGTCCTGTCAATTATCCGTGCGATGTTCTCTATCTCTTTGACAGAGTAGACCAATGAGCCAATAAGGGGGTAACCATGTTTTTGCCACTGGATGTTGATTTTTTCATCCAAGTCCACGGCGAGTTGGTGTTGCAGTTTTCCAGTCTCGTGCAGATCCACAGACCTCAGTGCTGACAGCAAACAGGCAATCCCAAAACAGAAGGAGAACACAGTTACAGAGCTCAACTAGCCACACACATAGGAGAAAAGACATGTGTTATATAGTGGTTTTGAAAACTACTCAAACAGTTGAAAATGCTTTATGATAAGCGACTTTCCCTTCTTCTAAAATCATTCAGATTGAGTTGAGTTGTGCAAGGCATGGCTTTGGCTTTGAACTCAGCCTTACTGGAAGATGATACGGTTAGTGTGTGTGTTGTTCTCATAAGACATGTTAACTATACCCTGACCTTATATGAGGATAGAGGGGGAGGCTTGCACGTAAAAAGAAACCAAGCATATCTTGGAATGACTCCAGGAATCTAAAACGATATTCTATGTTCTTCTTTCCTTATGAGTGGAATGGCACCAAGTGTCTCGTCTACATGATTGACAGTAATATGATTGCTCATTTGTGAACCCTTTATAGAGCATTTATCTAGACAGATGCAGCCACTCACCTCAGTGATAGCCCCCCCCCCATTTATCATGTTGTGGAAAAGAAAGTCAAAACAGAATGTCAAATACCTAAGATTACAGTTTGTGACCAAAAGAGCCTTAAAATCCCCTCCATCTTTCAAGAAAGATAATCTCTTATATCTAGACACCACTGAAAATAATAGAATAGAACAAGACACAGTCCACCATGTCTCACTGAGCCAATTAGATTCTTATCAAAATATCAAGGTGAGTTGTTTTATAGCTACAGCTTCTGAGAAAACATGTGCTCAGAGATCATGGATGTCTTGTGGATGTCTTTGTGGAGAAGGGCTGATTTAGAAGTCTTAAGCCAGAGAGTGAGGCTGCAAAAGAGATGCTGGGGACGTTCTGGGGGCAAGGGTCTCCCTTGCTTCCAACTCACTCCAGATCTTTTTTCCAAAGCACATTCTGGCTCCAGAATTTAACTTTGCATAAAACATACAATGATGTCACCCCCTATAACTTACACACTGAGATGGGAGGGTCACTACCCTCAGGATGCTGCATGACCTAAGAAAACGGCAATGTCCAACTATGTGATGGTAAAGTTGTCCCTAGAATCTCAACTTTGAAGCTGAGAGAGACAAAGTTACGAGGGGCCGATTGTTTACCAGAAGTGTGGATCTAACGTGTCCTCTCTATTTACTTTGTTATAACTTAGAGTCCAGGCCTTACCAATTTCAGCCTCTTCATTGAGAGGATCAGTTGCTTTAAGATTGGAGACCGCGAGATTGGTCTCACAGTATGGAGTCATAGCCTCAACTTTGTCTTCAGTGACAAGATCCAGGGCCCAAGGACATAGAAAAGCAGGAAGTGATGGTTTAGAATGTAGTTTAGCTCAGATGGAATACTAGAATCTGACATAGTACTGGTGTCTTCTTGACTTAGTAAATATGGCGATGAACTAAGCTTCTTACAGATAGATTCTAGCCCCAACTCTGATAATAGTTCCCATTGCCGTTGCTTTCTGAGTACTTCCTGTGTGTCAGTGTGCCTTGTAGTGTGATAAATATTTGTTATCGCTTAATTATTTCATCCAAAATAAATGCTAGGGATAATGAACATTGTTCTAGGTCATGTGGTTCTTAACGTTCCTAATACTGCGACCCCTTAGTACAGTTCCTCATGTTGTGATGGCCCCCAATCATAAGGTTATCTTCGTTGCTACTTCATAAACGTAATTTTGCTACTGTTATGAATCATAATGTAAATTGGTGGCCCCCGGGGCAAGGTCTTCCAACCTCAAAGGGGTCATGACCCACAGGTTGAGAACCACAGTTTTAGGGACTGCTAGTAACATTTTGTGAATAATGCTGGTGGTTTGGAATTAAGAACTATAGAACTATGGTAGAGGAGGAAGGAATTTCTTGTACTCTTCTTCCTTGAAATGAAAACACAGTTTCCGAAAGAGACATGACTAGCGTATACTGAGACATACTGTTGATTTTGCTTTTGAAGTATTCCATCCACTGGCGGATTGTGGAATCACCCATCAGATGGATGAATTTTCCTCTCAGGCAGTCTTTCATTTTGATTGGAGCCAAACTACAGGAAGCTGGATTCCATGTGTTTTTCCAGACATGCCCACTGGGGATTGCGGGCACCATCCCGAACTTGCACCTCTCTTTTGCTGGAACAGCTTCTTCTGCCAAGGAATCAGAGAGATACAACAGCATTCTACTGATCCATGTTTAAGAGCCTTCCATCGTTCCCAAAGAACCCTCTAGACAGGCGTGTAGGTGGGGTGACAATAAAAAGACACTTATTAAAGTATCTTTATAATGGGACACTTGTTTTCAGTAAAACTTTACTCTGGCGTGAGTTTCCTAAGTGATGCCTACTAGTGGTTATTATGAAAAAAATGTTGGGTTTTTCCACTTGGGTTTTTAAAAAAATAATAATATTTTAAAATATTTAAATATTTTTAAAATAATATTTTTATTTTTAAAAATAAAAAAGGCCTTCAAGTAAAATGTGACTATTTGTTAGCCTTGCCGTGAGACCAGCCTCATCAGTTCTTATAAAGGGCAAGAACTCTTTCATCTGATTGTTTTAAGCCACTTGGCTCCTGAGCTTGTCACATGCTCTCACAGTGTCTTCAGTGTCACCATTAACGTATGAACTCTTTGAGATAAAGGCATGGTGAACTTGGCTTAGAAATTGGCCAGTTTGCATTGAGAGAGGCCTGGAGGTCCAAGATGGGCCAGATGTTCAACCTTAGTCTCTGGGTAAGGAGGAGACCTGGAGGTAAGCTGGGGTGGTGAGGCAGCAGGTTTGGGGTCGCAGTTACTCACCACCCCAAAAGGGTAAATTAATATTTTTACAGCTACTATGAAGGTACTTGTGTATATATATGGGGCCAAAGAAATACCATTTCTCTCCCTCTTCTGCTCTAAGTCTGTCTCTATCTTTGAGACAGGGTCTAAGGTAGCCTAGGCTTGCCTTCCAGTTGCTGTGTAGCTGAGAATGGCCTTAAACTTCTCATCTTCCTGCCTCTATTCCCAGAGTTTGGAAATCATGGATGTGTGTTTACATGGTGCTGGGGGTCAAGCCTATGGCTCTGCGCTGCTGCGGAAGCACTACATATCACACGTGCAGTCAGAAACATGGTTTTCCTTCTATGCGGAAAACCATCTTAGCAATTAGCAAGCTTTTCATGGTTCATTCAGAGAGGCAAAGACACTGTTGCCTTAAACTATTTTAGGTGGTGTTCGTGAGCTAGCTGTTCAGAGCTTCTTCTTCTTTTTTTTTTTTTTTTTGGAAAGAAAGAGAGAGAGAAAAATTAGTGAATGCCAACCCTAGAGAACCTAGACGACAATAAGAACCCCAAGAGAGACATACATGGATCTAATCTACGTGGGAAGTAGAAAAAGACAAGATCTCCTGAACAAATTGGGAGCATGGGGACCATGGGAGAGGGTTGAAGGGGAGAGGAAAGGAAGAGAGGGGAGCAGAGAAAAATGAATAGCTCAATAAAATCAATAAAAAAAGAAAAAAAACCCTTAGCGAATGTGTATGTGGAAGCTCTTTGTAAAAAAAACAAAACAAAACAAAACAAAAAATCCAAGAGAGAAGAATTGCAGTAAATTGACTCCTAGACGGCATAGTGGAGATTTGTAAGTGAGAATTCTAGAGAGGCTGTGAGGATGGGAGGAGAGCTAGCCAGAGACACGGGAGAAAGTTTTGACCTTTGTAGGTTTTTGTGTAAGATGGACAGGAGACCTTCTACCTGAGAAGTAGATTAGTGAGATATGTGGTCGCCAGAGCACGTGTGTAAGATCCTAGGGAATACAACCATTCATTCGCTCATGGACTTTGTGCCTTGGCCCGCTTTAAAAAAAACGGAGACAGCAGCCAAGTCCAGCAAACAGAGCAGGACCTTTAAATGGGTCCAGGGTTAAGCACCGCCCACCAAACACAGAACCACTTACTGTTGCATTTGGAGACACTAATCACATTGGGTTTTCCCATTATCTCCACACCTATATTTGACCTTAAAGAGACAGATACAGAAATTAATCTGCAGTGGTCTCGACTTAAGCAAAGTCCCAGAACTCAGACTGACCAGTCCTTCTGTTAGTTCTCATTGAGAATCTCATTTCCCTGGCTAGAATTTATTTTCCATCTATTTGTTTCCTAGTCCATGGGAGACAGGAACTGAGAAGGTATGTGTATAGAGACCCAGAAAAAAATGTATTAGAATACACATACATATATTTCATTCTTTCAGTTTTTACTCAATCTGTGTTTTTTGGGGGGTTCATTGATAGGGATTACTTATTATAGAAGTTTGAGGACTCCTGGACAATGAACACTGTCCTCAAAAGAATTCATAGGTCCCTTCTCAAAGGACTCTTCTTGTAGCCTGTAAGTTAATGTGCTTAGAATACATCCTGCAGGTTAGATTACTGCTCCCCCACATGTGAAACAATAATTATTTACCGTTCAAAGAGGCGCCTCTCTTGCTGCCTAAGATAGGAAACTTCCTTGTTCTTGGAATGCATGTGGGTAAGGGCAGCACAGGGAACATTCGGAGGCTTCACACAGTAGAAAGCTTCTTGGTCCTGGGCGTCCAGATATTGGCACAACTCGGCACTTGAGTTTAGAACCAAGGCACAATCGGTGCGGACCTGAGAGGTTCCACTGACAAACAGGCCGGTGAAGACGATTCTGTCGTAGCCCTGTTTCCGGGCCCTCCAGAGGGCTGACACCCCTTCACTGGGATGGATGAGCAGGATAGACAGGGCCACCTGGCCCTCCCAGAACAGAGTGAAGCTGACCAGGTAGGTGCCATTGTTGAAGTCTGTCACCTCTCCAGAAGCTCCAGCCTTCAGGGCTGGGGAGGATATCCTGGCCCTCAGGAAGTCCCCACCATATTCCTTCCTGCGCCCCAGGTAGTCCCTAGCTTCCAGCAGCACATCCAGCTTGTCCCCCGTGCAGTATGTGTCTCGAGGGTTGAGGATGGTGGCTGTGCTGTGTGTGGCGCTGGTGGTGGTGTTGAGGTGGGTGAAGGGTCTGGGAGGGATCTGCTGATCTAGCTTCTCCAGGACCTCCCGGACTCTCAGCTCTGTCTCTTTCGGTGAGACTGGTGGGTTCAAAAGCACTGTAGGACACGAGGATTTCATGACCAAGTTCCAGCCACTGAAGGACACAGGCAACTTGAACGGAGCCCATATCTGAATGGGCAAGAAATAGAATAGAGAATAAAGAAAAAGATGCTCTTTAATGTAAGGAGTTTTGGCAGGTTAACCACTTTTGTCTTTTTTTTAGAACAACGAGAGGCACAGAATCATGTTACTCTTAGATTTTTGTGGTCACATGTGTTTCACACACAGACATCTTGGTTTAAACTGTCTGTATAACTCTAGTTTTCAATGGCTTCTTTTTTTGTTATATTTTTGTTTTGTTTTATTTTATTTTATATTTTTTGATTTTTTTATTGAAAAAATTTCTGCCTCCCCCCACCTACCATTTCCCTCCCCCTCCCCCCAGTCCTCTCCCCCACCCCCACTCCTCTCCCCCTCCCTCTCAAGTCTGAAGAACAGTCAGGGTTCCCTGCCCTGTGTGAAGTCCAAGGTCCTCCCCCCTCCATCCAGGTCTAGGAAGGTGAGCATCCAAACAGGCTAGGCTCCCACAAAGCCAGTACGTGCAGTAGGATCAAAACCCAGTGCCATTGTCCTTGGCTTCTCATTAGCCGTCAATGTCCGCCATGTTCAGAGAGTCCGGTTTTATCCCATGCTTTTTCAGTCCCAGTCCAGCTGGCCTTGATGAGCTCCCAATAGATGTCCCCAGTTAGTTCCTTGGGCAGCTGAGGAGAGGGAACCTGAAATGGCCCTACCCTATAGCCATACTGATGAATATCTTGCATATCACCATAGAACCTTCATCTGGCGATGGATGGAGATAGAGACAGAGACCCACATTGGAGCACCAGACAGAGCTCCCAAGGTCCAAATGAGGAGCAGAAGGAGGGAGAACATGAGCAAGGAAGTCAGGACCACGAGGGGTGCACCCACCCACTGAGACGGTGGGACTGATCTATTGGGAGTTCAATGGCTTCTTTTGGGAAACCCATTCATCCTCAATTAGCCCGAGCTAGGACCGTCATGGCGGTGATATGGGGGTGGAGAGAAGGCTGAGTAGTTAACAGTGTTTGCTGCTCCTAAAGAGAACCCAAGTTCAGTTGCCAGTGGCAAACAACCACCTGTAACTCCAGCTCTAGGAGATCTGACACCATCTTCTGGCCACTATGGGTACTGCATGTACATAACTGTAAATCAGTTTTAGCAACTGCCTATCAGGTCATAGTTATGCTTCTTGAATGGTTATTGTGAGGATTATGGAATAACATGGTATGCTGACTAATTTTACGTCAGCTTGACACAAGCTACAGTTGTCAGTGATATCTCAATTCAGAAAATTGCCTCCATAAGATTGGCCTGAACATGCATCAGTAGGGCATTTTCTTAATTAGTGATTGATGTACAAGGCCAATGTGGGTGGTGCCATCACTGGACAGTGGTCCTGGGTGTTATAAGGAAGCAGGCTGAGCAAGCCATGAGGAGGAAGCCAGGGAGCAGCACCCCTTTGTGGCTTCTGAATCTGCTTCCAGGTTCCTGCCCTGTTTGAGTTTCGTCCTGACTTCCTTTAATGTGGAGTGTGAGCCAAATAAGCCCTTTCCTTTCTAAGTTGCTTTTGGTCAAGGTGTTTCATCACAGCCATAGAAACCCTAACTTGGACACATGGGAAACATTAGAAAGGCACGGGACACAAGGCAAGTGAGACTATTTCTATTACTTGAAAAGATGTTTGAAAATACCCTAACACATCAAATAGAGTGACAGTAAGATGGATCGCCGCTCTCAATCACTAATTAGAATTTTCAGCAAAGGCAAAGTGGCTTGCGTGAACCCCAATCCTTATGTAGACAACAACAACAATAAAACAGCTCTCTAAGAGCAGTGAAACCCGAATCAGGGCAGCTGCAAGTTTGAGCCCTAGCCTGAACTGTACAGTAAGAGAAGGGCTAACCTATGCTACAGAGTGAAACTGTGTATTGAAAACACAAAACCAGAATTCTAGCAAACAAACACTTAAAGGCAACTAATCACCACCGGCACCACCAAAAGCCCCACTCCAAAGCGGAGAAGCCACCAACGCCAACAAAATAAAACGGAAGCCTTAAAATCTGTTCTGCAGCGGCAGAAACAACATTGAAAAGTTTGAATAGCTATTTAGACAGCTTGGTACTGGAGGAGGGAAATGGTTCCCATTCGACACGGTCCATGGTTTTTTAAAAGGCAGGTCCGTTTCAGTGCATAGACATGAATGTATTCTCTCCTACAGATGCTCCCTTAAGGCAGGTGCAAGCACAGGCCGTGGGCCAGGCACAACAATAGCTGCACTTAACCGCAAGCAGTACAGAACGAAGTCTGTGTGTAAGCACACATGTGAACATAAAGCTTGCCATCCCTCGTGATTTTCCTATCTCTGAGAATCACCCTCTGCTCTGGGTCCCAGCTTATCTGTGAAAGGTTTGGGCACATTCTTCACTTGTTGCCATGTTTAACAATTGTCAGCTACATCGGTTCACTAACATTGCATGGTAAGCCATATTGAGTACACCCCATCTCCGTTGCAATTTGTGGGTCTTTGCAGCTTACATTTTCCTAGGCACATAGTATCCAGTAAAACAGGAAAAGAGAGAAAATCCTACCTTCGATGGGTTTCTGAAAACTGTAAAAGAGACCCAGAAGATAATTATCAACAGCAGCACCCACAGTGACTTACGACTGGTCATCGTTTTCATGGTTCGAATCCTACGAGACAATCAGAGGAAAGCAAGCATCACAAAGCGAAAGAGAAAGGCAAGCACACGAAGGTGTAGCCCGCTCACCGTAGCACCCTCAGTTAAGATATCAGTTCTCCCTGGCTGCTGCCATGCCCTTAGCTCTCAGCTTGGAGCCCACCAGCAGCTAAGGCACTGGGAACCTGAAGTAGGCGGGACACTCACATCTGCGTGACTCCTCCAGGCTGCGCCACCTCACAGGTTCTCGTTCCTTTCCTCTTAACTACAAAGATCAGGCAAAACACTTCACAAACAATGGCCTCTAAGAACCATGAGAACGTCTAATAGATGTTGGTCCACCAACTTTCATGTGGTCCTTTTCTTGTAACACCTCTCAACTATAAAAAGAATTACTTTAAAACTCACATCTATATACTTAAAAAAGAAATCTTGAAGCCTTAGCCATTGTCTCCTTCTGTTTATATGAACATTCGTCTTTGACCTGAAGCCTGAGCTATCTTTTTCTGGTTAGATTACCTGGGCGGAGTTACTGTTTAATAGTAGAGATCCTGGACATTAGCCCATGAATGTAAGAAAAGACAAATTATCTTGTTTGAACACCACCCTTATAAAACTTTATACCCCTCAAAACTTCTTAGAATCACTTTTTGTTCTGGATTCTTAGTTTATACACAAAAGGATTTAGCACCTGAGAACAAATATTGCCCCTTACCCTGCTACTCTTGGTTTTTATACCTTTAATATAAAGGCCAGGTTTAGTCTCATTTCTAAGAACTGGGTGAGCTTGATGGGCAGGTTCCTTCTGTGGCCAGTAGGGTGCTACCACTGTGCGGCCTTCCTGCACCAAAACACATCACAGATACAAGCTGTGGGGCATAGGGTAGAAACTACTTTTCAGTGGGATTCAAGCCCTTTGCCCTAAGGAGGAGCCTGGATGATAAAACAGCAGTGACCAGGTCAAGCAGAGGTTGAAATGAAAGACAGAATACTTTGCATAGTACAGAATACGATTGTAATGGAGGGGGACACTGGAAGTCTAAGTCTGACAAGCAGACGGTAAGTACTCCCATGGGGACTGACTTGTGAGTTTCTATCTGAGCCTTGCTGTGAAGACCCAGTAACCAAGATTAAGATGCACATTACTCTGTGGACAGTACACTGCGTAAAATGAGAAACCACCTCGGATGTGGTTAAGAGGAGAACGTTAATAAGGATTACAGTATCTCAGACTAACAGGATGAGAGTCACAGGTTTGAAGCCACTGGGGATTTGTGTTCTTGTTCTGATAGAAAGAGTACTAGAAAGAGTAGGTGCCTCAGATATATGCATTGGGCCCACAGGAAACAGCAGTTGGACCCTTGGGGCCCTCTTCACAAGTCTTGTTTACATTGTCCTTTCTAAGAGCTTATGTTGTCTGAATACATCACCAACCTTTCCATCTTCTTGCTGTTTTTCATAGACTTTCATGTAGCCCTGGATAGCCTCAGACTCCAGATCTTCTTGCTTTCACCATCTAATCTTAAAAACAACAGCAGCAACAAACAAACAAAAACATAAAAGCAGACAAGCTAGACTCAAATCCTCTTTCAGGAAGAAAAATCCTGACTTTTCAGCATTGTTAGTCAGGTTCTATCAAACCGGCCATAGTAATACTTTGTTTCCGTACCATGGCTTTTGAGAAAAACTGTTCTAACTTTATGTGACTGGGACTGGATCACTCAATTGGACTCTATAGGAATTGGGATAGATTTGTTTAACTGTCTCTGGGAATGCAGGTGGCAGCAACTTCCCAAGATTATAGCCTCTCTGAGTCAACAGACTTAAAGATTTTAATGAGCTCTCTCCGTGTAGACATTGATACTTTATGTGAATTGGCATCTTTTCATGAAACATTCAAACTAGATCTTCCTGGCTTCGTGAAGTGTGAAATGAGGGTAAAGAGTGAGTTTAAATCATTTACCAAGGTCACCCAGTGAGGTCTAAAACGGTGAGGCCCAGGTTCCTGTTTTCATGGTCTCTGACTCTCAGAATATTTTCTACATTCAAATAAATGTATGTGACATGGCCAAGTTCAGGTAGCTCCGAGGAACTGCTTAGTAACTGCCATTATGCTTAAAAGTCCCTCTATCTCTGCATCCTTATGACTATGTTTTGCCCTAGCTCCTCCCATGTAAACCCTCCTTCTCTCTGCTTCCTGTAAGCCATGAAGAAACTCCTCTGCCTTCATGCCTCATACATGGAGCCATGTGAACATGAACCAATGTGCTAAAAGACACCTTTCATCCTTTGAGTTGTTGGAGTCGGACATCTTGTCACAGCCTCAGCAACCAAAATAGCTAATACAGAAATGCTGGGAGTCTAGGGAGAAGACTTGTTACTGTCTTTCACAGATCTTGAGCAGATTTTCAAATGTGTAAAGTTCAAAATTATACAAAACCAGCTGCAAGCACACTGCTTACCATTTTAAAATGCTTCTTGTCAGAAAAGGATTTCAGATACACAATAGGACAGACTCAGACATAAAAGACCTCTAAACGAGACACAGTGTTTTAAAAAATGTACACAGGCTTGGGAGAGAGAAGAAAGAGTATAGACAGTTATAAAAAGAAGTAAATTTTTTAAAGAGACAGTAAAAGTAATTTTACAGAGTACAGACAGTCATAGATTAAAGGAGTAAAGAAAAAATAAGCCACATAAAGATGGAAAACACACAGAGAGTCTAGATTATGCATATTATTGCATTTTCTTTGAAATTTTTGTCTGCAGAGAGACATTTGTTTTTGGAGGTTTCTAAGCTAAACCAACATATATATTTTAAAGGTAATTTGACTTTAAAATTTGAGTCTAAGGCTATGTTGCTTTGGAAAAGAGGTTCTGCTTTTGTTTCCACAGAGCATGGGAACCTGTGAATTCCTTCCAGGCTAATGTGGTTTGATAGAACAAGATTCCCCAAAAAGTCTCTGTGAACATCTAAAAATACTTCACCCAACAAACAGCAGAAAGCAGTTTGGAGAAAACTATGCCCAATTCCCAAAATGATTGTTTATAAATGTTTATTTTCATTTTAAAAGGGTTGTTTATAATAATGGTCACAGTCAATTTCTTAAAGAAATAAGAAGGATATGATATAAATACTTATATTGGTATGGATCTTGGTCTATTGATACAAATTTAAGGTTGATTTTTGTTACCCTGTGTATATATATTTCTGCTCTTATTTAAGATATTGTGTTTGTGTAGCTCATTTAAAAATGTAATGTATAATTAAAAATTACAGATTAATAGTCATTTATGTAAATCTTGGTCTCTGGCCTCCATCTTTGGAGGCCCCACCCCTGTACCCATCAAACCTTGACTCCTCCCATGAGGAAGGTCAAGTCAGCCCGCGAAACCTTGACCCTTTTCCAAAGGAGATCAGGACCACTTCCCCAGTCTATTTAAACTGCTCCCCGGAAGTTCCTTTGTGGTCTCCTCCCACTCCCCCCCATGGTCGCATTGGCAGCTTCCCAATTCCCCTCAGGGCCACCTGAGAATGCAGGAATCCTATTAAACCTGGATATCCTTTAATTTGGCTTGTTGTGATTTGGCTTGAATGGGATTTTTGCGTGTTAGAAAATATTTTTAACAATTTATCATAGTCAAACTTGTAGTCATGTTAGTTAGGTTTTCTAGATATGCAGAGATTTATTTCAGTTAGATAGATAATCTTCAACATTGTAAAGAACTACAGAACATGGCATTTAAAAGGTTTTAAGAACTTAGACTTCTTTTGACAGTGAGACATGTCTCTTTCTGGCAGCACCAATTATTTCAGAGAGATTGAGGGGCATCAGAGAAACTTATTATGGGATTTGTCTTCAATGTGACAAGGCTAGCCATTTAGGCAAGAATCTGTTCTTGCCTGGACTATTTGATGGTATGCTGTATGAACTGGACATGTAGGACCCACAGAAAAGTGACTAGTGAACTTGCCTAAAGAAGGTGAGACAGTCCTTCAGGGTTCCCTCTTCACAGTAGAAACTGCCAGACATACTGCAGGACACAGAAGAAAGCAACTGATGAACTTCGCCAGTACATGGCAGACTAGATCTTCAAATTTCCTGCTTCATGGAAAAGTCTGCCAGATACTATGGGTCTTTAGGCTGAAGATGGATGCACCAACATTACAGAAAAACTTTTAATGACTGTTCAGGCAGCAAGATGTTTCTGTCAATTCTAGAGCTTTGTAAGCTGTTCATAATGCACTTCCTGTTTACTTAGGTATATCCTTCTGGTCTTTGAAGAGTTGAAGACAGTTATAGTTTTCCTTATTTATGATAAAGAATAAACTAGATATAAAACTTTAGATTTACAAAGACTGAATAAATGATAGAGTATTTTCTTTAATTTGCCAAATATAAATGGATTAAATATTGTAACTGTAATTCTTGCCTGATAACTGTTTTGCATTTGTAATTTTACTAAGGGGAGATGATGTGGGATATCCTTCTGTATATGTGTTGTTTTTAATTGGTTGATGAATAAAGCTGTTTGGGCCAATAGCTTAACAGAGTAAAGCCAGACAGGAAATCAGAACAGAGATAGAGAGAGAGAGTAGGTGGAATCAATGAGAGACTATGTGGCTGTCGAAGGAGAAAGACACACAGAAACTTTACCATTAGGTCACAGAATTGTGGTGATACATAGATTAATAGAAATGGGTTAATTCATGATATAAGAAATATGCCTGAGTCACTGGCCAAACAGTGTTGTAATTAATATAGTTTCTGTGTGATTATTCGGGTCTGGGCATCCGGGAAAACAATGACCAGTCTCCATCTATACCCATGAAAATGAGGCAGGAAGCCAGATGTCTATGTGCCTTTTATTTGAACTCACTGAACTTCGGAAATTCCAACACTAGCAGCATGTGTCCTGTGTTTTCTCTTATTTTGGAAAGGGCTCTTCACCTTCTAGTCAAGTAGACAGATCTGTTCATTCCGATAGAGATGTGGTTGATGTCTTAAACATCTCTAGTGGATTCTGCACCACAGGAGGTGAGTAGGAGCACCTACCCATCTGGTCAACTTTGGATCAAACTTTATGTGCACAGGTTTGCCCAACTGTGATTTTTATCCCCAAGATAGAAGAGGAGGGATTTAGTTTTAGAATTTTTAAGAAGTCTTGTCCTTGGGGAAATGACTGGAACTCCTCCATCTCCAAGGATCTTCTAGTGGCAAAGTAAGTACAAGCTTCTTTGCTTGAAGAAACTATAGGTGATATGGAATCTCTTGGGTGCAGACATTAGCGACAAGCATCCTATTTTGGAATAGAAGAGGATGCATAGTTTAAAGTGCAGTGTTCCCCCACTGGACTTATTGCTTCTCTGGAGGCAATCTTGTCTGATTCTCAATGTGGACTTGAATCTCTTCTCTTGTGCAAATTATTACTGCTGCCCTTCAAAGAACCCTGAAGGGTGGGCATTCTCTTACTGTTTAGGTGGCTGCTCATGGATGATTAGACTTGAAGATTTAACTAGCAGAAAGAAGAAATGCAGGCCTGACTGCCCAGGCAGCTCTGGATGTTGCAGACATCTTTTTGAAGCCCTGATGCAATCTAACCCCTATTTATGGGGTGTAGACTTTATGTAAAGGAAATATCCTCTGTTGTCATATTATAGAAAAACCTCTATTGATGTGGAATTCACTTCTGTATGCTATGAATGTGTTTTATTGCCATTAGTTAATAAAGAATCTAAGAATCTTCTTTGGGCCTATGGCAGTGCAGAATAGGGCAAAGCTGGAATTCTGAGCAGAGATAAAGGAGGAAAAGGGGCAGAGTCAGAGAGATGCCATGTAGCTGCTGAAGGAGACAGATGCCCTGGAACCTTACTGGTAAACCACGAGCCTTGTGGTAAAATATAAAATAATAGAAATGGGTTAATTCAGGATGTAAGCGCTATCTAGGAATACACTAGAGTCATTGACCAAGCAGTATTGCAATTAACATAGTTTCTGTGTGATTATGTTGTGTCTAGGCAGCCAGGAACAAATAAACAGCCTCTGCTTATACTCTATTCTAGGCAAGAGCTAAGAACTTGGAGGGTATTCTAGTTTTATACTGTTGCTATTATAAAATGCTCCAATTGAAATCAATCCTGGATAGGGCAGGGACTGTTTCCCCTTATACTTGTAGGTCACAGTTCATCACAGAGGAAACTCATCAAAGAAACTCAAGGAAGAAGCCTGGAGACAGGAACCATTGAAGAACACTACTTATGGGCTCACTGTCTGACTCCTTCCTTCTCTTCTTAGGTTGCTTTCTTATACTTCCCAGGACCTCCTGCCTAGAGATGGGTGCCCCAAAATAGACTGGGCCCTCCAATATCGGTTAATAACACAATTCCCCCATAGACATGCCTACAATCTCATCTGTTGATCTAATATCAGTTTCTCATTGGGAACTTTTCTCTAAGATGACTCCAGGCTGTGTTGAGGTGACAAAGCTAAGTAGGTCAGAAGGCCATAGGTTTTGGAGATGGGACCATTGGCATCATTTTGACCAGAGCATGAGGCAAGGAGATTCTTAAACACTGCTTCTTGTTGAAGGATAAGCTGTGTCCAGGAAGGTGCAAGTAAAAACACATTTTGGGCTCTGAGTCTTCAAGTGTAAAGGTTAATAGAGCTGTAGAATTATTTTTTACTTTATAATTTCTTTCTGATACCTTGGACTGATAGTCAAAGACTCTTATTAACAACTATAACTCAAAACAACAAAACAAAACAAAATAAAAGAGAAAGCAAAAGCTGGGTAATCCTAGCATTTGGCTGGTAGATCTCTGTAGGAGGCTTGGAGATCTTTGTGCTCATACACATGCACTAAAACCTGGAATTTTAAGCATACATGGTTGTTCCTTTTTTCCCCCCAACACAGGGTTTCTCTGTGTAGCTGGGGCTGTTCTGAATCTCATTCTGTAGACCAGGTTGGCCTCAAACTCCTCCTTCTTCTACCTCCTGAGTACTGGGATTAAAGGTGTGTGCCACCACTGACCAGCTGGTTTGTTCCTCTAGGGGGATTAAATGGACAGAAGGCTGGAAAGGACTTGCTCTCTAGTCTGGTGACTTTTGCTCTATCTGTGTGGTCAGAGGTTTTCTGGCATTGAAAATGAATGACCTTTGTCTTAGGGTTTATTGCTGTGAAGTGACACCATGACCATGGCAACTCTTTCTTCTTTTTTTATAGTTTTTTTGGGAAGGGTTTGTCTGACTGTCCTGGAACTATCTCTTGTAAACCAAACTGGCCTTGAACTCTCAGAGATCTGCCTGTAAAGCACTTGTCACCAAGGCTGCCAACCCTCATTCAATACCCAGATGGAAGGAGAGAACCAGCTCCTAAAAGTTGCCCTCTGAGCCGGGCGGTGATGGCGCACGCCTTTAATCCCAGCACTCGGGAGGCAGAGGCAGGCAGATCTCTGGGAGTTCAGCCAGCCTGGTCTACAAGAGTTAGTTCCAGGACAGGAACCAAAAAGCTACGGAGAAACCCTGTCTCGAAAAACCAAAAAAAAAAAAAAAAAAAAAAGTTGCCCTCTGACCTTTACACATGCACTGTGCACATATGTATGTATGGGTGCACACATGTGCACGTGCATGCACACACACAAATGTAACAAGCTTTGTGATGAGGGTAGCTAAAAAACAGAGCAGGAGGGATAAGGTACTACAAGATGGTCTGGTGACGGGCCAGAAGGAAGAAGCCAGGGAAGGAAGGAAACAGAGAGAGAAAAAGAGAGAGGAAGAATGTTCTATGATCACAAAGTAGTAACTTACTCAAATCTGTACTATTATGTACAAAATATACAATTTCAACCAAAAAAATGAAGCCTGTTGAAGATGTCCTTCAATGGAAGAATGGATGAAGAAAGTGTGGAATATATACACATTAGAGTACTACTCTGTGGTAAAAAAACAATGACTTCTCAAATTTTGCATGCAAATGGATGGAAATAGAAAATACTATCCTGAGTGAGGTAACCCAGACCCAAAAAGAAGATCATGGGATGTACTCACTCATAATTGGTTTCTAGCCATGGATAGGGGCCACTGAGTCTATAATTTGTGATCCTAAAGAAGCTAAGCAAGAGGGTAAACCTAAGGAAAAACATATAGTTATCCTCCTGGCTATGGGAAATAGACAAGATTGCCGGGCAAAAAATTGGAATCTTGGGGGTGGGGTGGGATGGGGGTAAGGGGAGATGGGGAGAGAAAAGTGTGAAGGAGAGGATGAGGGGAACTTGGGGAAACGGGATGATTGGGGATAAAGGAAGGTTGGATAGGGGAGCAGGGAAACTCATATCTTAGTTAAGGGAGCCACCTAAGGGTTGGCAAGAGACTTGAACTTGGAGTGGCTACCAGGTGCCCAGGGCAATGTCCCCAGTTAGTTCCTTGGGCACCTGAGGATAGGGAACCTGAAATGAACCTATCCTATAGCCATACTGATGAATATCTTGCATATCACCATAGAACCTTCATCTAGCGATGGATGGAGATAGAGACAGAGACCCACACTGGAGCACCGGACTGAGCTCCCAAGGTCCTAATGAGGAGCAGAAGGAGGGAGAACATGAACAAGGAAGTCAGGACCACGAGGGGTGCACCCACCCACTGAGACAGTGGGGCCGATCTATCGGGAGCTCACCAAGGCCAGCTGGACTGTGACTGAAAAAGCATGGGATAAAACCGGACTCTCTGAACATGGCGGACAATGAGAGCTGACGAGAGGCCAAGGACAATGGCACGGGGTTTTGATCCTACTTCATGTTCTGGCTTTGTGGGAGCCTAGACAGTTTGGATGTTCACCTTCCTAGACCTGGATGAAGGGGGGAGGTCCTTGGACTTTCCACAGGGCAGGGAACCCTGACTGCTCTTGGGACTGGAGAGGGAGGAGAAGAGGAGTGGGGGAAGGGGGAGAGGACAGGAAGAGGGGGAGGGAAATGGGAGGCGGGGAGGAGGTGGAAGTTTTTTTTTTCAATAAAAAAAATAAAAAATAAAAAAAAATGAGCTTGATTTCTTTAGAACATATGTGTGGTGTTACTGGACCCATCTGCTTTATTCTACCCTGAAGTCACTCCCTAAGATCTATAAGTCATATCCAAGACTCTAAATGTCTTAAGCTAATTTAAAGAATCTTTTTAAATCAATTTTTTGTTGAACTCTATATTTTCTCTACTCCCTTCCCCGCTTCTCCTTTCCCCTTCAACTCTTTCTCAAGGTCCTCATGCTCCCAATTCGCTCAGGAGGTCTTAAAGTCTTAAAACATTAGTGTTTAACATCTACCTACAACTCATTCAAGCTAACCTATATCTTTCCTTAATTCTTCTTTCCTCATTTAAAAAAAAATAATCTACCAATGTCATCACAGGAGTTCTGGAAAAGGAAAGAGCCAGACGCCTCATTCACAACTACAATCTCATTTACAACTTGTCCCTGAGTCATCGGAGAATTGACCTGGCCTTGCGGGGATTCCATTCTGGAAAAAACTTAATCTTAGAGCCAGCACTGCGGTATTTGAAGGAGCTGTAAAAAAACAAGCATGCACCCTGAGAACAGATGTTTCCTTCATCTTCCCATTACCTGAACTTGTGCTTTTCCTCAATCTGCATGCTGGGATAGAGGCTCTGTCTGAGCTGAGACAGATATAGTTGTTCTACCTACTTTTGCCTTGTATTTGGCCCTCAGGAGGAGCTGTTTACAATGATTAGAGAAATCTGGTTTTCTCTTCTGATCTAACAAGAGTCCAATCATTAACTTGCTCTTCTGTTCTTATAGAGCTTATTATCAATGTGTTTGATGCTTTTTTCTACATTGCTAACTGCTTTTGTAAACAACATGAGTTGATGTGTCA
The DNA here is from genome assembly GCF_950005125.1 of Chionomys nivalis. Classification (NCBI taxonomy): domain Eukaryota; kingdom Metazoa; phylum Chordata; class Mammalia; order Rodentia; family Cricetidae; genus Chionomys; species Chionomys nivalis. Next base: position 47,369,080 of record NC_080089.1, on the reverse strand, counting down.
AAAAGCATGCAAGATGGTGTTAACTCACCAGAATATCTAATGAAGAGTCAACTCAATAAATATTTTTGTTGGAAAAAAAAAGAAAGGTAGAGGACAAAATGACACATTTATATGGGGTGGGGCATAGAGCAAGTTCATAGACGGCATGGATATGGGAATTTTCCAATAGGAAAACTTTCAAAAATTTCTATTATTATATGGCAAAGTCCATAGCAAAAAAAAAAAAATAGACTGGCTGTGCACGGTAGCACACACTTTTAATTCAGGCACTTAGGAGGTTGAGTCAGGTGGATCTCTGAATTTGTGGCTAGTCTGGCCTATGTTGCAAGTTCCAGGATAGCCAGTGCTACACAGAGAAACCTTATTTCAAAAAAATTGCAGAAAGGTGAACATGCAAACTATTGAAAATCAAAGACAAAGAGGTAATTCCCAAAGACAACCAGAGAAGAAGGTCAAATTAGTTATAATAAGTGTTATGACAGACTGCCAGGAACCATGCTAACAGACACAATTCTTACAAAACTTAAAAAAACACTATGAGATTCAGAGCCTTAGCAATATGACTTTTAAAAATTGAGTAATAATATTTCCTTATATTTTTGTTTGTGAGTCTAGCCTTTAATGGCTGAGCCATCTCTCCAGCTCAAAATGTTTTCTTTTAAGATAAGTAAAGACATAATTCTTTACCAGGAGTTCTTTATCATGGAGGAATATGAAACCAGCAGTCAAGTTAATTCTGTACAAAGAAATGTGATTATGGAAGTGAAGAAGAATCGACCACCCTGCACTTTCAATTCCTCCACAAGATAAACAGTTTTATCCAGCAAATATGGCAGATGCTGCCCAGTGCACTGAGCGCATACGAAAGTCAAATGCGTAACAGCAAAGGCCCAGAGAATGCAACAGGACCAGTCAAGAAAACTATCTTGAAAACCTTATGTTGCCTAGGAAGTAGCATATTATTTAAATGCTCACTAAACAAGAAAAAGATTGTACTTGTCTCTTGTCAAGTGATGTTCTGCGCTGCCAACAGCAAAGTCTTCCCCAGATGCACCCTCTGTACCTTGGATCAGATCCTTCCCGGAGTTACCCATGAAGCCTTTTGTACTTGTGGTCTACGGGAGTTCTGTGACTCATTCAATGAAATCACACCATGGCATCAATCAGGTATGAACTGACATGTCAGGGTTCATGGTCACATTCCACTTACCACATTGCAGTGCGCGCGATGACATTCAGCAAGGACACCCACTTCAGAACCATGCCCTAGAAGCTCCAGATGCTGTGGATTTCTGTTGGTTCCTCACCTGTCAACTGCCACGTCTTCTCATCTGTCAGGAAGTAAAAGAAACAGCTGTGAGTCACATGTTCATTAAAAAAACCAAACAAACCCAGAACCACAGGCTGGCAGGTCACCCTGGAACAGCTCCAGCACATTCCTGAAGTTGTGGCTTGGAGGTGGCAGATGGCAGTATTACACCGTGCTCTTTCAAAGGAAATGATATCTTTCCTAGGGCCGAGAACAGAACTGAGCTGAACAGAAGCTGCCTCCCATGATGACCAGCTGTGCGGCTGCATATGTAAAGTGTTATGTGGTAGACGATGTGTTCTTTATGCCTGATGCTTTTGTGACTATGGCATGCACGACTGTTGGCATACATATGCTGGGTTCTCAGAGCTCTCTCTTGGTCAGCAGCCAAGGTTCAGGTGCCCCCGATGTTCAGTACACCTGTGTTCATCTGCTTTGCTTCTTTATGTCCTTTATAAGCAGAGGAGGCTGGAGGTGATGTGCCGAGTATAGTATATATATGGTATACTTAGCAGCTTTCTAGTCTCTTCTGATGGACGTCAGGCTGCCTTTCCATGGCCCTAGGCAGCCAGTATCTAGCTGTACTCTTGAGTCTGGGACCGGATACATCAGCAATGATCCTGGGCATGGGTTTACAAAGATAGAATCTTCCTGATCAATGGCAACTTATGCAATGATCAGATTTAGTTTTCATGTACAGATTGGATTGTTCAGAAGATGGATTTCCTCCCACCCTGCCCTCTCTGCCCTGCCTTCTGCACCCTGGCCTGCCTCTCACTCCATGCCCCGCCCTGCCCTCCTTGCCCTCCCTACCTTGCTCCTCCCTCCATGCCCTGCCCTGCTCTGGCTGCCCTCCCTGCCTCCCCCTAGCTTGCCTCCTTTCCTTTCTGTCTTCTACCAATTTCTCTCTTTTCTTTCTGCTTTGATTCAATGTTAGGGATTAAGCACAGAGCCTTGTACATGCTGGGCAAGTGGTCTATTTGTTTTGATACAATGCTGCATTGCTTACGTTGGCCTGGAATTAACTCTCTGTATAGCCCAGGCTCACTTCGATTTTGTGATCCTCTCACCTCAGTCTCCTAAGTACTTGAGATTATAGTCCTGCACCATGAAGCCAGGTTCTGTCTCTTCTGAAATGCTGAAATGTAGTACAACCCAGAACCTTCATTCTTTTCCAGTAGCTGAAGCAGAGAATCATGCTTCTTAAAAAGTGGTGTGGGCTATTTATGCCTTCAGGAGTGTGACTTTCTCTATAAATTCTTATCTGCAGTCAGCCATCCATGAGTAAGCGAAGTACATGGCTTTTGCAGACCAAGTGATAATTATCTCCAAATCAAGGAAAACTATGCTTGGGTCATATTCATAAATTCCAACGTGCAAGACTAGTGTCGTGTCCACAGAGGGACTGCAAATTCTGCAGATCAAACTGAAGAGGGTCATCCAGACTGCAAACCTGATGTACAACTCTGGGTCCTAAAGTGGAAGTTCTGAAATATTCCACTCCAGGATTTCTACAAATATCAGGATAAGAAAACAAATTCAGGGACCGGAAAGATGGTTCAGTGGTTAAGAGCATTGACTGTTCTTTTAGAGAACCCAGCTTCAATTCCCAGCACCCACCTGATTGCTTACATCCATTTTTAACTCTAGCCTGGAGGATCTGATGCTTCTGACCTCATGGGCATTGCATTTATATAGTGCACAGACATACCAACAAAACACCCATATACGTAAAATAAGAAGGTTAAAGGGAAGAAAGCAAAGAAGGAAGGAGGGAGGGAAGGAAGGAAAAGAGGAAGGAAGGAAGTAACTAGAATAACTGGGGGAAACAAACCAGATAATAGTAAGTTAAAACAGAAATTGGGTTCATTTATGTACAGCCAGCCTTTCACATCCATTGGTTCTCTCACTGTGGGTTCAACTAACCAATGATAAAAAGTTTTTATTTATCACATACAGACACTTTTTTCTTGTGTTATTCTCTAACTAAAAGAACAGAACAACTGTAATAATATCTTCCTGTTGCAGGAATAGAGCGTCATACTCCAAAGCAACTCATGCAAGAAAGTTTATTTTAGCTAGGGATTCAGAGTGCTAAAAGGCCATCATAGGAGAAAGGAATGGCGGCATACCACAGACATGGCATCAGCAGTGGAAAGTTGAGAGAAAACATCCTCAACCCCAAGCGTGAAGTTGAGAGAGAGCTCAAAGCGATCCCCAAGTGAGTCACTTCCTCTCGCCAGGCTGTGTCTTTTCAACCTCCCCGATCAGTGTTGCCAACTGGGGACCAAGTATTCAAATATCTGAGCCCATGGGGACATTCTTATTCAAACCACTGCAACACTTATTTTCCTTACAAATCCTTAGTGGTAACCACTAATATTACTTTTGAAAAGAAGAAATGATAACAATGCTTTATGGAGATTAAATGAAATATCCCAGTAGACAGAAGAAAAAGACACAGCCAAGGGAAGGAAATGAAGCTCAGGAAGTGACTCTCAAGGTCTCAAACATCAATCCAAAAATAGGAATAGCAGAATAGCAGTGACCTGAGATCTGAGTGTCTAAATCCACAAAGGGACAAGCTTGTCCTTGAAAAAGCCAGATCAAACATATTTTAGAATGAAGAAGTAACAAGAAAGAAAATGGATGCTTCTATTCAAAAGAATTTCCTTGTGGAAATTGATTTGAATTAGAGCTGTCAATATAGGCTCTTGTCTTCAAAATAGATCCACAGACTTATATTTGTACCTACACAAGTGTCTGTACACAGATGCATTCTGAAGCTCTGATCTCTAAGTTGCTTTACAACAACAACAATAATAATAATCAGTTCCCAGACTTTGATTTACAAACTCTCAATAAATAAAATCAGAGTTCCTGGGAGAAGCATTTGATTGATTCCAGGACTTTGAGATGGGACATAATAGCCTGGAACACTATATAAGACTTAGGTGTTACTTAAAAAACAAACAAACAAAAGCAACAGCAACAACAACAACAAAACAAGAACCAGAGGTCAGGCTAAAATTGTACAAAAACCTAAGCTGGGAGAATCCCAACTTCAAAAGCTGAAACAGTACAAGTCAAAAAAGGAGGGGAGGCACATGCTTGAGAAAGAAAATCTTTAAAAGAAGTTGTAATGGTCTGTCCTGTCTCTTTAAGAGACAAGCCACGCCCACTCTCTCCCCCATCCGCTGAGGCAGGCAGCTCTTCTTCCTTCCTGCTTGCAGCCTAAGTCTCCTCCTCTTTTCTGTCTCCCTCTTGAAGAGGCAGCTTTCATATCACCCTTCTCTCTCTCTCTCTCTCTCTCTCTCTCTCTCTCTCTCTCTCTCCCTTTTTCTCTATGCCTCTCTTCTCTTCTCCCCTTCTCCCTTTCCCCTCCATAACCCACTAAATAAATAACCTCACTCTGCATAGCATGCCTATCCAGCTATCTCTCACCCACTGCATGGCTCACTGCCCGGGATGGGACCAACTACCTTTGGAGACCTGTGGCGTGGTCTCATGCACTGTCCCTGCCTGTTCACACTGATATACACCCGGCCTATAGGGTGTCTTGTTATGCATCTTGTTATAGGCCTTGTGATGTCACCATTTTTCACAGGTTTTCATGGTTTCAGCTGTGGGTAGCAAGCCATCCATGTCCATCCCCCACACCTGGGGTGGATGCCTTTTAGAGGCCCTGAAAGCACAGGCCTTAATGCCTTACTTCTTCAGCTCCTACCCTCTCTCCAACAATGTCCTGCCAGCTCCATTTTCATGGGAGCTTTCTAACTACTTTCAGTGCACAGGCAAATGGAAAGTTTCTTCAGACTGTCCCTGCCACTGCTACTGCTGCCAACAAGATTGGTCAGATCCATGAGGCGGCTGTTTTCAATTCCAGCCTTTTGCTCCCCTCTGCAGCTTGGGGCATGGCAGCTTAGCCACAGGGTGGATCACGCCTCTAGGTCTCTCTTATTTATTAGCTTAAAATCTTTGCAGCTCAAGAATTTTGACTTTTCCATACAACATGTGACTGCTGCCATTTTGACTGAGTTCAGGTGACTTCACCACCATCTTAACTGAGGTTAGGTGACTTTACCACCATCTTAACTGATAGCCAGGTCAGGTGACCAAGTCCTGCCATCTTTACTGAGGTATACCCTGCCTGGTCCCCCGTTTTGCTTACGTTTTTGTCTCTAAATTCCTCTTGTTGACTCTGTTACATGTGTGTTTTGTGCAGTGGCATGCCTTTGGTGGGGCCCTCCAAGAGCATCTACTTTGCCCAATTCCTGTTCACTCTGTGTGCATGTTCGTACATGTAACTTAAATGCACCTATGTTTACTGTTAAATGTTATAATTGTCTGTTTATTGTATCTCATTCCAGACTATAAAACAATGAGTCTCATGTCTTAAACTGGTATGTACTTTTAAGCCTCTTACAACAATACAGTATATTTAATCCAACTCTGATTTAAAATATATTAAGCTGTTCTATACTATTGTCAGTTCTTCCATTAACCTTCTATTACAAGCAGTTTTTTCTTCTTTCTGTCTTTTTACGAGTCAAGCTCACCACCCAGCTCTCCAGGCAGATTCTATACCGTAGTTTTACCTGATAAACAGCTCTCAACTGCTTAGAGATCTGGGGAATATGGCATTTAAATATTTAATTATTAAAAACTTTTCATAACAAAAAAAAAGACAGGTTGGCTCCTAGCAGCAGCACTTTATTTCCTCCAAAGAAGACAAAAGACAAATGGACACAGAACGATGTCCATCAGCAATTCCCTTCAACTGCCTTTCATCTAAACAAGATCTCCAGATGTGGACAAAAACACTGGAATTGACAGTCTAGCTGCTCAGGTCAAGGTAGGCTTGTCTTCCTACAGATTTCTTAGCCCATAGGATCTTCTGGAGCCTGGAAGGCCCTGCACTAAATAGCAAAAGCCAAATACGACCTTCAGCAGCCATGGAGAACCCTGAGAAGTAGCTCTAGGTGCCAACCAAGAAAGTTCTCTGTCGTTTTTTAATCAGTAACTCAAGTAAAATTTTATCCTTCCCAAAGATCTCTGATGCAGTTTGACAGCTGAGAGGTTTTGTTAGTTTAAAAGGTCAACCTCACCAAACAAATTTCAGCAAATTACAAATACAAGACCTGCAAGTTATAAAGGTGTGAGAACAAGTACAAGTTATCAAATTTCTCTGTCATGCTGCCTTCCATAGTCTTAAAACATACTTTTAATTGTGCAAAAATATCTGTCACAGTCATTCTGACATAAATATGCTACTGTTTATATAATGTATAAGTCTAAAACTTCTGTTTTCACAAACCCAAAGAATTCTTGTGAGTTCCAGGGAGTCGAATTGAAAGATTCATCTTAAACAGGTGTAAGAGACACCAGACATTTCCATACAACAAACACTAGACAGGAACAAACAGACCAGCTATGCCAGGATATGACCAGTACCCAGCCTTCTTAGGTTCCCCGCAAAGAAGATGCCCACAAATAAGCAGGAAAAAGTCTTGACAATCCATGGCTCCAATTCCTTTAATCTATGGTGCCTCACCTCCTGCCTTTTATTATAAAAAAGAGATGGGAATGTAATTGTCTGTCTGTCTCTTTAAGAGACAAGCAACAACTACTCCTTCTTTCATCCACTGAGGCAGGCTGATCTTCAGCTTCCAGCCTGAGTTCCTTCCTTTTCTGTCTCTCTCTTCTATCTCTCCCTTCTCTCTCTCTTTCTCTCTCTCTCTCTGCCTTTCTGCTCTCTGCTCTCCTTCCTTCTCCATAACCCACTAAATAAATATCATACCTCTGCATAGCGTGCCTATCCCTGTCTCTGTCTCTCGCACACCACCATGTGGTTCCCTGCCCAGGACCAGCTGCCTTCAGAGACCTGTAGCATGGTCTCATGGTATGCCCATCTGTCTGTCTCTCCTCGTAGCCTGCTGCAGCCACTCGGGGACATGAGCCAATCCCTGCCTAGGACTGGCTGCCCCGCTCAGGGACCTACAGCATTTCTGCCTCTGCAGCCTCCAGGGATCTGGGGATCCACGGCATTTTTTATTAATCCATTACAGAAGTGATTATGATGAATCCTAAAATTAGTAAGCCAAAGTTTGAGAATACAGAACAACATATCTCTATCAACATGTTTTTGATTTTTAAGATGGAAAAATAAAATTTTACAGTGGAGAAAATCAACAGATCTTCTCATGGCTAACGGATCAAGGCTAACTTCATCAGTACTAGGACATATCTAGCTTCATGCATGCTGAAATGAGAAGGGTACACTACTTCTGTGATATTCTTTAGAAAAATATATTGCCTCAGTGTACTCAGGGGAATTTGAGGTAGAATAAATTTGAGATGCATTTTATAAAACAGCTGTTGGCATATTCCAAAATGTATGAACAATTACTAATATGCCTCACCCTTAACAATTTTATTACATTTATTTTGTAGGGATGTGGGTATGTACCCGGTGTGCCTATATTGGTTAGAGGAAAACTTGCAAGAATAAGTTCTCTCCTTCCACCATGGATAGCAAACTCAGGTCATCTGGCCTGGTGGCAAGCACATTTACCCACTGATCCATCTTATGGGCCATATTCCAAAACATATTACCATGAAAAATAATCATGACAAGTGACTGTCACAGAGAAAAGAGGGGAAGGAAACATAACAACTATTAATAAATGCAATGTGCAATCAAAATTGGTTTTGAAGATTTAAAAGAGACATTTGTAAAAAAAAAAAGCTTATGAAATCCAAATTAAGTTTGTTGTTTAGTTGATAGCCACTAATACATTAATATTATTTTCTTGATTTTAGACATTGTGGTACAGATGGGTATATAGTTGCTACTCCTGTCCAATATGATGTGTGAGAGTTCTATGTACTAACTCGGCAGCTTTTTGGAATTCTTAAACCATGCAATCATTTGGATGCTGAATGTCCCCAAGACACATCTGTTAAAGGTTTGGTCCCCAAAATGGTGTGACTAGTAATTCATAAAAGCCCTTGAGTGTTAGAAAAAGGGAGTGAGCTGCTTGTTGGTTCCCAGCTGCCCTGCTAGCTTAAACCTAAAGTAATCACACAGAAACTATATTAATTGAATTACTGCTTGGATCATTAGCTCTAACTTCTTATTGGCTAACTCTTACATATTAATTTAACCCATTTCTATTAATCTGTGAATCACTCACTGCAAGGTTGTGGCCTACCAGCAAAGTTTCAGCACGTCTATCTCTGGCAGCGGCTCCATGACATCTCGCTGATTCCACCCTCCTTTTTCCGATGCTATAAGCCAAGCCAGTTCTTTATTCATTAACCAATAAAAGCAACACACAGATAGAAGGACCTCCCACACCACTTGAGAGGGGGAGTCTTGGGTTATTATTGTTGTGACAAAAAATAATAATTTTAACATGTATATTTGGCAAAGGAAATGGTTCAGTAGTTAAGGTATTTGTCATACAAATGTCAAAACCAGAGTTCAAATCCTCAGGACCCATGTAAATGCTGGGTGGGTGTGATGGCACATCTGTAACTTCAGGCTCAGAAAGCAGACACAGGGAATCTTTAGAGCAAGCTGCCTAGTCAAAGTAGCCATATTGGTGAGCTCTGGATTTGACTGAGAGACTCTGCCACAGTGAATAAGCTGGGCAAGCAACTGAGAAATATTACAGACAATCTTGGTGGTTAAATGTGTGTTCTCACACAAATGTGCTGTCATGCATGCATGCATTAAAAGAAAGAAAGAATAAAAATGAAAATATTTACTTGTGTTCATGGTTTCAGTCCATTGGCTGGTTCCATTGATGTGAGAGCAAGGATGAGGGAGAGCATCATAAAAGCAAGATGGTGCAGTAGGGGAACCTGTTTACCTCATGGTGGCCAGGAGACAGAAAGAAAGAGTGAGAGAAGGGGTCAGGGCAAGCCATACCTTTAAAACCATGTCTCACTTTCCTACTTGCTCTAACTATTCCTTGCTTCCTCATCGACCCCACTTTCTAATAAGGTCCAATTCACAAATGAAGGTAGAGCCCTCATGATCCAGTCACTTTCCCAAAGGCCACCATCTGACACAAGCATTTAATGCATGGGCTTTGTATTCAAATAATAACAGGCTTTCTAGGTCTGTGGATCATTGGAAGAACACCTTTTAAGGAAACTGAGACCCCAGTCTCTTCTTGTTTTTTTGTGGTTTTCTTGCTGACCATAAGATGAGTGATTCATCATGTCACATGCTCTGCTGATGCCACCTTGTCCCCTACCAGAGGCCCAAAGCAACAGATTCCTCTGATCATTGAATAGAATCTCCTAACCATTGGTCCAAAGGAACCTTTTTTTTTTGTAAGCTAATTGTCTCAGATATTTTGCAATAGTGACAGAAAGCCGGTTAATATAGTCATTTGAATGTTAAAAATGTGTAAGACCTTATCAAATGAAAAAATATAACTCTCCACAAAGTGATTCAAGTTGTCACATCCTTTACCAAATAGTCCACACACATCCCACCATTTCCACACACACACACTGGTGTTGCCATTTGCATCTCTTCAGATTCCCACTGATTTGTCGATATGATCCTATGAGTCTATCTGTGGATACAATACTATGTATGGCTTTAACTTTAAGCTTTTCATTCTGCTTTGATAAGTATTGGAGCCCTCATTATTGGGCTCCTCCACTGATGCAGGAAGCCAAATCAAACTGAATTAACAAAACCAGATTTAATAAACAGAGCTAGGCAACTCCTAGGTGACTCTCAGAAAGGCAGGAGAGAAATCAGCAGGCAAGTCTTGTGACCAGGTCTTAAATACCCTGTAGGCATAGTCATTAGCTGCTCTGTGGGGGAGGAGCTGTCCCTTGGAGGGCTTTCTGAGGGGTGGGGTCTGGAATGGGAGGGTTGAGACTAGAGCAGATATTTCCAACATGTTTTATCTATATTCTGTTTTCTGTCAATAAGTGTCACACAACTGAGATTTATTTCATTACTTTTAAAGCATAATACTTCTTTTCAGTATTGGGAGTTAAACCCAGGCCCTCATAAATGTTAAACAAGCATTCTACCATTGAACTATATCCCCAGAGGGAAAAACTAGTAGAAGAGTCTTAATCTGAAAGTCAATTAGGGAGCTAGAAGTTCAGATTAAATAGCTCTTCAAGAATCCACGAGAGTAGAGTTGAGAAAATATGAAAGGCTAGCTAAAAGGTATGGAATAGAGGAATAAAAAGACCATCGGTATCTACTTATATGTAATATATATATATATATATATATATATATATATATATATATATAAAAGGCTAGCTAAAAGGTATGGAACAGAGGAATAAAAAGACCATCGGTATCTACTTATATGTAATATATATATATATATATATGAAAGGCTAGCTAAAAGGTATGGAATAGAGGAATAAAAAGACCATCAGTATCTACTTATATATACTTTAAAAAGATTATTTATATTTTTGGTATATGACTGTTTGCTTGCATGTATGTATGTGTGCCCTGTGTGTACAGTACCTGCAGAGGCCAGAAGAGGGCATTGCGTCTGTTTGAACTGGGGTTACAGATACTAGTAAATCACCATGTGAAAGCTGAGAATTAAACCCAGGTCCTCTACAAGAGCTTTTAATAGCAAATCCATCTCCTCAGCCCTCAATATCTATATTTGGTGGAAATCCCAGCTTAGTAAGGGGAATAAAACCTCAAAGAAATAAAAAGAATAATTCATTATTTTAAGTATACATGAAAGTGGAAAGTAGCTTGCATGCTAAGTCACAAAGGAAATCTGGACAACTTGCAAATTCCTTATTCAAATGTAAATAAAAGTAAAAATGCAAAATATTTGACAATGAATAATGATGAAAGCATTTATATTGATCCTTGTCCATGCCACCAGGTTATAGTCAGAAAGAAATACATATATGTAAATGCTGTTATTAAATAGCAATGAGAAAAAGAATAAATGGCAGCACATATACTAAAATGGGAATGAGACAAGATCTATATGGCCTTCCTGCAAGAAAAAAGATTAAATAAAGCTCATTACCTGAGTCAAGGCTAAAAACAACACAGTGAACCCAAAAAGAGTGAAAATGAGGGGATTGTGAATAGGATAAGATGGCAATTGCAGGTAAAATAATATGAAACATGAATAAAAATATATAGCTCAATAAAACAAAAAATAAGAAGGAACAATAAATATGGTCAATAGAATACAAACTGATTCTTGGAGAAAAATGAAGAAAGTGAAGGATATTTTCAACTAAAATTGAAAGTCAAATTATTATCTAAGTAATTAGGGTGTAAAGAAGGGTCTGTCATGCACAGGAGAGGAAGATTTCTTTCTCAGTCATGAGAGAAATTTGGAATATCTTTATGTCAACCTTTAAGTCTGACAACGAAGATATATTTTTTGAGACATATTCACTGCAACATTGATTGGAGGAAAAATAAAAAGGACCAAATTAAAAAAAATCAACAACAGATAATTATTCTGTGCATGGTGAGTTTCTTCCAGAGTGCAGCCATGGAAAAAGAGAGTGTGTAACTTCTACAGTTGACAGATGACCAAGTCTGGCATTGCAGGAGAGGGAAAGAAAGATGGGGGTGGGAGGCAGCTAAAGGGAAGTGGGGGGAGGGCCTTTCACCCTGGAGCTATGAAGTCTCTTTTCATAATGTGTCAAGACTTTTTAATTTTTATTTATTTATTTATAAAATTTATTTAAATTTTATTATATATATAATTTTATATATATATATAATTTTTTCTGTCTGTTTTTCTCACAGGTCTTTGCATATATATTATGGATTCCAGGCTAGTGTTCTTATGGGATTCCTGAGTGTGCAAACAAGTAGGTCTCTGTGTCTGTATCTATTTCTTGTTCCTTTTCTTAGCCCCCTTTCCTTCTGTTCAATTGTTTTGTCTTATTCCAATGTGGTAGCTTTTTTAAATCTTATTTTATTATTATTCTTTAGAAACTTATATGTTATTTCATATTAGTCACAGGAAAAATCCATCGTGAGGAAATTACAATACTCAACATCTATGCCCCAAATACAAGGGCATCCTCATATGTAAAAGAAACACTTCTAAAGCTTAAATCATAGACTAAACCCCACACACTAATAGTGGGAGGCTTCAACACTCCCCCCTCACCACTGGACAGGTCATCAGACAAAAAATGAATAGAGAAATAAGAGAACTAACAGATGTTATGACTCAAATGGACTTAACAGACATCTATAGAATATTCCATCTAAACAGAAAAGAATATACCTTCTTCTCAACACCTCATGGAACCTTCTCAAAAACTTACCACATACTTGGTGACAAAAAAACCTCAACAGATAAAAAAAAATTGGAATAACCCAATGTACCTTATTAGATCACCATGGTATAAAACTAGAAGTCAACAGCAGTACTAATTCCAGAAACCCCACAAACATGTGGAAATTGAACAATTCTCACATGAATCATCAATGGATCAAGGAAGAAATAAAGGGAGAAATTAAAGACTTCCTAAAATTCAATGAAAATGACCACAAAACATACTCAAATTTATAGGATACAATGAAAGCAGTGTTAAGAGGCAAGATCATAGCACTAAATGGCTACATAAAGAAGCTGGAAATATCCCACACTAGTGAACTAACAGAACATTTGAAAACTTTAGAACAAAAAGAAGCAAACTCACCTAAGAGAACTAGATGGCAGGAAATAAAGTGAGAGCTTAAATCAACAAAATAGGAACAAAGAAAACAATATAAAGAATGAGACAAAGAGTTGGTTCTTTGAGAAAATCAACAAAATAGACAAACCTTTATCCAAACTAACCAAAAGGCAGAGAGAGAATATCCAAATTAACAAAATCAGAAATGAAAAGGGGGACATAACAACAGACACAGAGGAAATACAAAGAATCATCAGGTCATATTTCGAAAACCTGCACTCCACAAAATTGGAAAACTCAAAAGAAATGGACAACTTTCTGGATAAATATCACTTACCAAAATTAAATCAAGACCAGGTAAGCAAATTAAACAGACCTATAACTGCTGAAGAAATAGAAACAGTCATCAAAAATCTCCCAACCAAAAAAAGCTTAGGACCAGATGGTTTCAGCTCAGAATTCTACAAGACTTTCAAAGAAGAACTAATACCAATACTCCTCAATTATTCCACACAATAGAAACAGAAGGAATATTGCCAAACTCTTTTTATGAGGCTACAATTACCCTGATATGCAAACCACAGAAAGAATTTACTAAGAAAGAGAATTAAAGACCAATCTCACTCATGAACATTGATGCAAAAATACTAAATAAAATACTGGCAAATCGAATCCAAGAACACATCAGAACCATCATTCACCATGATAAAGTTGGCTTCATCCCACAGATACAGGGATGGTTCAACATATGAAAATCTGTCAACGTAATCCACCATATAAACAAGCTGAAAAATAAAAACCACATGATCATCTCATTAGATGGTGAAAAAGCTTTTGACAAAATACAACATCCTTTCATAATAAAGGTCTTGGAGAGAGCAGGAATAAAAGGAACATACCTAAACATTACTTAAACGTAATAAAGGCAATATACAACAAGCCAAAAGTCAACATCAAACTAAATGGAAACTCACAGCTATCCCATTGAAATCAGAAACAAGACAAGGTTGTCCGCTCTCTCCTTATCTATTCCATATAGTTCTTGAGGTCCTAACTAGAGCAATAAGACACCAAAAGAGATCAAGGGTATACAAATTGGAAAAGAAGAAGTCAAACTCTCACTGTTTGCTGATAATATGCTAGTTTACATAAGAGATCCCAAAAATTCTACCAGGGAACTTATACAACTCATAAACACTTTCAGCAATGTAGCAGAATGCAAGATTAACTCAAAAAAAAAAAATCAGTAGCCCTCCTGTACACAGATGATAAAAGGGCTGGGGAAGAAATCAGAGAATCAACACTCTTCACAATAGCCGCAAATAGCATAAAATATCTTGAAGTAACTCTAACCAAACAAGTGAAAGATTTATATGACAAGAACTTTAAATCTTTGATGAAAGAAATTGAAGAAGACACCAGAAAGTAGAAAGATCTCCCATGCTCTTGGGTAGAATTAACATAGTAAAAATGGCAATCTTATCAAAAGCAATCTACAGACTCAATGCATTGCCCATCAAAATCCCAGCAAAATTCTTCAAAGAACTCGAAAGAATGGTATTCAACTTCATATGGAAAAGCAAAAAACCCAGGATAGCCAAAACAATCCTGTACAATAAAAGAACTTCAGGAGGCAACACAATCCCTGACTTTAAACTCTACTACAAAGCTACAGTACTGAAAACAGTCTGGTATTAACATAAGAACAAACAGGAGGACCAATGGAACTGAATAGAAGACCCAGATATCAATCAACACACCTTTGAACATAAAATTTTTGACAAAGAAGCAAAAAATATCAAATGGAAAAAAGAAAGCATATTTAATAAGTGGTGCTGGCGTACATGGATATCAATATGTAGAAGAATGAAAAAAAGACCCGTATCTATCACCATGCACAAAACTCAAGTCCAAATGGATCAAAGACCTCAAAATAAAGCCAGCCACACTGAACCTTATAGAAGAGAAAGTGGGAAGTACACTTGAACGCATTGACACAGGAGACCACTTCCTAAATATAACCCCGGTAGCACAGACACTGAGAGAAACAATTAATAAATGGGACCTCCTGAAACTGAAAAGCTTATGTAAAGCAAAGGACATGGTCAACAAGATAAAATGACAGCCTACAGAATGGGAAAAAAATCTTCACTAACTCCACATCAGACAGAGGTCCGATATCCAGAATATACAAAGAACTCAAGAAATTGGACACCAAAAGAACACATAATCCAACAAAAAAAAATGGAGTACAGACCTAAACAGAGAACTCAACAGAGGAATCTAAAATGGCTGAAAGACACTTATGGAAATGTTCAACATCCTTAGTCATCAGAGAAATGCAAATCAAAACAACTCTGAGATTCCATCTTACACCTGTAAGAATGGCCAAGATGAAAAACACTGATGACAACTTATGCTGGAGAGGTTGTGGGGAAAAGGGAACACTTCTGCATTGCTGGTGGGAATGCAAGCTGGTACAACCCCTTTGGATGTCGGTGTGGTGATTTCTCAGAAAATTAGAAAACAACTTTCCTCAAGACCCAATAATACCACTTTTGGGTATATATCCAAAGGATGCCTAATTGTGCCACAAGGACATGTGCTCAACTATGTTCATAGCAGCTTTGTTTGTCATAGCCAGAACCTGGAAACAACCTAAATGCCCCTCAGCAGAAGAATGGATAAGGAATAAGTGGTACATTAACAGAATAGAGTGATATACAGCAGAAAAAAATAACGACAGCTTGAATTTTGCAGGAAAATGAGTGGAGCTAGAAAACACTATTTTGAGTGAGGTAACTCAGACCCAGAAAGACAATTATTACATGTACTCAGTCACAGGTGGTTTTTAAACATAAAGCAAAGAAACCCAGCCTACAAATCACAATCCCAGAGAACTTAGACAACAATGCAGACACTAAGAGAGACTTACATAGATCTAATCTATATGGGAAGTAGAAAGTAGAAAAGGACAAGATCTCCTGAGTAACTTGGGAGCATGGGGACCTTGGGGGAGGGTTGAAGGGGGGAGGAGAGAGGCATGGAGGGGAGCAGAGAAAAATGAATAAAAAACTCAATAAAAACCAATAAAAAACTTATTTGTTTTCTAATGAGAGACAGAAAGGTGATGGATCCGGATGGGATGGGAGGAGAGAGGAGGGGAGGGAGGAACTGGGAGTTGTAGAGGGAAGGAAAACCATAATTAGAATATGCTATGTGAGGAAAAAATGTTTTAAATCATGAAAACCAAAGGATTGCAACACGGTGAACACAGTCTACTGTGAGGTTGCACAGAGACAATATGCCTTTTGTAGAACAATGTTTCAAATACGAATGTTTATAGATAGCTATAAACCATGCTTAAGAATCTTCAAGGATGCCTTACTCCTTCCCCAGATGTACAGCTTCAATTTCCTAGGAATTTTTTTAAAAAAGAAAAGCCTACTTGGTTTACAATGAAAATGTCTGTGCCATGTCATGCAGCTTGTTCTTTAGCATTTCTATAATCAAATCCAACAAGCCACCCTATGATCTTATTGAGCAAAAAACAAGGAACAAAAATCTCTTAAAACTCACTAGTCACCAAAATCATATACATGGGTGCTCTTAGGACATTTAAGCAGTCTCCCTCTCTTGAGATGTCCACACTCACACCCAGGTGCACACTAAGCTCCTATCTTTCTGTTAATAATCATGCTTAGGTCTGTGTTAAAATCTTTTTACAGGGTTATTTTGTTTGTAGTTATGTGTGCTATGTGTATCTCTGTGTGGGCACGTGCCCTGTGTGCTGGCACCTTAAGAAGGTAGAGGCTTCAGATCCCTGTGGAGTTGGAGTTAGGGATGGTTGTGAACCACCCGTCCTGGGTGCCAGAAATCAAACTAGGTTGCTCTGCAAGATCAGTTAGTGTTTGCCCCTGAGCCATCTCTCCAGCTTCTGAAGGTCCTATCTTAATAACTCCAGGTCTGCTTCATAGTGACTGAGTTATTTTCTGTGGCAGATTCAAGAATGTGGTCTTCACCTAGTAGAGGTCTCTGGAAATTCCTCAGTATGGCACTGTGTCCAGTTCCTGCTCTTGGTACCCCTGACAGTTGTCAGAGAATTAAACAGCAGTGATTTGCCTCACATTAGGATGTGATGAAAACTCTGCTTCTTTGTGTTCTCTCTCCGAGCACACCAGGCTAATGAAGAGAAGAATGCTAGACAAATCCCTCCAGGGACAGCCTGCATATAATACCCAACCAAAGCTTTTCAAAAGAAGTCATCAGAGGGGGAAGGGATGAGCCTGTGGGGTGGATCTTCCCCTCTCTGCTTCTCGGTTACCATAATGGGAATTGTTCTGCTCTGTCATACTCTGCCATGATAGATCCAAATCTCTGAACCTATGAGCAGACACAAGTCCTTCCTCATCACAGTGATGGAAACACAATTCAAAAGTGCTGTGGGACAATGGTCTGAATTCTGTCAGTTATACTATAAATAAACGCTGATTGGCCAGTAGCCAGGCAGGAAGTATAGGCAGGACACAGATAAGAATAATGGGCTAATATAAGTTTGTAGGTGGCCCGCGACACCTACTGGCTAATAGAGTTGTAAGAGTTAATAAGCCTGAGATACTGGGCCAATCAATTTATAACTAATGTAGACTTCTGTGTGATTGCTTTGGGACCTAATGACTGCGGGGACCAGGCAGGACAGAAACCCCAGACATCAATTGGCGCCAATGTTTGGTTTTAGAATCCCCTGGCTCTGCTGCCTGCTGCCAGCTCTCCTGAGCTTGCATCTTCCTGTGCGTGGAGCCAGTAGTTCAATACAGAATCTCTCACAGTGGCCTTTCTTATTATGGATCAGCCACAGTTCTTTATATTTTCTCTTTACACACCTCAGAATGGCTTTAAATTCTCACATGCCTTACTGTTTGCCTCCTGCCAGGGCGCACTACAGACATTTGGGTGAGACGTGAGCTTCCCTGGTCTGAGCCAGCTGTTCCATTTTCTTTCTGATGATTTGTTTGCACTTGCCTATTCCACTGCTCTAGAGACATCCGCAGACACACAGTCTACGATTTATCTTTCAGCATTTTGCTCTAAGCTCAGATTTCAGACCTACCACGGGTGAATTCACGTGCACTGCTACGCCCTGCTGGGTTACTTTTGTAGGTGGCCTGCAACACCTACTGGTAGGTTATGATTATTGTACCTAATCCAGCTTATTAAACCACAGGTAAAATTTAATATCCTAATTATAGATCATAAATTGCTAATTTAAAAGGACAATATGTCAGACAATCTAACCGTCCAAGGTTTCAATAGCTTCTTTACTTACACCATGTGCGAGTTTTTACAAGACTTATATGCTGTTCCTTCTACATCACTATTTTTGTTTCTGGGGATTAGTCTTGTATTCATTTTTTTTTCATAAAAATATGGTTTGACAATAGGGGTAAGAATGAGGCATTATTAGAAATGGTACAGTCTTTTCAGACTGAAACCACACTTCTCAGGAAAGAGGTTGGAAATCTGAAGAAGGATATAATCAATTTAACTAACAAAACTTGGTCAACTGAGATACTTTTGGAAATGGTACAGACTGGTAATAATTTATTTAAAGGAAGATTTAGCACTCTGGAGAAGGAAACAGCCGATTTGGCACATAAAACCCAATCAATGACACTGGGTGCTGAAACATTATTTGAGAGAATTTGCACTGTTGAGTGTATGTATTATTCAGACTCTGTCAAAGGGGTAAGACAGATTGATTGATAGAATGTCTCTCCAGGAAGTAGCCTGGAAAACTTTGCCCACATTCCCAAAAAATGGACTATATATATTTTCCTTTGTTTAGAATGTTGGTTATAAATTGTTATGGATAATGGTCAGGAGAAAAGCTAAACAAAGGATATTATAGTCAGAGTTCTTGTTAAAAAAAAAAAGAGGGGAAAGTGCTGTGGGACAATGGTCTATATTCTGTCAATTATATTATAAATAAACGCTGACTGGCCAGTAGCCAGGCAGGAAGTATAAGTGGGCCAACCAGACAGGAAATAGAGGTGGGTCAATGAGAACAGGAGAATTCTGGGAAGAAGGAAGTCCTGGTCTGCAGTTCTGTCCCAGCCACAGAAGAAGCAAGATGTGACTGCCCCGCTGAATAAGGTACCGACCCAAGTGGCTAACACAGATAAGAATAATGGGTTAATGTAAATTGTATGAGTTAATAAGAAGCCTGAGATACTGGGCCAATCAGTTTATAACTAATATAGACTTCTGTGTGATTTCTTTGGGACTTAATGACTGCAGGGACCAGGCAGAACAGAAACCCCCAACACCACAAAAGGGCTCCCACTAGTGTCTTATGTCATCATTTATTTCTCTAAAGCTAAACATTTTAATCTAACTAATCATCACCATCTCTTTATGTCCTCCTCCATGGCCCCAGTTCAAGAAGTCTCTCTTGAGCAGAGGAAGTGTGAATTCCAGATCTACCAACCACTGCTCAGGGCCTTTCCCAGCCGCAAAACCATAATTTTCTAGGAATCTCCCCAGAACTCCTGTCTTCAGGGAAATGACTTGGGCCAGACTAGTGTCAAACTGTAATCCGACCCAACGCATCCCCAGAACTGCCTCCGTATCTCTCATAGAGCCAGTGGTGGAGGGCAGGTTTCTTAGCAAGTTCTTGAGATGCAACTGGAGAGTCACCAAAATGGTATATACAGCTAATACTGAGAGGATGAAGTGTTTACTCACACTAAAGGAGCCTGCGACCACACTTGGGTGTGCTTTATTTTCCCCTGAGCTCCCTTGGGAAGCATGTACTGTCACTTGGATGGGTCTTTCTCTTTTTCTCAATCCTGAAGCCTGTATTAAAATCTCTTCAGTAACATGCCCAGCCCTGCTTCACTTTGTTTTTTAGCCTTGAGGTTCTTTTCAGTGTTGAAGTTTTGGGTTCCAGTTTGGCCTGGGTCAAGATCCCTAAATGTCTACGGGCACTCCCCAGTGTGTGGCAGTGTGGAGCTATGTTTCTGACCTCTGACTGCTGACAAAATTATCTAAAGTTCGCACTTAGTTAAGGAAAAGCAAGGGCTTTATGCCTTCTTTTCTTTTTTCTTTCTTTCTTTCAGATAGTTTTTTCTTTTAACCACTCCTATTTCTTTAATATCTGTCGCTGTATGTGAGGCTGTTTGTTTCTCCCTATAAGCCAATTTTGGCCTTGTCTATTATTTTTTAGATAGTTGTCTGTTCTACTTGTTTAAAATTTGCTGGTTAATGTGTCTATAATATTCCTCTTCCCCTCTGTCCCATGCAGCCTCTGCCTGGGCCTTCCTCCATTCCCACACCTTTCTCTTCTTCAATCAGTTCTTAAGAGAGTTTCATTTCAATTTTTTTCTCAGAGAATCTAATTTCAGATTTGCCAACTACTCCCCCCATGCCCCCGTACAAAGCACAACTGGTTTTTGTCCTTGATTCCCAACTCAGTGCTCCTAAGGGTAAGACATGAGGGGCGCTTGTTATTCATAGGGAACCATTTGGTTATACTTAAGTTTATACTTAAGACTGGCCTAGTATAGGGCCTCAACACCACCAAAGGTATGATCAGAAAACAAGAACATTCTGTCACACTCCAGGGGAAGGAAGAGTCATGAAGACAAAATGATAAAAACTCTGCAACAGTGAAGCACAGGACTGAACAGGTTGGTTAACGCCTTTACATTCTGTTGTACCCATGTCGTGACCCCCAGAGAGACCACTAGGGTCCAGTCAAGTCCAGAATGCAAAAGCAAGGTTTGTTCAGCGCTACCCAGCCAGGCTGGGGACTCAACTACTACTCAACATCCAGAGCAGTAGGAAAGAGCCTCCTCATCACTTGGGGTGGACATTATATAGGCAAAACCCTCAAGCTAGGTTCATTTTGGGTCAAGGGAGTTGGTCTTACATAACAGCAGGTATGTCTTATCTCTAACATGCCCCTTCCTCAACGTGGTTATGTCTAGCAGGTCCCCGTCCCCAAAGCCCTCCCCAAAGCCGTCGATTTTCCTGCTCCCTGATAGGTGTTAACAGATGGCCCACTGCCAGGAACGCTTTGTGGTCTGTGCTTCGAGCTCAGTGTTCTAGTTAGATATCCTGTTTGCAACCGTTCCTAGATGTCTTGCATTTGAACCCAATGCCCTAACCAGCCCCTAAGCAAGCAAAAAGTTCCTTAAAATTCTCCATGTCCTTACAGTTCTAGAAGAGTCACAGGAGGTGTGGGCAACCCTCCTCCTCTTCCTTCACCCCCCCCCAATGTCACTGCATTTGGTTGTCCATCTTTGAGTCATTTATGATAAACTCTAATAGGAGCCAGGGTGCTTACCTGAGTGCTGTGAGGTGGCCAGCGAAACTGTCACATGACACAAAACACAGCTCTCACTTCAAAGGGAGCAGGAGACTGTGCACGCCTGAGCTACCTAGGAGTGACGGTGCCCCGGGGACATAGATTCAGGCTGTTCTGAATACTGTGTTCCAATGTGGGAAAGGTTTCGTAAAGGTTTTTATAGTTACAGAACAAGAGCAAGCCACAAATCAAAGTGTTCTCAACTACCTCAGTAGAAATGCTGAGTAGGAGAGCGGCAGCAAAGCAGAAAAACTCCTCTTTTCCACTCTCAAATGCTCTCCGATGAGAGATTCTTAGTTTTGGGTTAACAAAAGTGAGGGATATGCTAAGTTAAGGGAAGTTTAACCTGGTAACTAAAAGATCATTAAGTCAGACACAGGTGGGCAGTGAGTGTGTTTTAAGTATTAAGTGAGTATTTAAGGGGACTTAAGCCAGTCTAAGATCATTTTGGCTCTGATTGGCCATGTTCCAACTCATCACAAGCATGAAATTCTAGTCAGTCAATCAGCCTGGTAGAATCTTTAGACATACATGTGGCTGTGCCCTCTGCCATCCCCGGAAACTTCGGTTCACACTAACACGAAGAGAGGAAGTGTGGGTTTCTCAGTGTCCAGCAGGAAGGCCAGACACATTCGATGGTCTTGTGCATTTGCAGCTACCATGAAAAGTGTTGGCAATCTTGGGACAAGGCTGAGGTGGAGGGTCTATGCTGAGTATTGCCAGAGTCACCATTCAGAGGAATTCCTGGAGATCCACTTAGTGTCAGTGACTTCGGGTGAATGACAGACATTTGGTGTCAGAAGAAAGCCTCCACTCTGTCTGTTCCTTTTCGGCTTTTTAAAAACATCTTTTTGACTGGTGGGGGTTGTCTGTGTTCTCATTCCTTTCTCCCAGCCACTATCTATCGTTTCTTTCATTATTGACATAGGGTCTCATGTATGGGTGATTTTGCCTGCGTGTATATCTGTGTACTACATGCATGCAATCCCCATGGAAGCCAGAAGAGGCTGTCAGGTGCTCTGAGGATGGATTTGATTTTATTTTTTTGAGGATTTCATATGTGAGTACTACATTTACATCATTCCCACCTCTTCCTTTCTCCTCTCCAACTCCTCCCATGTAGCCCCCTTTCTGTCTCCTGTTCATCACCTCTTACTTAACTACTGTTTTTACACACATGCACACACACACACGCACACGCACACACACACACACACACACAGCCTGCTGAGTCCATTTAGTCTTGCTCCTACCTGTATGTGTTGACCACTTAGGACTGGATAACCTCTCAGGGCCTCTTTCCTAGAGAAGGCTGATTCTTCCATTCCCGGCAGCTGGGATTAAAGGCGTGCACCACCACTACCTGGCTAGTGTCTTAGTCACTGTTCTATGGCTTTAAAGAGGCACCATGACCAAGGAAACTCTTAGAAAAGAAAACATTTAATTGGGGGCTTGCTTACAGTTTCAGACGCTTAGTCCATTATCATCAAGGCAGGGAGCCTGGTGGTGCTCATGTGCTGGAGGAGTGGCTGAGAGCTTTACATCTTGATCCACAGGTTAGGGGAAAGGGAGGGGGGCAGGAAAGAGGGAGGGAGGGAGGGGAAGAGAGGGAGGGGGGCAGGATTGTCCATGGAAGCCAGTGTCCATCCATCTGCACATGGCATTTTTATTCTCCCAGTAAACTCAACAGTCTTGTATTTTAGACAATAAAAAATTCATAGTATTTGCTGTTTGTACGCATTCCAATTCCATCCCTTTGTTGTTGGTCGTGTTCTTGTCTGTTCTTTCCACCTGCTTCTAGAAAGCTCAGGACTCCACCTTCCCTAAACAAAGAGTAGCTCACATACTTGTGAATCAGAGGGACAATCTCTGAACGTCTTGAAGGACGTGCTCCAGTGAGCAGGAGAAGGAGGAGATGAAGCAGGTGCAGAGCACAAAGACCACGGAGATCAGGCTGCGCCGGGGTCATGAAGGTGGCACCAGGCTATGTACTTGCAGAGGCGGCATTTGAAGCTGGACAGTAGATCTTACACTGACTCCATGGTCACTCTCCGCTCTTTATCCTAAGTGTTTCTGGCCTGAGGCACCTGCCTCCTACACAGATAAAGACACAGCCCACACTGGTCGCCAGTTTTGAGGAGACACACCTTAGTTAAAATACGTGGTCTACTATGCACTGCGCGGCTCCCCATCCCCATCAGTGGGTCAGGTTCCAGGGATCCTCATGACCTATGGTCAGCTGCAGCATTGTGTCCTCCACATCACCACAGTAAGATATATTGAGATAGTGAGAGAGATTACATTTATATCATTTTAATTACAATATATTGTTAGCAGTGTCCAAATGATACTGTGTCTGGATTATAAAATGGACTTCAATATGGTTATAAATACACGCCTATGAAAACACATAGCAGGCGCAGGTGCGCCTTAACTTACGGTGGGTTTAAGTCTCAATAAACCCACTGTAAATTGGAAATATTATGAGACATAAATGTATTGATTACAACTAACTTATCAAGTGTCCAAGCTTAGCAGCATGGTGCATTGCAGAACATTAGCTCTGTCCCTCCCTTTTCTTCTTTTGAAAAAGTATTTATTTGTTTATGTATGTGTGTGTTTGTATGTGATGCATGAGCGTCCTTGGAGGACCGAGACATGGAAGTCCCCTGGATCTGGAGTAACAGGCGGTTGTAAAACGCCTGAGGTGGGCCTGGGGTTCAAACTCTGGTCCTCTATAAGAGCAGAACACATGTTTAACTAGCGAGTCATCTCTCCATACCCTCTCCCCTTTCTTGTTTTCTGTTTTGTTTTTGTTTTTTGTTTGGTTGTTTGAGACAGGGTCTCACTGTGTAGCCCTGACAGGCCTGGAACTCACATAGAGGAGGTTGACCTTTAACCTACAGAGATCAATCTGCCTGTGCTTTCCAAGTGTTGAGTCGTTAAAAAAAAAAAAAAAAATCAGGTGCAAGTGTGCCATGACATGTATGTAAGTGTAGGGTGTAGGCGCATGCGTGCCATGGCGTGTGTGTCAGTGTAGGCGCATGCGTGCCATGGCATGTGTGTCAGTGTAGGTTGTAAGCATATGTGTGCCGTGGCATGTGTGTAAGTGTATGTAGGTTGTAGGCGCATGCGTGCCATGGCATGTGTGTGGTGATCAGATGACAACTTTCCAGAGTCGTCCATTCCCTTCCACTGTAGGTTCTGTGGCTCCACGTCAGCTCTGCAGGCTTGTTCAACAAGTCCTTTTACCGACAGAGCCATCTCACTGGCCCAGGTCTCCCCTGTGAGTGTGAGCACGCTGCCTCCCAAGGAAATATTCTACTGAGTGCGGTCTGGAAAATAGTTCCAAATTCAAAGCATGGTTTCCTCTGAATTGCTTCCCGTTATCATAAAATCCACAATTATTAGGAGGAATCACGGTGTCAGGGGCTGCTTGTATACAAGAAGGAGGTATTTGCCCTGGTCTCAGGCACTCACTAGACGTCTGGGAAGCCCCGCAGAGAAGGCGGTAATAGTGTTTGGAAAGTTGTTCAAAATCCTTGGATCCCAAAGACCTCCTTGGGTTCCCAACTGGAGGTATATTACCTGAAGGAGATGTGAGGACTGGGGGCTGGGATGGCAGCTCAGCAGCTCAGAGCATTGGCTATGCAAGCATGAAGACCTAAGTTTGAACCCTCAGTATACACATTAAAAAAAAACAATAACAAAATCTAGTCATGACTTACCTGTAACCCCAACACTTTGGAAGATAGAGACAGGGGGATTGCCTGGGCTTACTGCCTAGCCCAAGGTTAGTGACAGACTCTGCCTCAAGGGAATAAGACAATGAGAGAGGGAGAGTAGGGCATTGGCATCCTCCTTTGGTCTTCGCAAGGGCACAACACACACATACACATACGCTCACACATACACACTCACGTGTTGATGAAACTGTGCACATATAAGCACCCCCATATATATACATATGTGCTGATATAACTGCACACATGTGTGTTCATGTGATAGCTTAACTGTGTCTACATGTGTACCCCCACCCACACATACATATTATAGGTACAGATGCTGGTTTAACTTCACGACCATATACACAGACTCCCCTCCCCCCAAAAGAAACCACAGTACTCTGCATCATGTTGCAACCGTTGTGGGTTTCACAAATGCGATTACAGCTGGGTGTGGTGGGCATGCCTGTAACCTCAGAAAGCTGAGCTGAGTGGGAAGGGTGTGTGTGGAGGGGGGTGGTTCCATGAATTCAAGACTGGCACAGGCTTCAGAGTGAGGCCTTGTCTTGAGTTCCCCCTCCACCCCTCAAAAGCCGTTTACTCTCACAGCTGCTTTGGAAGCACAGTAATTAGACACAGTTCTAGATATTACTATGCAACATTTTAAACAGCCAAGGCAGGTGTTTCTGTGACCGTAAGTAAAATACACTGAAAATTCTAGCTCAATGTAATTACTTCCTTTTGTAATCCCTTATATTCTACTTCATACATTTAAGAACACTGTTTGTGGGGAGAGGGGGTCCACAGGTCACAAAAGAACTCCATGTACCAAATCCACAGAACATTCAAGTCCTCTGGTTTAGTATCCACTATATCTTTCTACTAACTGTGATAAATAGAAAGTTCTCATTTACAAGTAAAGCCCTGACCCCAAATTTACAGCTGAAATAATTTTTTTCTCACTTAAATCTTGTTCTCAGGCAGAAGTAGAGCAGACCACCATAGTCTTAGCTGTAGACTATTCTATAGAGTGGGTTACCTTTAAAAAACGCATGCTTTCCTTCTTTTAATGGCTTTGAAGTGTATGAGTGTTTGCCTACATGCCTACATGTGTACCGTGTGTATCTGGTACCCACAGAGGCCAGAAGAGAGTTTTGGTTCCCCTGGAACTGGAGTTACAGACAGTTGTAAGCTGTCATGTGGCTATTAGAAACTAAACCAGGGTCCTCTTTCAAAAACAGCAAATGCTCTCCACCCCCAAGCCATCTCTCCAGCCCCAACATGTACTTCCTTTAAAGTTTTATTTTCTTCCATTGAGGGGCATCTAGGTTGTTTCCAGGTTCTGGCTATTACAAATAATGCTGCTATGAACATAGTTGAACAAATGCTTTTGTAGTATGATTGGGCATCTTTTGGGTATATTCCCAAGAGTGGTATTGCTGGTTCCTGAGGTAGATTGATTCCCAATTTCCTGAGAAACCGCCAAACTGATTTCCAAAGTGGTTGCACAAGTTTGCATTCCCACCAGCAATGGATGAGTGTTCCTCTTACTCCACATTCTCTCCAGCATAGGCTATCATTGGTGTTTTTGATCTTAGCCATTCTGATAGGTGTAAGATGGTATCTCAAAGTTGTTTTGATTTGCATTTCCCTGATCGCTAAGGAGGTTGAACATGACCTTAAGTGTCTTTTGGCCATTTGAACTTCGTCTGATGAGAATTCTCTTTTCAGTTCAGTACCCCATTTTTTTAATTGGGTTAATTAGAATTTTCATGTCCAGTGTCTTGAGTTCTTTATATATTTTGGAGATCAGACCTTTGTCTGATGCGGGGTTGGTGAAGATCTTCTCCCATTCAGTAGGATGCCTTTTTGTCTTAATGACCTTGTCCTTTGCTTTACAGAAGTTTCTCAGTTTCAGGAGGTCCCATTTATTCAATGTTGCTCTTGTCTGTGATACTGGGGTGAAGAATGGATAAAGAAAGTGTGGAATATATACACATTAGAGTATACGCAGCAATAAAAAATAACGACATCTTGAATTTTGCATGCAAATGGATGGAAATAGAAAACACTATCCTGAGTGAGATAACCCGGACCAAAAAAAGATGAATATGGTATGTACTCACTCATTAGTGGACTCTAGCCATAAACAAAAAACATTAAGCCTATAGTTCGCAAGCCTAGAGAAGCCAAATAGCAAGGTGAACCCAAAGAAAAACATATATAGATCCTCCTGGAAATTGGAAGCAAACAAGATCGTTGGGCAAAAGTTGGGAGCATGAGGGTGAGGGTAGGGATGGGGGTGAGGATGGGGGAAGGGGAGAGGAGGAGAGAGAATGGAGAAAGGAAAGACTGGAGAGAGCTTGGGGGAGTGGGAGGGTGGAGATGGAGGAAGGACAGATATAGGAGCAGGGAAGAAGATATCTACATTAACGGAGCCATTTTAGGGTTGGCAAGAGACTTGACTCTAGAGGGGATCCCAAGTGTCCACGGGGATGTCCCCAGCTAGGTCCTTGGGCAGCAGAGGAGAGGGTGCCTGAACTGTCTTGCCCCACTATCACACTGATGATTACCTTGAATATCACTGTAGAAAATCTTTGTCCAGCAACAGATGGAGATAGAGACAGAGACTCTCATCAGAGCAATGGACTGAGCTCCCAAGGTCCAGTTGAAGAGCAGAAGGAGGGAGAAGATGAGCAAGGAAGTCAGGACCGCGAAGGGGTTGGTTCACCCACTGAGACAGTGTGCCTGTTTTAATGGGAGCTCACCAAATCCAGCTGGACTGGGACTGAACAAGTATGTGATCAAACCGGACTCTCTGAACGTGGCTGACAATGGGGGCTGACTGAGAAGCCATTGATAAAGGCACTGAGACTTGTTTCTACTGCATGTACTGGCTTTTTGGGACCCTAGTCTATTTGGATGCAAAGCTTCCTAGGCCTGGATGTAGGGGAAGAGGGCCTTGGATTTCCCACAGGGCAGGGTTCCCTGCCCTCTTTTAAGGAGGGAGGGAGAGGGAGGAGGGTGAGTGGGGGAGCTAGAGGGGAATGGGAGGCGGGGAGGAAGTGTAAATTTTTGAATGG
Source organism: Chionomys nivalis (assembly GCF_950005125.1). Lineage (NCBI taxonomy): Eukaryota > Metazoa > Chordata > Mammalia > Rodentia > Cricetidae > Chionomys > Chionomys nivalis. The sequence goes on along the minus strand of NC_080089.1, from coordinate 47,340,919 downwards.
AAAATAAATAAATAAATAAAGTTTTATTTTCTGCAAAATATATTCTATTTTCTTTCTCAGGGAGATCCACGCAGCTTCCCCTGAGCCCTCCTTGTTACTTAGCCTGTGGATTGTAGCATGGTTATTCTTTACAGCTAATATCTACTTATGAGTGAGTACATATCATGTTTGTCTCTTTGAGTCTGGGTTAACTTAGGATGATTTTTTTAAATTCCATCCATTTTCCTGCAAATTTTATGATGTCACTGTTTTTAATGGCTGAGTAATATTCCACTGTGTAGATGAACCACATTTTCTTTATTCATTCTTTGGTTGAGGGACATCTAGGTTGTTTCCAGTTTCTGGCTATTATGAATAAAGCTTCTATGAAAATAGTTGAGCAAGTGTCCTTGTGGTAGGATGAAACACCCTTTGGGAATATGCCCAGGAGTGATATAGTTGGGTCTTGAGGTAGATCAATTCCCAATTTTCTGAGGAACTGCCTTATTGATTTCCAAAGTGTCTGTACAAGTTAGCACTCCCATCAGCAGTGGAGGAGTGTTTCCCCTTGCTCCACATCCTCACCAGCATGAGCTGTCACCTGTGTTTTTGATCTTAGCCCTTCTGATGGGAGTAAGATGGAATCTCTGTCATTTTGATTTGCATCACCCTGATGGCTAAGGATGCTGAACATTTCTTTTAAGTGTTTCTCAGCCATTTGAAATTCCTGGGGATGGGTGGGGATAGGAGCCAGAGGGATCAAGTGTGTGTGTGTGTGGGGGGGGGGATGTAGACCGCCTTGGCGGGTCACTCTGTCTAGGGTCTATAACCCGCCTGGCAGTCAGTTATTCCAGGGTCACGGAGAGGTACCACCTGAAAGACATGGGCTGGTGAGAGGAAGGAGGCTAGGCAGATTTGTCGAAGCCTCTATTTATTAGAGTCATTGTTACAGCTTATATAGCCCCTGGATGAGGAGCTTGGGGGGCTGGGGCACGGGATCTTGCCATGTGGTCCATACCGGTCACGTAGGCCAAGAGGTTATGATCGGTCAGGTCACGATTCCTCTGCCAGGAGTTCACAAGTTGACACACCTAGTTCTCTAGATAGAGTGTGAGGCAGGTTCCGCTAACAGATAGCTCTCTATTAACAGACAATTTGGGTGTGGGATAGGCTTTGTCAATAAAACAATTCTCAATACAATTGGGAAGTGGAGCCCTCTGCAAAACTCCTCAGGGCGGTGATCCCTATAATAATTTTAGGGGGTACATGGCTCCTGACAGGCAGGGGTAGAGGATGGAGGTAGGGAGGATTTGGGAGAGACTAATGGACTTGGGGAGCACTTCAGGGATGATGGAGAAACCTAGTATAGTGTAAGCTCCCAGGAATCTATGAGGGTGACCTTAGCAAAGTCTTCTAATAACAGAGGATACAGAGCTGGTTATCTTCTGCAACCAGGCAAAGTTTCCAACTGAGGGACTGGAATATCAACCAATCAACAAAAACGTTTGACCTACTATCTGTCCTGCCTGCAAGATGTGTTAGGGTAATTGTGGTGCAGAACTTGGAGTCACCAACCAATAACTGGTCCAACTTGAGGCCCAAACCACAAGAGATAGCCCATGCCTGATATTGTTTGGGTGACCAGGAATCAGAGGTTGGACAGCCTAGGGACCCAGAATAGAACCAAACACCACAACTGGAAAAAAAATCAATGAAATAATTCCTAATGATATTCTGCTATACCCTTAGGTCAGTGCCCAGTCCAATTGTCATCAGAGAGTTATCATCTGACAATTGATGGGAGCGGATACAGAGATCCACAGTCAACACTAGGTGAAGCCAGGGGATTCCCACAGAAGAGGAGTGGGGGAAGGATTTCAGGAGCTAGAGGGGCCAAGGACACCACAAGAAAACCCACAGAATCAACTAACCAGGGCTCATAGGGCCTCGCAGAAACAGAAGCAGCAATCATGGAGTTTGTATGGGTATGAGCTAAGTCCTCTGAATATATGTTATGGTTGTGTAGCTTGGTATTCTTGTATAACCCCTAACAGTAGGAACAGGGGCTGTTTCTGACTCTTTTGCTTACACTTGGGACCCTTTTCCTCATTCAGCCTTGATATGAGAGTATAAGACTTTGTGCCTAGTCTTCTCATATATTGTTATGCTGGGTTAGGTCAATATCCCTGGGGGGCCTGCTTGCTTTTTTTTTTTTAAGGGAAACAAAAGAGGAGTGGATCATGGGGGAGGGGAAGATGGGAGAAGGGATTAGGAAGAGTGGAGGGAGGGGAATCAAGGTCAGGATGTAATTTATGAGAGAAGAATAAAAAATGTATTATCTACCCAGGGATCCTGTCTTCTGACACATTTCGTTTCATTTGAAATGAACCCCAAAGGGCTAGGGCTAGCTGCCCTAGGCATCGCCATTCCTGTAGTAATGTAAAACATCTGGATAGCCTATAGACTGGCAGTTTTGCTTGACCTCCCGGAAACCAGTGTCATAGGCTGACTCTGAAACTTGAAACGCTGAGAAGCAAGGACAGCTGGAACACGAAACTGACTCAGGGCTGAGGAGGACGGGAAGAAAATGAAATCACCGTGTGAGTGGATAAGAATAATCAGGCTAGGTTTTCTTTCTGTACTCGCCACACATGCGCTATGTTTGTAACACATGTAATCAGCCTACATTTTCTCATCTGCACTCACCACGCATGCAGATCAGGTAACGCTTTTCTATTCTATGCATAAACAGCCTCAGGATTCTCAACATAGCCCTCCATGGAGCATCTTGTCATGCCCGGAAAGCTCACTTGACATCTTCCAGGTCACGCATTCCTATCCGTAGCCCTCTCCTTGGAACTAACGCTTTAAAAGGAACCATTAAAGGTTAGGTGGGGCTCATTGCGGGTGTGGGAATTTGTGAGACTTTGTGATAAAGGTGCTGTACCTACTTACAGCCTCTTCTGTGCCTCCTTCACTCAGGAGGGCCTGTAGTTGAGCAAGGGAGTGGAGAAAGCTTCTTGCTGTGGCGCAGACCTTGGGGAGCAGCGAAGGGGCTAACTTGAGGAGAAAAACACCAGGTCCTCCCTGGACCCTTTGGCCTAACAGGGAGCATTTATGCTAGTTCAAGGGGCAATAGGGTGAGGTGGGGTGGTGGGGGGAGCTGGCAGCAAACACTAAGACTCTCAAATCATTGTGGTTGGGGAAGTGTGGAAGAAAAAGATTTGTAATTGCCTTAAAGACATACAGGAAACCAGGCTGGGGGAAGAGGCAGGAAACTGACTTGAGTCGAGCCAGATGGAAACTTACTAATGCTGGGTTTGTGGGGAGATGTGATAACAACTTTACTCAGAAAGATCTTTCCACTTGCAAATGTCCAGAAGGAGTCAGATGCAAAACATGACCGAGGTGATATACTGGAGGTCTGCTAGATGTTCAAAGTGAAGACATGGCTGCTCTAAGGTATGGTCGGTCGAGGGGAAGCTTTTAAAATTCTAGAGATGAGGGAGTCTACAGCCGGGGCATCTGGAAGAGTTCAGAGCAGGGAAAGAAATTAGGAGGCCAAATTTGGGCATGAGATAGATGAGAAAAAATGGAGGAGAGTGAGGGAGGCAGAGAAAGAGGGGAAGACAAAAGAGAGGACCAGGGGCGAGGGGCGGGGCAGGGGGGGCGGTGATGAAGGTTGGCAAGAGAGTGCATGCAAAACTGCCAGGGATGTGTTTGTAGGAATAAGAAGCTGGAAAGTTTAGGGGAGACAGCAGGGGAGACAGCAGGGGAGACAGCTGAGAAGGCGCTGCTGAGTGCGCTTGGAGGCCAGCATGCTAATAGGCACCACAATTAGCCTTTTGTCCTGAATTTCATTTGGACATGACCCTGGAGAGATAAGAGGCTTTTATATAGACTGATACAGAAGAAGGTCAGCAAAGGAAACCTGGGTTTAGAAGGGAAAGCAAGTACTTACTGCAGAGCAGCTCTGGAGACCTCCTGGGTAGAAGCTTCAACAGGGAGGGTGGACAACAGATGTTCTGGGTTATTGACAAGAAAGTAATGTCTAGTGGGGGACCTGCGGCAAGGGCCACCCATTATGGCAATTAAACTTTATAACAAGCTCATGTGACCACACCTCGGGTATATTTGCATTACTGATTTGGTGTTTGCTGACTGGAGAGGAGGGATGGATGATTGGAGAGGTGAGGAGACACCATTGATGGTACTCAGCAGATGCCAAACTTTTGATTCATGACTGCTCCCGGACACTGTTGAGGATTCTGAAGCTGATGGAACTCTACCAGAGAAGACTACTCAGGTCATTAGATGGGAGGGTTTGGGAGAACTTTGTATGCTTGAGTTCTCTGTTGTTGGCAATGATTTTCAGAATCCAGGAGAGTGTTGGGAGAGGATGAGTTTCTTCTCTTCCTGACTTAGAGAAATAAGACAGGAGGTAAACTTACTGAGTTCTGAGGACTCTGACCTTGTCAATGGATTAATCCTGTAATGGATTAATAAAATTCATAATATAATAAATTGCTCAGGGGTGGTAAGAGATAGGCACTGGAGCCAATCGGAGTGGGGAAGATCACTGATGATTATCATGGGTATCATGGTCTGGCCTCTTCTTGTATTTCCCTCTGTCTTCTGTTCTTGTCTGTTGTGAGATAAGTAACCGTCTCATCTGCACACACGCTGCTTCTTTGATATTCTCCCTTGCCATAAGCCCAGCTGTATAAAGCAAAGCGGCTGTGGATGAGACCCAATAAAACCGTGAGTTAAAATAAATCTTATTCCCTTTATTTAAGTTGCTCTTACCATGAATTTGGTCACATTAATGGAAAAGTAATTAATACAATCTCAAGAGAAGATTAATGAATGGAATTCAGAAATGTATGGGACAGTTAGATAATCATGATTGTATTTAGAATCCACCGTGGAAACACAGGAAGGTTTCCAGAAAGATTTAGCTGAAATGGAAAGACTTGCTCAGAATGCAAGCGGTACAGCGGTCATGGGTTGGGGTCCTGGACTAAATCAAAAGGAGGAAGAAGCAGGTTGGGCATCAGCCTTTGGTACTAATTGTTTCCTGACAGTGAATGCAATGTGGCCAGTTGCCTCCCACTCCTGCTGTCATGCCCTCCCCACCATGATGGACTATACTCCTTCTTGACTATGAGGCCTTGGAAACCTTCCTCCCATGCATGGTTTCTATCAGGTATGCTGTCACAGCAACACAAAAAGTAACTGGAGTGTGACTCGTCCTAGAATCAAGTCTCGTTCAGCATTAGAAAACGAGTTGGTGAAATCTCCATACCCCATATAACAAGCTCAGTAGGTATAAAATATTCTTTGACACAATTTAATATTTCTCGTGTTAAAAGCTTGAGATATACTAGGAATGGAAAAGAATGTTCATAGCTTTATAAGTGAATTAAGGAAGCTCGTTTTAAATGCCACATGGACCTGGGTGGAAGACAACCTGTTCCACTAAGACTAGGACAAAGTCAGCAGTGTTGATTTGGCTTCTTTTAGCCAATATCTTATTCAGAGTCTTGTTAAGAAATGAAATAAGGAGCAGATGCAGAGACCCACAGATAAACATTAGGTGGAGCTCAGGGAATCCAGCAGAAGAGAGCGAGGAAGGATTGTAGGAGCTGGGGAGGTCAAAGGCACCTCAAGAAAATTCACATAATCAACTAACCAGAGCTCATGGGGGCTCACAGAGACTGAACTGACAATCAGGGAGCCTATATGAGTCTGAGCTAGGTCCCTTGCATATATGATGTGGTTGTGTAACTTGGTCTTCTTATGGGGCTCTTAACAGTTAGAATGGGGGCTATCTCTGACTCTTTTGCCTGCTTTTGGAACCGTTTTCTTCTTACTGGGTTGCCTTGTCCAGCCTTAATATGAGGGGAAGTGTTTAGTCTTATTATAACTTGCTATGTCATGTTTGGTTGATATCCCTGGGAGGCCTGCCCATTTTTGAAGGGAAATGGAGGAGGGGGTGGATCTGGGGGAAGAGGGGAGGGTTGATGGGGGTGATTAGGAGGAGTGGAGGGAGGGGAAACTGCAGTTGGGATGTAATGTATAAGGTACAAATAAAAGATTTAAAAAATGAAATGAAATAAAAGACAAACTGAGGGGAAAAGAGAGACAACTGTTTCCTTTCACAGACAACATCACTGTTTACATAAAAACCTGAGAATTCATTAAAAACAAAGAAGACAACCAAACAAAATGAAACCTAACTACCAGAACTATTTACTGTCAACAAGACTCAAGTTGGTATAATGTTTTACTTCTGTGCTCCCAATCATCAGTTTAAGACTGAAGTGAAAAGTGCAGAATGACTCAGACTGGCAGCAAAAGCCAAGACCAAGGAAACATCCAAGCTCTGCATCCACACCCACGCACGCGCAAATCCTTGCTAAAGCCGTCACAGGCGGCAGAAACAAACAGGATCTGTTTAGGAGTGGGGAGGTTCCATGTTCGTGACAATGTTCTGCCTGGATTAACCTACAGACTCAGTAGAATTCAATTCAAAACCCAGCAAGGTGCTTTGTTATAGAAATAAATAGTCTGGCTCTGAGATTCAGGTAGAAAGGCAGGGAAAGTAGAAGGCCAGTTTTGAGACAGAAGAGCAATGCCGGTAACTCTGCAAAGGTCTCTGCCTCCAGGGTGTCAGACTGAGGATAGGCACTAAGCCAGACAAAGCGACTTTGTCTCCCAGACAGGCAGTGAGCCCAGGATCCGCAATGAGCCACTCTGGAAAGCTACTTGAGCCTCATCATGGGCACGCACATATTCCTCTGTAACATCACAACTGACGGACTTCCAAAGCCCTTAACCCTGGCTTTTGTTTCTTAGCACAGGTTGGGTCATTGAGTGTAACTTGACTCTAGAAGGGACGAGGACGTATCTTGAACCATTCATACCATTTTTTCTACTCAAGCCATGGTATTCTGAATGCATATTGTTCTAGAACCGAGCAGGATTTGGACAGTATGGATTGGCTAAGGCCCTTCTGGGACCCTCTTTACAGGCTCACAGCAGTTAATCTTGGGACTCTCCATAGTCTAGCTAGAGTAACTGTTAAGCCCAAATCCGCGAAGTCCCCTCAGAAGCCAACAAGGAAACCGAGTCCCGTACGTAAAAGCAAAGAGCCTTTATTTTAATCAAGTTTGCAAACTCGGTCTCTCTGCATGTGCAATGTATTGGAATAACCAGAGAGCCCGAGTTCAATTAAAATTGGGTTTTTATATTTGTAAAGGTGGGGGTGAGGGGTCTCTGAAGTTCAGGACCCCTGATTGGCTGACATTTGTCTAGGGGTGTCCTGGTGAGGTGTGCTGGCTAGTGATCCTATCTACAGCGGTTGGAATGCTAGGCATTTCCTTTGAATGGTCAGCTCTTGGGTGGGGGTTGGGTTATCTCAGCTTTCCTGCTACCAGGTACTGCTTCAGAGTAAGCTACTGAGACTCAGGTCTCTTATTAAATTTATCGAGGGCCGCATTCTACTCTGGCAGTTGATAATGGTTGGAAATAAAGAATTTCCTTTGGGTGACCTGCCCATACTTAGCTTATCATGGCTGGCCCCCACAGGAACTAGGACAATATGGTATCAGTGGAGAGACAGACACAAATCAATAAAATGAATAGAGACTCGTGCACGTGTGTATGGTCAACAGCTTCTTGATAACAGTAGAAATAAATGGAGAAAATTTGTCTTTTCAAGAAAATATGCTGGAAAATTGGGCATTCACATGTAAAAGAAATTAATCTTGACCCATGCTTATCCATACAGAAAAATTCACTCAAAATGTATCATAAACTTAAATGCAAAATAAAAAAAAATCTAGTAGCAAGCCTGGAAGAAAATCTTTGTGATATTGGATTATGTAATAATTTCTTTGATATGATACTATTAGTACTAAAAAAGTTGATAACTTGAACCTTAACAGCAGTAAAAGCTTTGGGGTTGGAAATGTAACTCAGTTGGTAAAAAGCTTGCCTAGCATATATGAAGTGCTGGGTTCAAGTCCCAGCACTGAATAATAACATGGGAGGGATGGTGCATCTCAGTGCTTGGGAGATGGAAGCAGGAATATCAGAAGTTCAAGGCCAGACTGGGATACTTGAGGCTCTTTCAATAACAAAAACCAGTTAAAATTTACTTTTTAAAATTACTGACTGCCAAGAATACACACAGTATTTTCTCCAAGTCTTTAAGATGTGTATACTCCCACTCAAAAAGGAAATGACCTAAGTTTGAAAAAATGGAGATATTTTAAAATATTTCATCGAAGAAGATATGTGTAGTAATAGGATACACATAATAATGAGAATAACAAAATGGAAGGGAGGAGGGCTATGAAGGGAGAGAAAAAGATCTAGAGATGGGGGAGGAATAAAAGGAGAAGAAAGAGAAGGAACATCATTCCATGTTTTCTTTCATATGTGGAACTGAAGGACCCGGGTAAATTCAGACCCCTCTAGTAGAAAGAGCAGAGCCAAAAAAAAAAAAAATCTAGCAGGGAGAGAAGAACCACAAATCTAGGTTAGCCGGTTCATTGACTCTGTTCTAGGAACTAGCGACCATAATCTTGAGAAACAGGGAGTTACCCCCTTTGTGATTATCACTGTATTTTCGGAATTTTCCAGTGATGCCCTCCCTACCCCCTTTGGGTTATTGGGTTATGGTTTCTTCCCTTAAATACCCCTTCTCCCAGCTACTCGGGGTCGAACTCCTCTACCCCTGTGTGGGAAATGAGTTTCGGCCCCAGTGCACTGGTTCCTGTCCTGTCAATAAACCTCATGGGGATTGCAGCAAGGACAATCTCTCGTTAGTTCCTGGGGGGGGGGGGGGTCGTGTTATCCCGAGACTTGAGTGAGAGTCTCCCCACTCCAGGGGTCTTTCAGAACATGCACACATACACCCCACCCAAAACAGAAGGAGAAACTATTTGGGCATGGAGAAGGAGACCAGTTTGAGAAGGAGAGGGATAAGAGGGAGTAGTTGAAGGGTTAATGTATGCACATGTATTTATAAATGAAATAATGGAATCTTATTTAGAACATTAACAACTGACATCAAAAGATGCTCAGTGTCTACTTTCATTAGGGGTAGGGGAGTCACAGTAAGATTATCTACCTATTAGGATATTAGCTCCCAGCCTGCTCACTGGCATAAACCTTTAATCCCAGCTCCCAAAAGGCAGAGGCAGGAAGATTGTGAGTGTAAAGCCAGCCTGGGGTGCATATGGAGAATCAGTCTCAGAGAACCAAGGGCTGGGGAAGAGTGCTTGGAGAGAGAGAGAGAGAGAGAGAGAGAGAGAGAGAGAGAGAGAGAGAGAGAGAGAGAGAGAGCAGGCACAGAGACTCTGAGAAGATTTGAATTTCTTGTGGTGTAAATGGTGTGAAAATAGACTTTGCACACAGTAGTCACAGTCCAAGAGATACAAATTTTAGTTCAGCAAAAACCCTGTACATGAATGCTACCGGGACTTAAGTGCAATTGCCTCAAAACAACAGACAATTCCAAATTCCTCCAAAGGGGGAAATACCTGGGCCACACCCAGAGGAAGAAATAATAAGTGGTAAAAATATAGACAAGTAATTAACAGTAGGGATCTCAGTCAGCAGATGTTAAGAAAAAGAACATAAACTAAAATAGAAAATAGAAAAATCAGCGAGGGGGTGCCAGGAACTGGGGATAGGGACGAGAGCTTGCCACACAGTGATGAGTGACGGACTGTGCCATGTCTTTAGCTGTGGTGGTGGCTGCATTCTTGTCAAAAAGTCATGAAACTATAATGAAATGTCAAATTTTGCTTCCTATAAATTGCGCCTCAATTTTTTTGACTTAAAAAAACCCTGGACACATTCTATACCTGCACCCTGTGAGCCTATTTGGAAAATACCGAGGACAAGGACTCAAGAAGCAGAGATTCCTTAAAATGGCACCCACACGACTATGTATGCTCTTCAACTCATGACATCGTCTGTCGTCTTTATTCCTGTCTGCCAAACAAGAGCGTAAACTAAGGTTTCATAACAGATCCATAGAATAGCTTTGCTACTTTTTTTTAATTATCATACATTATCTTGGAAGATATAGAAAATGTCTATCTGTGATAATTTTTTTTTTTTTGATTTTTTCGAGGCAGGGTTTCTCTGTAGTTTTTGGTGCCTGTCCTGGAACTAGCTCTTGTAGACCAGGCTGGCCTTGAACTCAAAAAGATCCTCCTGCCTCTACCCCCCACCCCCCCAGTGCTGGGATTAAAGGTGTGCGCCACCACTGCCCGGCTCTGTGATAAAATTTAAACATTATTTGTACATCTCTAAAATATTCTCTTGTTCAATTTTATGATGAACTGTTTGAACCAAGCATGATTGATGATTGTGGTTACTTTTAACCCCAGCACTGAGGCACTGGAGGCAGGAGGATCAGGACAGCCTTCGCCACAAAGCAAGTGTGAGTAGCCTGGGCTACATGAGATTCCATCTCAAAGAACGAAACAGGGCTAGGGAAATTGCTCAGTGGGGAAAGGTTCTTGCTGCCTAGCCTGACAATCTGAGCTTGACCCCTGGGGCCCACGTGGGGGAAGGAGAGGACTGACTCCCATATGCTGTCTTCTCACTTCCACGCACACAACTGCACTCAGGATAAATGCACAGTTAAATATTAAAAACTACAAGGATTGCCAGGTGGTAGTGGCGCACACCTTTAACCCCAGCACTTGGGAGGCAGAGGCAGGCAGATCTCTGTGAGTTTGAGGCCAGCCTGGTCTACAACAGAGAGTTCCAGGACAGGCTCCAAAAGCTACAGAGAAACCCGGTCTCGAAAAAACAAAACAAACAAACAAAAAAGTCAACAAAATCCACAAGGATTGAAATGCCAATTTCCTTGAACAGTGTCTCCAATTGTTTATCCTTAATCGATTAACAATGTGTATCCAGAAATTGTCCAAAGTTCAAAATGCTGGTGGTGTCTATCCTTCCGGCAGATATGCTTGTCAAATACTGATTACGGCGGCAATCAGAGAGCTGGAGAGATGGCTCAGTGGCTAACTGTAATTATTCAGCCATAGATAAGGCTGCACTTCCCAGTTCTAATGGCAAGCACGTGAGAACAGGCCCTCGGGCACAAAGGGCCTTGCATGACCCACGTGCAGGCATGTGTGGTTACATCCATCTATGACTCAGCTAAACCCTTGCACACATGCATGAGTTGCCCATGACGTAGTCACGCCAACCCCCTGTGCGCATGTGCTAGGCAGCTTTTAAAAGCAGGATGCACCATCTTTTGCTCTCTCTCTGCACATTGATCACCAGGCCTGTACGCACTCCCCTCTAATAAACTCCTAAACGGGTTTGTTGGTGTTCCATGTCTCCTTCTCACTCACGCCAGGTAATTTCTCTAACAGCACTGGCTGCTCCTTCAGAAGATTTGGGTTTAACTCTTAGCACCAAGATGGCGCAGCTCCCAACCACCAGTAACTCTAGTTCCAGGGGATCCAATGGCCTCTCTTGGCTTCCAAAGACACCAGGCACACAAGTGGTGCATAGACATAGAAATAAATAAATAAATGAAATTTAAAAATGAAAAACTCCAAAAAATTTGAAGATCTGACAACCTGAGAGAGCTGTGTACTTTCAGAATGACTTCTGCAGCTTCTCTGAAGCCCACACAGGTGACATCAAGTATCAGGAGGACGGGACATGAAGAGCCAGGACCGACTGTTAGAGTCAGCGTAGGTGGGAGACAGGGTAGTAGATTAGAGGGTTTTATAACTGGAGTCACTTAGACACAGTGTGTAGGTGGCAAACATCCAGAGATGAAGGGGAGGTCAAAATCCAGGAACTCAGACAGAGAGTTGGGCTGTGGACGATAGAAGTTCCTCACTGGCAAGGGCCCCTTCTATAACACAGGTCCTGAACTAGGTCAAATTACCATTTATTGAACCTGTACTATGTACTTCAACCTTGGCTTGTATGAAAACATTTATGAATGTGACAAACCTGTATACCCACGCTATGACTTCTATTTTACAAGCAAGAAGACTGAGCAAGGGTCAGGGTCAGGAGAGGAACCCAGAACTTCCTCATTCTCATGCCTTTGTCTTAGGCACACTACTATCTTGCTTCTTGGAATCTTTAGCTCTAGAGAGCATTTTGCAGACTTTTGGAGTTCTCTCCACCTCTTCAGATAGCCATTCCACTCTTCCCATGGGACCCTTCTCCTTCTCTGGGTCTTGACATAGCGTTCCATTTTGTCATCAGTTGTGTGTGTGTGTGTGTATGTGTGTGTGTGTAACACACATACATGTGTGTGCATGTCACAGCAGCATATGTAGATCAGAGGACAAATCAAAGGAGGTTCTGTCTTTTATCCTGTAGTTCCTCTAGGAACCAAAAGTCAAGTCTTTAGTCTTGGTAGAAAGTGCCTTTATCCACTAGCCATCTTGCCAGCCGTACTTTGCTTTTTGCAACCTATATATCTCCACTCCCTTGCAGTAAAGTCATTCCTTTATACAACATCATTTTTATGGACACAGAAGCATCCTCATCTGTACAATGTTTCTTGCTAAACTGAGCTATGTTCCTCCCCTCCAACAGTAAGTCCCTGTAATTGCTCTTATTTTTGAAGTGGGTCTTCTTCTTCTTCTTCTTCTTCTTCTTCTTCTTCTTCTTCTTCTTCTTCTTCTTCTTCTTCTTCTTCTTCTTCTTCTTCTTCTCCTCCTCCTCCTCCTCCTCCTCCTCCTCCTCCTCCTCCTTCTCCTCCTCCTCCTCCTCCTCCTTCTTCTTCTTTCTCTTCCTCCTCCTCCTTCTTCTCAGGATAATTCAATGTGATTATTACCAAAATTTTGATCTACAGATTAGACAGATGTGTTTTAAAATATTATCTGTGACGTTTCAAACAAAAGGTTTCCCCTCATAATGTGAGATCCCTACAAGTGAAGTCCACTGTACCGCACCTCTTTTAAAAAGATTTATATGACTGTGTCCATCAACTTTTTTCACTTTTATGACGGATAACCTGAGGAAGAAAATCAACTTCTAAGGAGACAGGCTTATTTTGGCTCATGGCTTCTGCCCATGTTTGCCTGGCCCTGTTGCTTTTCCAATATGGTGAGGAAGAAAGAGCATCATGGTGGGGGCACCTTATGATGGATCACCTCAACACAGCTGTGTGGTGGAGGGAGGATGAAGGGAGGAAGGGGAGAGATTGTGAATGAGGATAAGCAGGAGTGAGTTCTCCAAACTCTAGTGGCAAGATACACCCTTTCAGACAAGTCCCATGTGACCTACTACCTCCAATTAGGCTCTTTGTCTCAATAATGCTACCAAAATAATGAATTCACTCATAGTTCAACCCCCTGATAAGATCAGAACCCTTATGACCCAATCATTTCTGAAAGTCTAGCACCAGCAGCCAAGACTTTACTCCATTAAGAGAACATTAACAAACAAAAGTCTGTATTAGTATTTGGATTATAATGAGGCCCCTACACCGTAGGAATACTTTACACTTGGGTCTCGAGAGAGGAAAGCTCAACCAAGATCTAAGCAGTTAGTTTCTGAGGTGGTCTTGAAGAAGACTAACATTGCTGGCTTATGTACCTAAAAATTCCACAAGAATTTAGGATAATAACAACAACTTATCTCGAGTTGCTTTTACTTATGTTTTCTTCTTATATTTAAACCTCAGGTGGAACTAAATTCTTATTTAAATCATAATTGGCAAGAGCACCAAAGTACAAATTACGTTTCAGTCACTTTGTATCTCTGTCTGAAGCACAAGTACATAAGGCACACCCTTACATACCCTTTCACACTTCACAACGTCACACAGGTCAACCCTTACTGACAGTCTTCAGACAGAGTAATAAAGAACAGCTGAGCTCTTAAGTATATTCTTTCTTTATTCTTGTATTTGATCAACACACTTTTATTGAGCCTTTATTACATGCCTGGTATTGATCTATTTTGCAAGTGCTTTGATGACCATATGGTCCAGTGATGTATTTAAATATCAAAAATTATTTACATGATGCTAGACTGTGACTGACAGAGAGTGTTGGGACAGCGTTTTTCTTTTTAGGAACCTGAAGAAACCTTTCTGAACTTTTCTAATTTATCATTACTGAAAAAAAAAAACCGCAGGAGTAACACAGTACATATAGATAGGAGTTTTATAACATGGTCATATTTAATAACTGGATACATTTCTTCTAAAACAATTATTTGAACTTTAATTCTGGTATAGTATACTTCCAAATAGCAGTTCAGTTGGAGTCATCTCTTAATTAAAACATGTTACAAAAAAACTGTTCATAATTCTCTGAACTCCTCTACAGTTGAAAGTCTCTCATTTTGAATACAGCTTCTAACCAGTGTAATCTGATGGGGCTGAAGTGTGTGGGTTGGTCCTAGGAAGAGCTGCAGTGTCCCCTGGCTTTGATCCTGGATTTTTCACTTTGGAGGAAGCCCAGTATGCTGCTGTAAAGGTGTTCACACAGCTTGGGGAAGGTCTGAATCATCCTGAACCTCTTGCTAACATACAGTTCCTGCTTTAGAGATACATATACAAGAAGAGATGAACATGAGAACTGTGGTGATATAATGCAAATTAATATAGATTCTCTGGGGAAAAAATACCCAGTTTGAATCAGAGAGTAGAGGATTCTAGGAAATTTCTTAGAAATGACAGCCAAGGGCAGGGGAGATGGTCCAACGGGTGAAGCACATCCTGTGTAAGCATGAAGACTGAAATTTGATCCCCATATCCCCTGAAAAACCACATAGGCATGGCAGCTGCCTGTGATCCCAGCACTCAGGGAAGGCAGTGGCCAGGGAACCTTGGGGCAAGCTGGGTAGCTAGATTAATCAAGCTGGTGAGCTCCCTGAGAGAGTCTGCCTTAATAAATAAAGTGGAGAACAAGCAAGGAAGATACCTAATGTGAACCTCAGGCCTCCATACCTATGTATACACACACATTCAAACACACATATACATGTGCACACATATTACCTACACATGCACCCCCCGCAAAGAAATGATGATGGGGGTAGGGAATAGGGAGGGTGGGGGAGTGTAGCTTGGTGATAGAATATTTTCCCAGCAAGGCTCTGAGTTCAGTCTACAGACTGCACATATAAATAAACAAACAAACAAACAAATCCTGAGTGAATCCAAGCAGGTAGACAGCATTGCTGTTATGAAGCTATTGCCCTTCACACCAAGTTATCATCTGCCTTTGTGATCTTGGAGCAGGGACTCTGAGGACTTTATCTGTTTTGTTTTGTTTTTGTTTGTTTGTTTTCATTAGAATCTATCCCTAGGAGCATTGTAGTGAGATTTCAGGCTGAAGGAGAGGAATGAACTTCTCTTGTCAATCTCCTTCCTGTTCTTGCTGGTGAAAGCCAATATTCTAATGCCACTGAAGATCTTAGGGTCAAAGCCCGGGAAGGTTCAGCAGCTTAAGCCTGGCCACCCATCCCAAACAGACCAATCACAGAGACAGGTAATAGTGAAATGCAGAGAAAGGACATGTGTTCAAGAATCATAATTTCATTATCTAATCACAAAAGAAAAAGAGGCACTTCAACAGATAAAGTAGAAATACCATAGGAGTGATTAGTGGGAACCATAACAGGTCAGCAAGTTTGGCATTGTCTAAGAGATGGACGAAGTTCTGGAAAGACACCAACTACCAGAACCGAATTACAGAATAGGAGAAAATCTGAATAAAGCTGCACTAGGCTAGGAGCTTAAATAGCAATCAAAAACCTCCCAGCAGGGACTGGAGAGATGGTTCAAGGGTTAATAACACTGACTGCTTCTCCAGAGACCCTGGTTTGAGTCTCAATACCCACATAGTGACTCATATCCATTTGTAACTCTGGTTCCAGGGACCTGATCTCCTCTTCTGGCCTCTGTGGTCACTGTACATGTGTGGAACATAGACATACACACAGACAAAACACTCATAAACATAAAAAACAAATTTTAAAAAAATCAACAAATAAAAGGCTAGGACTCTATGGCTTCATTGATGAAATCTGCCAAACATTAGACAAGAAATAATGTCAAACATCTGGTAAAAGAGGTATGACTAACTGTTGACACTGTCTCAATGGCCTCTGTAAGAAAGACAGAAGGTAGCTGTTGCAGTCAGGGAAGAAGGAGAATTCGTGTAATCACCGGAAAGAAAGCAGTATGACAGTTCCACAAAAAATGAAAAGCAACTAGCTAATGGCCCAGCAATTCTGTTGCTTGCTAGATATTCAGAGACAGACAGTACACCAGAAGACATGTTCAACAGAGTGAAGATGTGGAATTCATTTAAGAGCCCGCCAATGAACTAACAATTGTCACATACATGTAGTGCATGTTTACCCTTCAAAAGGAAGCATATCGTATCATGTAATAACTTGAATGAACCTGGCTGGCAATGTGCTGAGTGCCCAGAAAGACAGACTACCTGCTCTTATGTGTATGTAGATTCTAAAAGCATCAGATTCACGGGCGTAAATAAGAGGATGGTGATTGCCAAGTGTTGATGGTGGTCAGAAGACATAGGATTTCAACAAGACAGGGCGAATGAGTTCTAGAGACCTACTGTATAACAGGGGACTATAGCTAATAATGATATATTGTATACTTGAGCATTACTAGCACAATTGATCTGTAATTTTTTCCAGTATTAGGGATTGAAGCCAGGGCCCTGTGCATGCTAGCCGAGTACTGGACTATGAATACTGTGAAGCCTGAACCCATGAAAATAAATCTTAAATGCTCTTATCACATCGATGAAAATGAACTATGAGCATATTTTAATTTTCGCTTAATGCTCATTTAACCACGTATATATGTGTCATGATATCACCTTGCACAATGTCAAGTGTGCTGTAAATGTAAAATGTCTTTGTCAACTGTACTGTAGTGAAGCTGGCAAAAAGAGCCCACCGTCATAGAGTCATACTCCACTTAAACATGGGGTGTTGTTCTGAGAAGTAGGAAGCTGGGTGATTCTGTCCCTGTGTGAACATCATAGCATGTGCTTATACAAACTAAGACAGATATGGCATTGCCAGATGACATTATCTTACAAGACCATCACTAGGAGCTGGCCGTTGTTGCCTGGAATGTGGTGTATGGCTGTAGTTCTCATATTTCATACAGCATGTGACAGTGCATGGTGAGCAGCTTGTCCTCATGGGGGTGAGAACTGGCAGGATTGATGGCTTTTCTTCATTTTCCCAAAGTATCTTCTGAACCTCTACATATTTCCAGTGTGCTGTAATCATAGCCATGATGTATATACAGGTATGTGGTCATATGCTTGGACGAATTGGCATAGATGTGAATAAACAAATACTATATGCATTTATATCTGTACATATAAGTTAAATATATGTATTATGTGTATGTCTAAACCTAAATATATATCTTTATACAAGGAGATATAGATATGGATTACTGATGTAGAATATTCCTTTACACTGTGTGAAGATGTGTCACTGTGATTGGTCTAATAAAGAGCTAAATGGCCAATGGCTAGGCAGAAAGAGGTTATGTGGAACTTCTGGGGACAGAGAAGGCTGAGAGGAAAAAAACTGGGGTCACCAGACAGATATAGAGGTAGTAAGACATGGAGGAGGAGAAGTAAAAGTCCATGAGTCACATGGCAACACAGATGAATAGAAATGGATTACTTTAAATTATAAGAGCTAGTGGGACAAGCCTAAGCTATTGGTTAGCTTTTATAATTCACAATAAGTCTCTGTATTATTTTTTGTGAGCTGGCAACTCAGAAAAATTTGTCTACATATGGTACCCAAGGTGGGGCTCGAATATCTAAACATAGGGCCTGAGAAAGCTAAGAAAAGTTTGAGCAAGAAGCCGGATACAGCTTCCTAGTCCTGCAGTCTCTCGGGTGGTCTGGTGCTCAGCAGCATAAGAGACATGTGCTGCCTATGGGCTGGAGCCAGTCGCCAGTGCCTTCCTGCTAGCACCATGGGCTAAGCTGAGTCATACTGCAGCTGACACGCGGTTTAAGATTTGTCTCACATGGTCAGAGATGCTGCAGGTGCTCAGTAAAGACAGATTCAGATGTAACCTCCAAACAGCTTACAGTGTGTTTTAAAAAATGGTGTAGGATTTTTAAAAGAAGAAAATGGGTATAGACAAATCATAAAAAGTAGTTTATAAAGTCTTTAAAGAGAGGATAAAATAATGTAAAAATGATAAGTCATATAAAGATAAAAAATACACAGGGTTTTCAGATACAATATGGTGTCTTGTTGACTTTGAATATTTGTATTGCTGATGATCGAATGACAGCTGCTAAGAGATATGGGGTTATAAGAGGAACTGCTGAATTAAACCAGCCTACATAGTTTAAGAATGCCTTAACTTTAAAATGGAAATCAGAAGATATATTGCCTTGGGGAAGAGGCAAAATATTTTTTTGCTTTTGTTTCTATAGAAAAAAAAGGCTGTAGGTTCCTTCAAGGTAGATAGAAATCAAGTTTATTGGGGAGACCTTGAAAATCCTGGCTATAGACATAAAGAAATAAACCTAGAAAAAAAAAACCCTCAAGACAGGTGATGTATATTTTACCTGCTTAAATGTAAAACAAAAGATCATTTTTGGCTGGCTTTTGTACAATTCACAGTCCATACTTGTGTTAATGCAGATGTGTATGTTACCTTTGAAAGTTTGTGTGTTTTCAGAGCAAGGGAACGAGACACGGGTGAAAATGAGTGTCCCAGGTGATCGAGTCTCTCAGAGCGCCTCTGCTGCAGTTTCCTCAGAGTTATACATCCAGAACAGCTTCAACACTGTTGGCTGAGATAGTCCAACTTCACAGACTATTCTAGCCAAAACTTCAGAAAAACCTCGTGCTTTCCCATTGTACAGAGTCTGAACAACAAATGTTACAGCTAGCTCTCCCAGGACATGACCATTATCCTAATTTTCTCAGGGCCCCCCAAAGATGCCACCACCACCAGACAACAAGAAGCAGTCTAGAGAACACAGCACTCATTTTCCCAAGAGATGGGGTGGGTGGTTTTTGGTCATTTGATGGGTTATGGATATTTGTCATAATTTAGGGGCTTGGTCACAAGTTGTTATTGGTCATAACTATGGAAAAGGCTAAACAAAGGAGATTAGGTTCAGGTATCTCTTTCTGAAGTGAAAAAGGAGGTTAGAGTATAAAAATGATTAGATAAAGGGTGTATTTTTGAGTCTACTTTTGAACAACCACTAGTATCAAATATTTACATCGGTATATTTTGTATATTGACACAAATTTATTTTTGTTATACCATACATATGTTTCTACTCTTGTTTAAGATATATTGTACCCATGCATCTCATTTAACAATGTAATGTAAATTTTCAGTCTTTGAAAATTATTATTACAAACTATTTGGGATAATAAAGAAATGCAGATTAGCATTTAGACACCTACAACAATCAAATGTGTAGTCAAGTTAAGTATGTTTTCAAGGTCAAATAGAGATATATTTTAGATAGACAGGTGGTCTTCAAACACTTCAAAGACTTACAGAATATGGAATTTAAAAGGATTTAATAACAAAGCTTTTCATGACAGTGAGACATGTCTGCTCCTGACAGTACCAATTTATTTAAAAGAGGATGACAGGCATCAAAGGACTTCCACATAGAGTTTGCTTTCATTTGTGTCAAGGTTAGACACTGGGCAAAGAAATTGCCCTTGCCTCAACTGCTGACAAAATGCTCTCCAGATTAGACAAACAGAACACAAAAGAAGACAACTGCCAAACTTTGACAAGACAAGGTAGGGAGTCCTTTAAAAATTCCTGCTTCACTGAAAAGTCTGTCAGATATTTTAGGCCTCTAGGCCAAAGATGGACACTCTCATATTACAGATGAGCCTTGGGTGAGTGTCCAGGCAGCCAACTGTTTCTGTCATTTCTATAGTTTGGAAGTTGTTTCCTCTGCATTTCTATAGTTTCAAAAGTTGTTTCCTCTGCACTTCCTGTTTATTCAGATAATGTTATATTCTTCTCAGGTCTCTGATGGGGTTGAAGACAAGATAGTTATAGTTATAATTTTCTTCATTACCAAATTCAAAAAAGAATTACTTGAAAATTATTCTTATTGCATTTAGTTTTGCTTTGTTGAAGTTAAAACTTTCCGTTTTTATTTGGACCATACCTGATAAATGTTTCTATTGTGCATAGTTTTACTGTGTTAGAGTTAAAAATTTCCCTTTCTATTTAGACAAAAAGGGGGAAAATGTTATGGACGCTTCCTTTACACTGTGTGAAGATGTGTCACTATGCTTGGTTTAATAAAGAGCTAAATGGTCAATAATAGGCTGGAAGAGGTTAGGCAGGACTTCTGGGGGACAGAGAAGACTCAGAGAGGGAAAAAAGTGGTGTCACAGAGGGAACAAGACATGTGAGAAAGGTAAAAGCCATGAGTCAAATGGCAATGTGTACATGAATAGAAATGGGTTAATTTAAAATTATAAGATCTAATGGGACAAGCTTAAGCTATAGACTGAGCTTTTATAGTTAATAATAAATTTCTGTATCATTTTTTATGAGCTGGTGGCCCAAAGAAAAATCCACCTACAAATTACCCTTCTGAAGAGCAAAGTGTACATCCATATTCAGTCCCATGCCCTGTGGTGCTAGAATGTCCCCTGACAGGTAGCTCTCTGTAGCTGCTTAGCATCTTTGGTGGCATGTCACCTATGCCCCTCACCTCTTTTGCCCCATGCAGGTTACAGTAGGATTGAGATCTGTAGCTGCTCTACTTGTGGTCCCAAGCTTTATTGAAATCGTTGGAATGTTTGATATTAACAATAGTTTAGAATTAAGGAGAGAAATTTACAGGCTCCTGAAATACTGCCAAGAACCAGCCATATAAATCTTAGGCAGACCTGTGGTACAGGGATTGCTTTTCTGTCTTCCTGAAGTTTCCGATACCTTTGCTACGGGGAGGTGAGGGACTATCGAACAGCCTGGATAGCCGAACGAAGCCCGAGGTGAGGCAAGCTCAGCCAGCTGTAAACATGCAAAGCCCGGTTGGAAGGAAGAAAAAGTGACAGCCAGTGGTACCCTGTTATCATGACCTCTCTTTAAGAGCAAACCTCAGAGAGTCCTTCCCATCTGTAGTGAACAAGTTGCTGCGATTGGCAGTTATGGCACTGTGCCTACAAATCGGAGGTCAGCTTTTGATCACCGAAGCCGTGCACCGACAAGTCTCTGGGTATCTCTAAACGGCGTGGGAGAATATGAGACCATGAAGAGGGTGCTCAGCCATAGGTGTGTATTTTCCAGTCTTTCTGTTTGGCTTGACAGGGGGGAAGGGGGGGGGCAAATGGAAGGACTGCAGACTAGCCAGGGCTTTGCTGCAAGGGAGTGTGAAATCATGTGGTACGGGTATAAACAAGCCTTAAAGTGGGAAAGAATGGCGCAGAGCCAGGTAGAAGAGCTAGAAAATATCACTGCTTCGTGTAGAGTAAGGATGAATGTTGATTCGTGTCAACTCTATGTGGCTAGTATGTGTACATACATGGAGATGTGCTGAGTTGAGGTCCTCTGCCTACCGTGACGCTAATAAAACATGTTTGAGGACCACTGTCAGAATTTAGCACTTTGCCTCATACTTTCAGGATTCTGGATTTTTATTTTACTTATTTATTTATTACAAAAAAACGGTAAGACGAAAACTTTGGCAACTCAACACTGAGTTTTTCAGAAATGTTTATTCTTGGGGGAAGAATTGCTGATTAACTATTGTGATATAAAAAGAAAAAAAAAAAACCTTGCCAGGCAGTGATGGCACACGCCTTTAATCTCAGCACTAGAGAGGTAGAGGCATACGAATCTCTGTAAGTTCAAGTCCAGCCTGGTCTACAGAGTGAATTCCACGACAACCAGAGCTACACAGAGAAACCCTGTCTCGAAAAACCAACAAATAAATAAGTAGCTAAAATATAGAAAATAAAGTAAAATCTGAGGTAGAAGGAAGCTGCCTTAAAAAGTTGGATAACTAAATTAGAGATCTATTTCTTGCTGGACATGGGAGAAAGACCCTCATCCGATCAGCACGAGTATGAAAGAATCTGGGGGGAGGAGGTTCTAGGCGCACATGATTGCTGACTTAACTTGGAAATGAGAAAAGTTTCCAGACCGGTTTTCACACAGCACCAAGACCTCTCCAGAGTCAGAAACTTCCAGTCTCTGTTTTGTTCCCTGCCCCAGGGAAAAACTCCCTATCTGATTTCCTGTGGTGACTGAGCAAAATCCCCACTCTGGAAATAACTGAGGAGCAAGCGAACTCTCAGTGGACTCCCTTCCGGCTTTCATTTAACGTGTGATGACTTCTCCCGTCCTCTTCACTCCTAGGACACTGCTCCCTCTGTTTCCAAATGCTTCAGCCCGGAAGCTGCTCCTGCTGGTGCTTTTTATCTTTGTTTTCTGGGTGGTCTTCATGGCTTCAAAGGACCACACAGAGGTAAGAATGGTTTTCTATTACATAATCTCCCAGGGAGGGTCAGAGCGTCTTTGCTCCAATGCTACTCTGAAAATGCAAGAAGTAAACCTGAAAAGCATGTCACTCCGGCAAGGCTAGGCAGTGTAAGAAGGGTCTCCGCTCTCTGTTCCCTTGTACAATGTATGTACATAGGTGAGTGCTGCTTCTTCAGTGGCGCTTGGCTTTGCCATCTGCCTCAAGATTATCTCTTTTTATGCCCGTAGAGGCTGTAATCCTACTATCCCTGTTTCAGTACTTTCCCTCTGTCATGGAGGTATTGCTATTTTTTTTTCTTCAGAGTCCACTTAGTGCTGCTCAGATTTCCCCTTTCTGCAGTTTATTTCACTTGATTTCCCATGTCACTCCACCTCTTTGCATTTCTCTTGCTCTGCTTGACTTCTTTTTTGCTGTACTTTCCCCTTGCTGCTCTACCGTAGAATTGATCAAAAATTCATTACATCCATTGATTGCTGTTTATCTTCACCACCATATGCTAGCCTTTAGGACAACAAGGATTTTGGTATGTACTTATTTGTTGCCACAATCCCAAGCCAGACACATATCAGATGCTAATAAATAACTTGTCAGTAACAAAGTAAAGATAGGTTTTTCAGTGATCTGACACAGGAGAGAATTAACCGTGACTTGAGAGAAAGCACTAGTAATGAGGAGGGAGGAAAGTCACCCAATTTAAGACAGATTTTGTAATCAAATGCCGGGGGTTTACATCTTGGCAATTACAGAGTCCAAAAGTACAAGCCAACCATAAAAGGGTGGAGAAAGGTATACCTGCTGCAATCAAGGAGGATGCTGGCATTATTTGCAAAACAATGTTCTCTCTGAATGAAGGGCATGTGAGGATCTTATTCGGGAAATGTATACTTAGTTAAACAGAAAAGTCTGTGCAGAAGCAGGCATATTCTTGGATTGCCCAGTTTTAAGATGGAAATTTCTGAGCATGCTCAGTGTACAGTCCTAGATCGTGTGTTCAAAAAGGAAAGATGGTGGGCATGAACACTTCTGGGCTTTCCCAGTTTAGCATTGCAATAAACCATATTTACTCCACATCACCTTTAAGAAAGAGTCAGATTGACTTGGTGACCCTGGTTGGTTCCTCATGAGCATCGACAAGGTGTTCTAGCTGACATGGAAATAAACAACTCTGCAAGTACATACAGCCTGTTTTTTTAAAAAGAAAGATTTATCCATTTATTATGTATACAGTGTTGTGCCTGCAGGCCAGAAGAGGACACCAAATCTCATTATAGATGGCTGTGAGCCACCATGTGGTTGCTGGAAATTGAACTCAGTCTCACACAGCCCCTTTTATTTTTTAATTTTTTAGGGAGGACTTTTTCTCCTCTGTAAGCAGAGGAGTTCTAATGGTGCCTCCTCCTACTGAGTGATGTGGAACAAACTTGTGATTCCAACACTCAGGAGGCCAAGGCAAGATCATGCCCTTGAGACTAGTCTGAGCTACATAATAAATCTGAGACCAGCCTTGACTACTATCCTAGTTAGGGTTTCTATTTTTGTGATGAGACACCATTACCATGGCAACTCTTATAAACAGTTAATTGAGGTGGTAGTTTACCATCATCATCATGGTGGAGAGCATGATGGTTTCCAGGTAGACATGGTGCTGGAAATATCTTGATCAGAAGGCAACAGGAACTGAACTGTAACACTGGAAGTAGCTTGAGTATAGACTAACTCAAAGCCTGCCCCCACAGTGACACATTTCCTACAATGAGGCCATACCCACTCTATTGGCTGAGGTTTCTGTCCTGCCCAGTCCTGCAGCTATTCAGTCCCAAAGAAACACACAGAGGTCTATGTTAATTATAAACTGGTTGGCCTATTAGTTCAGGCTTCTTATTATCTCTTACATCTTAAATTAGCCCATAATTCTTGTCTATGTTAGCCACGTGGCTTGGTACCTTTTATCAGTGAGGCATTCTCATCTTGTGTCCTCTGCATTTGGGTGACAACTGCAGACTGACTCTTTCCTCTTCCCAGAATTCTCCTGTTCTTGTCACCCTGCCTCTACTTCTTGCCTAGTTACTCCACCTATACTTCCTGCCTGGCTACTACCCAATCAGCATTTTATTGAATCAATACAATATAAGTGACAAGGATCTTATACCCTGTAAACATTAATCAGTTGTATTGCTTTAATAAAATGCTGATTGGCCAGTAGCCAGGCAGGAAGTAGAGGTGGGGTGATGAGAACAAGAGAATTCTGGGAAGAGGAAAGAGTCAGTCCACAGTCAACACAGAGGAAGCAAGAGAGCCAGCACAGGCTTTATAGCTGCATGTGTAGTATAAGAGATCATGCCCAAGTGGGCTGGTATCTTAAAGGCTATAGGCTGAAGGAGCTCCCACAGCACCACTCCAACAAAGCCCTACCTCCTAATAGTGTCACTCCCTTTGGGGGCCATTTTCTTTCAAACCACCACATTCCACTCCCTGGACCCCAAATATTTGTAGCCATATTATAATGCAAAAACACATTCAGTTCAACTTTAAAGTTTCTATAGTCTATAATAGCCTTGAACTTGTTTCAAAGTCCAAAGTCTCTTGGGAGACAAACGGCAATCTCTTAACTGTAATCCCTTGTAAAATTAAAATCAAAAAACAGATCATATACTTCCAACATATAATGGCACAGTATATATTACCATTCCAAAACATAGGGAAGGTAGCATAGTAAGGAAATACTGGACAAAAAAAGGACTGAAAACCAGCTGGGCAAACTCCAAAATCCACATCTCCATCTTATGTCAAAAGTCTCTTCAGATCTCCAACTCTGTTAAGCTTTGTTGACTACAACCCACTTCTTTCTCTTGGGCTGGTTCCAGTCTCAGTTAGTAGCTCTCAATGGAATTAATCTAAATCTCTTCTCTTTAGCCTTAGGTAGACTCTTCAGACAAAGGCAGAAAGCAGTCACATTCTTCACAAAAATGATCTCTAGGCAACATACTAAAATTCTTCTCTGATAAAAGCTCTTGAGCCGTCCCTGACAGTTCAAGTAACTTAGCACCACTGTCTTCCTTGCTCCTACTAGTAGGCCATTTAAGCAGTGCTTAAAGCATTCCATTGTTTTCCTAACCCAAAGTCGCAAAGTCCCAGTTCCTCCAAACAAAAACATGGTCAGACCTATCACATCAGTACTCCAGTTCCTGACACCAACGTTTGTCTTAGGGTTTATATTGCTGTGAAGAGACACCATAACCATGGAAACTCTTATAAAGGAAAACAGTTTGTTGAGGTGGTAGCTTACAGTTCAGAGGTTCAGTCCATTATCATCATGGTAGGGAGCATGGCAGTGTACAGGCAGACACAGTGCTGAAAACAGCTTGATAAGAAGGCAACAGGAAGTAAACTGTGACATTGGGAGTAGCTTGAGCATAGGAGAACTGCCCCACAGTGACACACTTCCTCTAGTAAGACCATACCTACTACAACAAAGTCACACCTCATAATTGTGCCACTCCCTTTGGACCATATTCTTTCAAACCACACAGCTACATAGTAAATTTGGGATCAGATTGGGGTACATAGCAAAACCTTATCTCAAAACAAAAGAACAAAATGGTCCCTTGAAGCATTAGTCAGGTTTCTCTAGAGAAACAGAACTTATAGAATCTATCTATCTATCTATCTATCTATCTATCTATCTATCTATCTATCTATCTATCTATCTCTCTATCTATCTATGGGATTTATTAGAATGGCTTATAGGCTTATTAGGCTGTGGTCCAGCTAGTCCAACAATGGCTGCTTACCAATGGAAGATCCAAGAATTTGGTAGTTGTCACTTCATCAGGCTGGATGTCTCAGCTGGTCTTCAGAATATGCTAGAATCAAGTCCCCCCTCTTCTACTTCACTGAGGGTGGTTATTTCCTACATCTCTCATTTTGCCACCTAGTTCTTATCCGCCTAGAGAAGTGTGCTCCTCCCCCGGGCCAAGCCTGTCAGCTGGCGTTCTTCTCTTGCCTGTAATCACTTGCTGTGGGCTGTTTGGACTCTCTTTATTTTAATTTCTATGTTGAAAATGGCAAAAGCCAAAACGAAAAGTCGACTACCTGAATGTATGTGTTTGCTTTTGTATCTTTTTCTCAATGTCAGGGTGGTCTGACTGATGATATGTATTAAGTATTGGTAAAACCCAACTTGGCAACTTTTTAAAATAACATTTATTTATAGCAACTTAATTATGCACACAAGTATACTTTAAATCTTAGCTTTCTTGTATCTCTTTTGGCAACTTTTTGGGACCTTCTGCAGTATGCTTGAGATTTCTGGTTTTGTTCTTAATTCCTTCTGTTTCCTTTTGGAACAATCCTTTATTCTAGAACAAAGAGTTTGCTACCTCAAACTCTTTAATCTAAATGCACTTATACAGGAAAATATATTTCATACCTATAACTTTTTATATATCTTTTTAAAAAATTCTATGGTCCCCTTTTGATCTTTCTAAACTTTTTTTGTTACAAAACTGAGAAAACGGTTTTAATAAAATTTAACTTTATATTCTGATGAAAACACAGGAAGCTGGAACACAGAAGGCATGAGTATTGTGTCTTAAATATCTAAGGGTTGGTGAAATACAATAGCGGTTTGGAGAAAGTTCTGTTCTCTTGAGAACAGATTTTGATGAATTATTTGCTAGGGATTTGAGTTCACTTGAAACAGGACTTAGAAACCAACCACCTTTAGGAAAGGGTATTGACCCTTCACTTGGGTCCACAAGGCAACCAAAAGTGGGGTGAAAACCTGGTATCCAGGAAGAGGACAAAACTTGAGAAGCAAGGAAAAGTGTTGAAGGTCAAGAGAGAGGCTGGAGAAAGTCAAACACAAAGTAGCCCTTCCTAAAGTGTTTTAATTCCAGACTGTGCTGCCTAGTTAGGTTTGCTCATCTGGGTATCACAACAGAGCTAAACACTTTGACAAATTCTTGGGGAGCAATCAATCATGCATGAAAGAGAGCTGCTTAGAATGTTAGGGATCAGTTCTTGCCACATTCCTTGTGCCATAGGTCCTGGGACATTGGCTGGGGGCAGTGTGGGAATGAAGAAAGAACAGACATACAGACACCATACAAAGGAAATGGGATCAGGTGGGCCTCTCTAACTGCTTGCATTACCAGTACTCTTACCACTGCAGCACAGCCTGGAACCTCAGCATGTTTAGTAGGTAAAACATGGAGGAGGGGTAGCTCATCTTAGGAGGTCTCTGTGGACCAGTTCTGCAAGCATCCAGGCAGAGGAAGCTGTGGTTGTTAGTCTTTGTACACACTCCTCAGTCATTCATAAACACTCAGACTCAGCCTCCCAAGGATACCTTTGTCATCCCTCTTGAGCTTGGCCCATATAGGTGATGGTTTTATCAATTACCATAGGTCAATTAGTTTTAGAGTTCTCTGCAGGCCAGGCTAAGCACATGTCAAAATGCCCATTCCATCAGGACTTTACTCATTCTGCATTCCCCCGCCCCACAGGTTCTTGGAGATAGCTCTCAAGGGAGTCCTAGCTTCAGAAAACAGAAGTAAAAGAAGCAAGATAAGATGCAAACCCAAAGTGTGATGAAGAACAGAGCGTAGAGAGAGAGCAGAGCAAAGAGGGAGTCGAAGGACCTCACTAGCATGCTTTAGAGTTCGAGCTTGTGTGGGTCACTCGAAAAGATGCCGGGAGCAGAAGCCACAGCCCCAACCTGCTGTCTTTTACAGACTGCTGATTTTTTTTCTCCCAGAGACCTCTATTCAGAGAAAGTCAGAATTCTCGACTTTACAGCAGAAGTGAGTTTTGGGATGAGCCAGTATGAAGCAGAATGGTGCTTCAGCCCAGGAATGACTAGAAAGAGGGGAATAGCACACACCCCAGTGTGGGCATGGGCTTCTCAAGAGGGAGTCCTCCCATATTCGGGCTGAAAGTTTGCTTGTCTAAATATAAGTTTTACAGTTCTTTTTTTGGGTATCAAGTTTAGATTTGATCCATTGCTAGAGGATTTCAGAATACTTAAACTGTAAAATGATGCCACTGCCTCTGGCATAATTAAAAAAACAAACTTGAAAAATACACAAAAATCACCATAATCTCCTTGGTGTCCCTTTACCTTGGTCAGGTCTTAAGGATGGAAATGTCTTTCTGTCACCCTGAAACTTCAATGGTCAGCAACCAAGACAGATTCTTTCTGATTTCCCAGATCTGCTCTGAGGCTTCCTGTGCCAGGTGTCTCCGAGATTGGGACAGAGTTTTCTCGCGGTCCCCTCAGTTCCTTACATGTTGTTGCGACTTGCTAGACCTGCTAATAACCTTCGCACACATTTTTACCCACCTAGTCCTTGTCCAGTTATCACGGCTCCACTGGTATATTACTGATTCCAACACTACTCGGTGTTCAAAGAAACTCCTGAGCAAGTTTCAGAGTGGCTAAAGGATTTTCTTTTCTTTTCTTTCTTTTTTTTTTTTTAAAGATTTATTTATTACATATGCAGTGTTCTGCCTGCGTGTATGCCTGTATGCCAGAAGAGGGCACCAGATCTCATTGTAGGTACCTGGGAGGCACCATGTGGTTGCTGGGAATTGAACTCAGGACCCCTGGAAGAGCAGTCAGTGCTCTTAACCTCTGAGCCATCTCTCCAGCCCCCTAAAGGATTTTCTAGAACCCTAGCAGTTGTAAAGCTATTGAATTAGTCTCAAGACAGGGCTTTCCCTTATAGGTTCAGCATCTGTTTCCAGCAAGGAGAAAAGTATACCTAGGATAAAGTGTCATTGCTCACAGCCCCTCCTAACAGGAACCCAGTAGCAAAAGTTCAAGGGCCTTCAAGCAAATGATCCTATCTGGGTCATTAATTTTGTAGTCAAAGGCAGTGAATTTGCATGTTGGTGAGTACAAAGCCATAAAGAAATAAGAGCGTAAATAAAGATTCATTTGTAGCAGACAAGGACAGTGCTGGACTTTTTGCAAAGCAATTGCTCTCTCTCAAAAAAAGCATGAAGGTTTTATATGGGAACCCTATACACATTCCTGTAGGAAAGCACAGGCGAGGCTGGCATATTTCTGAGCATGTTCAGTGTAAAGTCAGAGATCACGTGTGCAGAAAGGAAAGGGAGTGGATGAGCACGTGTTGCTATGCTTAGTTTAAGGCTCCCTTGAAGGTCAGAGAGTGAGGGAGATGATGTAGTTAGTAAAGTGCTTGTCACACAAACATGAGGACCTGGGTTTGGTTCCTCAAAACTCATTAAAAAAAAGAAGAAGAAGAAGCAGGGTGTGGCAACATGCTCTTGTAACCCCAGAGCTGGAGAAGACAGGAGGATGCCTAAGGCTTTCTGGCCAACCAGTTTAGCTGAATCTGTGTGTCCAGGCAGACAGAAAGACTGTTTCAAAGAATAAGGTGAAGAGCAATTGAGGAAGATCCTTGGCATTGCCTTCTGCCCTTCACTTGCACCTGCTTCTACATATATAGGCATACATGAACATATGCAGAATATTTACACACACACACACACACACACATGAGTCAAGAGTAACTTGGTGACTTTAGCTAGTGCACTGTCATTTCCTGATATGGTTTAGTTGGGGAAATAAAGGAAAGAAAGAACAGCTTTGAAGGCATAGGCATTCATTATCTTTTAATGGGGCTGTAGCTTCAGAAAGGGCCAGCTCATTGAGCAATTAATAAATTGATAGAAAATTTTATTGACTGTGGGAAGTGAAGATTTGGGGCTAATCAGGCACTGTATGTGAGGTTTGTAGAGCTTCATGGATGGTGATATCATTTATTGCGGAAAAGTAGGAGGAATAATATTGGAGGACAAAGGATAAATTTAGATATAAATGTTTACCTTTAGGGCCTTTTAAAGTCACCTAAGTAGAGATGTTCCGTTGATACCCAATTGAATATACAAGTCTGCAGTTGAGAAATGCATGATTTTTTAAAAAATTAATTTATTAAGGATTAGACTCTAATGCCAGTTTGGGGACATCTGAGACATGGTCACGGGGGAGCAGTAGAGTGACAATGAAGTGTCGTTAAGAATGAGGTAAAAAGTGAGCATGAAGTCAGATAATGGGTGATGACAGAGAAGCCACCACTGAGGAAGGGAGAGAACTCTCAAGACACTCGACTTGTGTGGAGAGTGGAGCGAGAGAAGAATAGAATAGTCGTTAAAGGAGAAGAAGGTGTTCACGTACTGGCGATACTTGAGGGCCAGTGGGATGGTTCAGGCAGAGTAAAGGGGCTTGCTGCCAAACCTGATGATGTGAGCTTCATCCCTAGGACCCATATGGAGGGAGGAGAGAACGGATTCCCAAAAGTTGTCTTCTGATCTCCGAGTATATGCTGCGGTACATGCCCTCCTCTCAAATAAACAAATGTAATAGAGGTACTTGGAGAGATTTAAATATTAAGGAAGTGATCACTAGAAGGAAGTATAAGTAGAAAAGAAAATGTACCATTATATTTAAGTTACGGTAGAGAATAGAAGCAGATTTCCAATAGGAGTATTGCTAGAGATCTAAAAGGGGAAGACACAAAGGCATGTAGGCACTGAAGGACCTACAGCTGTGGCTACTAACTATCTACCTGGAGAATGTCCGAATCTTTAGTGATGAAGATTAGGAGCCAAGTTCTTAAAAATTATTTGACTATTCAAAACAGGGTGAGAAAATAAAAGAGTGGGGGAAGATTACATAGTGACTGGTCTTATCAAGTAAGATGTATTGAGGAGCATGGAACAAATTCGGATCTTTGAAACAAAAGGTACACATCAACATTCAAGAACCAGCAACATTGCTATGTATGGACCACAAACTCTTCAGTAAAGAAATCAGGACAACAATCTCATGAGTAGAATTATCAAAACAATACCATAATTAGGGATATATTAAACTACACAGATAAAAGACCAGTACACCGAGAATTCTAGAACATAATGAAAGAAACTGAAGAAAATGAAGGGAGTAGAAACATAGAGGCACTCATAGGTTAAAATAGAGGCTGAAGTTTCCGAACGACCTGAAACCGTGAACAGACCCAATGCATTATCTATCAGAATTCCAAAGATACTTTAATAGACATATGAAAATCTATAAAAATTTGGAAGTATCATTAAAATCCTAGAACCATCCAAAATAACAAAATTGGAAACATTTAAGCATCTATTCTCAAAATTTACATCAAAATATCATCATCAATATAGAATAGGGAGCCAGGAACAAATCCATGCAATTATTGCCAATTGTTCTTTTATCAAAATGCCAAGAACACGCAGTGGAAGGAGTGCAGCCTAATAAATTGTGCGGGGGAACCTGGAAGTCCATGCACTAGAACGTAAGTGCCCCTCTCAGCGTCATGCGCAAGATTCATGCACAATGAAGCAAGGACTTAAAGGCAAGATTTAAAGCTATAGAACACTAGAAACAAGCAGGGGTAGTTTCTTGATATTGTTATTGGCAAATATTTTTGAATCGAACTCCAAAGGGATATGAAATCAGAGCAAAGCTAAGACAAATGGGATTGAAGCCTAAATCTATGCAGCCACGGAAACAATCTCCAGAATACCGAGTGGTATACAAAGTGGGGAAAATATTTGTAAGCTGTACATTGGATAAAAGCGTTCATAACTACATGTATGAGGAACTCAAAACTCAAAGGCAACAAAATAAGCCATGCTATGGAAAATGAAGAGGGCTGGAATAGATATCTTTCAAAGGAAAAAAATATAAATCCTCAACACAAGTAATCATCAGAGAGATATCAATTAGAACTTTGAGATATAGTTTGTGTCTGTTGAACTGGCCATTACACAAAGTCTAAAGGTAAGGGATGGCAAGGATGAGGCACAAAAGGCCTTGTGTACTGATAGTGAGAATACAAGTTAGCTCATGCATTATGGAAGACAGTATGAAGATTCCTTAAAAACTTAAAATAGAGGCAGCACGATGGTTAAGGGTATTTGCTGCTCTTGCAGAGGACCTGAACTAGGCTCCTGTCACTCACAGTAGACAATGCAATCAGTTGTAACTCAAGCTCCAAGGGATTCAACACTTCTGGCATTCAGGGGCACCTGTAATCATGTGTACATACACATAATTAAAAATAAAATACACCTTTCAAAATTAAAAATAGAATTACTATGTGATTCATCAGTTATACATTAGGTGATTTCCTAGCAGCCAAGGTCAGCCTAAACATCCATCAGCCTACATATCCCTTAAGTAATGAATGAACAAAAATATATGCTATATATTACACACACACACACACACACACACACACATACACACACGATTAAAAATAGGAGACATGCTAAGCGAAACAAGCCAGACCCAGAAAGACAAGTGCTGCCTTATCTCACTTGTAAGCGAAACCCTGAACTTAGATGTAGAAAGCAGGGACTACAGCCAGGATACGAATGTGTGTGAGGAGTTGGTGGCCAGAGGGCACCACAAATACATTCCACAGAGTCAGTTGTCTAGCAGGTGACGGATAACAATACCATATTATGTAACTTAAATTGTTAAGAAAGATTTTAAGTGTTCTCACAAGAAAGATAAATGTGAGATGTTAGCTTGATTTGATTATCTCTCAACATACACACATGTCAAAACCTCACCTTATACACATGCCTTTTGTCAATTAAAAACAATTATTTTTGAAGTGTTTTTGCTATCTTAGTAAACTTAAAGCAATCAATCCTCATCTTTCTCTCTCTATGAAACCATTCTTACTGTCGCAGGCAGGTTTGTTTCAATCTCTTTTCTGCACCCATGGGTCTTTGTATATTTGCTAACTTGTGTCCGATAAGGTAAGGTCACACGCTAGGTATTTTCTGTGCATTTGGTTTGCTGTGAAATTGTGGTAAACAGCGTGTTGGTATCTTCTTTTTGTAATGTATTGGCAATAATTAGTTGCACTATTATTGAGATCAATTGAAATAGTACAGTATCTTTATTATAATAGCCAGTATAGTAAACCTATTTTAGTAAACATTTTAAAAATTGCTTTTTGCCTTTTAAAATTTAGTGCGTTTGTGCATGCCACAGCACGCATGTGGAGGTCAGAGACCAGCTTATGGGAGGCAGTTCTCCCGTACACATTAGGTTGTGGGGACTGAACTCAGTCATCAGGCTTGGGAGCAAATGCCTTTATCTGCTGAGCCATCTTGTTAGTTCCAAGATACCCATGAGCGAATCTAAATGACCAAAAGAATAAAGTATTTTAAAATAGAATTTAGTATTTAGAAAATGAAACCATGAAGGAACCGTCAAAGATTAGAAACAAATCACAAAAGAATTGTTCAAAGCTTCAAATATGAATATTACATTTTTCTAAAAATGTCAAGCAACTTTAGACAAGAACAATATTTTCTGTAAAACTGAGAGATTGAGAGACTGCCATTGGCAAGAGAGTGGGAAAAGGTACTAGCTCACAAACTGGACCACCTGAGTTCAATCTCTGAAATCTGCTTGAAAGAGGAATGAGGGGACAGACCCCACGGACTTGTCTTCTGACCACCACATGCCCTGTGCCTCAATCACTTCTCATACACACACAATTATACTATCTTTAAAATGACAACTCTACCCTAAACCAAACCCTGAAGAGACTGCATGTTAAAATGCCTATCATATGACAATCTTATATCAACCGAGAAATAAAAAATTAAAATTTAAATGAAAAAATTAGATGAAGAAAATAGACAATTTAAAAGAGGAAATAGATCAGCAAAACAACATTTAAATAAAAATGAATTTGAAACATGCTGATATTAGTTAGAAGTATCATTTTGTACAGTAGCAAAATTCCAACTTACTTCATTTGTTAAATCTTCAAGTAGTTGTGTTGACAACACTCCACAATTATTCAAAAATATTTAAACTGATGGATTTGGGGAGGGAGGTTTCGTCTTTGAGACATGTGAGGATAAGCCCCTTCGCTGACTGAGCACACAGCCATCCAAAGTCATCAAAGATGGAGGCTGCCTGGTTCTTTCAACTGGGGAGCTATCTAATTCAATGATATACGTGATGGCATACAATTATTTTTTACACAATTACTTTGTACCAGAACTATTTGAAAACAGATTAACTAACACATTGAGACTACTAAAAAGCAGAACTCAAATGATCCAGTGGACAAAAACAGTGGCTTTCTGACCCTGGCCCCTCTGTGCCATTTTAATATGCTGTCACAAGACCCTCTGTAAGCAGGGGAGTCTCCCAAGACCTGAAAGAATCAAAACTTGGGGTCCTGTTTGCTTTCCATTAATCCATCATTCAGATGCTTACAGCAGCATTTATTGACTGGTAAGTAAATGTTTCACTCAACTAAATCTCTTGGCCTTCTAGAAAGGGCCATTCACTGTAATCCTTCTGATTTGTTTGCTATGACGACCAATGAGACAGGTATAGCATGAAAGTTAACCTTTTATGTTGCTGGTGACAATTTAAAATTACCATAGGACATACTTGACAACCGGGCGTGGTGACTCACACCTTTATCCTGGAAAAAGAGGCAGGTAGATCTCTGTGAGTTAGAGGCCAGTCTGGTCTACAAAGTGAGTACCAGGACAGCCAAGGCTACACAGAGAAACCCTGCCTCAGTAAAAAGAAGGAACATATTTGGCAGTCAAAAATGTCACCTTCGTTGACTGGCTGGTACTTACTTCAGTGACATGTGATTGTACAATTTCATTCCCAGGAACCTACCATAAAAGATGTAATGCTGGACATGAAAAACTGGAGAATGTCCAAGTGTGGTATAAAATCATAATAATTAAATATTCTGACTGTTTAATGTCATAGGGCCCATGGCCCAAGGTGCTTTCTTGATGGGCTACAACAAACTCAATAAAAATAAAGATCACAAAAATTATTTAGCAAGCTTTAAAAGTTAAAGTATATAGTATAGTTGCTAAAGCTGCTAGAACTGTATTTGGTAAAATTGCAACTTGGTAAAAATGCGAACGAGTGGTAAGAGATGCAATACTGTAAAATAAAATTGAGGCGAGAATATAATTTTAAATATTTGCTTTGTTTTCCAGATTTTGTATAATACGGTGAGATGATTTTCATAAGGAAGAGATAGATGAAGGGATGGCAAGGTGAAAAATCCTAGGTCCAACAGTGAAACCCATATTTATTATACCTACTTAGTTTTAAGCCAATGAATGATTCCGAAGGAAAGCCTCTGCCAGCAGCAGTAGACACACTATGTGGAAATCAATTCCTCTCGTTCCCTAACTGAAAGCGAATTAGAATTGATTTCTAGCCAGTAATCTCATCATACTGAAAGGCATACAACGGGTCATACTAATCTATATTGGAAGCACGCTTTCTTAACTGCGGTTAGTAAATGTGTTCTTTTCAATACTTCAGTTTTTGTTTCACTTTAACAACCCCATCACTCTGAGACGATGGCACATCTTCAAGGGGTTCTTCCACCCGGAAGGGCTTCAGAACGCATCAACCTCATCAGCAGAGGCAGAGCTGATGGTCCTGGAGATCCTGGAGAAGTTAAACCAACAGATCCCACCCAGACCCTTCACCGACCTTAGCACCACCACCAGCGCCAAAGAGAGCACCATCACCATCTTCAACCCCCGAGACACATACTCTGTAGGCGACCAACTGGATGTCCTGCTGGTAGCCAAGGACTACTCTGGTCGCAGGAAGGAATATGGTGGGGACTTCCTGAGGGCCAGGATATCCTCCCCAGCTCTGAAGGCTGGAGCTTCTGGAAAGGTGACAGACTTCAACAATGGCACCTACCTGGTCAGCTTCACTCTGTTCTGGGAGGGCCCCGTCTCCCTGTCTATTCTTCTCATGCATCCCAGTGAAGGGGTGTCAGCTCTCTGGAGGGCACGGAACCAAGGCTATGATAGGATAATCTTCACTGGCCAGTTTCTTAATGGCACTGCCCCTGTCTTCACTAAATGCGGCCTGACCTTAAACACAAATGGTGAGCAGTGTCAGTACCTGGATGCACGGGATCATGAAGCCTTCTACTGCTTGAAGCCTCCACACGTTCCCTGTGAGGCCCTGACCCATATGAAAACCAGTAATAATAATGTCTCCTACCTCAGCCTTCAGGAACAGTTCCTTTTCCGGAGGTAAACAGGGCTTCAAATTCATTAAGGGCTACCAAAAGGTAGACTTTGAATCTGACCAAACCATTGAGTACATTAACTTTGACTAATCAAATTGTCATGTCTGTGTTGCCTAAGTTACAGTTAGGTCCATCCTTCAGAGGTAGCTCAGCTGCCATTCTGGGTTACCTCTGGTACCCTTGGCTGAAAGGAATACAGCCATAACGTGCCTTTCACAGTGTGTCCATCTTGTTTTCCACGGTGCATGATAATTCCAAATTCAGTAATTCTTTCTGATGCACCAGCATTGTCTATAATGTATTCATAAAATATTGTCCCATGTACTATTAATTAAATGAGTAGAATCATTACTCAGTTTACTCTGCCCTTTGATCCAACCAACCATTAGATCCTATAAATTGTACCTCTGAACTATGTCCTGAAGCCTACTCATGTCTGTCCATCCCTGTTGCCTCTCTCTCGGATGAGCTCTCCTCAGATTTCAGTCAGACTGTGTCAGCGATCTTGGGGGCTGCTCTCTGGGTTCTCACTCGTGTTTCTAAAACGCACATATATATGTATGTATTACATATATTATTATGTTAATAATATATAATATAATATATAATATACTAATATCTATGAACTCTTCTTTGCCTAAAATCACTGTGAGGCTGCACAGCTCTAAAGATGAGCTCAGACTCTAAGCTGTTTCCAGGCTACTTCTTTCACTTCCATGCTGGTTTCCTCTCTGCCAACCAAGGTGAACATTTATTTCACCATTGCATTTCCAAGCCTTGGGTCAGCTGCTGCTGTCTCCAGGAAGTGCTCCGTGTCACAGGGAGGACTAGGCCTGTGTTCCCATTGCAAGCTGTTCTTTCCTAACATGACATTATACCGTTCACATTGTGAGAAGCAGGGTTGTGAGCATATGCTTGCCATGTCTGAACATCATTCGTTCAGCCACTCCATAAGTAGCACTTTCTACATCCCACGCTGAGTTCTAGGGAATGGTCATTCTTGCAAGACAGGAACAAATAAGTGAATCTGTAGCAGGCCACCCAAAGGTATCACTGACACTATTTTAAATACTAATAGGGCCAGACACTACTCCCATCTCACTTTCTCTCTGAGATTATGTTTCCTCTTCAACTTCTTCTTGAAACCTCTGCTTCACCTTCAACTTGTTTTTCTCATCAAGGTAAAAAAAAAAAATCCCTTTATGTAATTATTTTGGTCAAAGAGGTTGGTCTTTTCCAAATAAAAATTTTACTAGTAAGTAATAAAATAAGGCCTGTCTAGAGCAGCAACCCAAAGGAAGTAAAGGGTTGAGTCATGTGGGCATGGGGGAAATACAATTGTCAAGATGTCAAGAGAAGGAGGGGGGTCTGGGGCAAGAGCATGCTGAGGGCTTCAGGAACTGTCGACAGGGCAGGCAGAACCTCAGAAGTCATCTGTGGGCCACAGGCCTAGTTCAGTGACATTAAGAGGGTCTCAGTGACTGTGCTGACTGAATAAAAGAACAAGTCATAAGCGACCTGAAAATGACAGAATAGATCTTTTTTTTCCCTCTCAGGAACGTGAATGTTTGTCCTTTAAGCCAGGTCTGAATAGTTCCCAGGCTGAGCTGGTGACTCATTTTCAGAACCTGCAGGTCCACATTCTGGGAACTACTGCTGTTGGAAGGCCTGGTTTTCATACGTGTCCAGCAGAGTGAACTGGACAGGCTAGAGCTCTGGAAATTCACATTCACATGTGAAAATGAACTCTTTCTCTTTCCAAGACTCCTTTTCTCCCCTCCTTCACCTTCAGTTGCTTTCTCCTCAAATGCATGGGGAAACCCACACCTTTATCTTCTGAGTAACAGGGCCTTTTTAAGTTTTTGTTCATTTGTTTGTTTGGTTTGGTTTTTTGAGATAGGGTTTCTCTGTAGCTTTGGAGCCTGTCCTGGAATTCACTCTATAGACCAGACTGGCCTTGAACCTACAGAGATTTGCCTGCCTCTCCTCCTGAGTTCTGGGATTAAAGGCTCTCAAACATTTTTTTTTAATTTGAAAAAAAAAAAAAAGATCATTGATGGGACTGGAGAGATGGTTTAGTGGTTAAGAGCGCTTCATGCTCTTCAGAGGATCTGGGTTCACATCTCAGCACCCACATGGTGGCTCACCACCATCTAGAACTCCAGATCCAGCGATCCAGTGTTATCTTCTGGCCTCCATGGGCACAGATATACAAGTAGGCAAAGCAGCCCCACACATTAAAATAAATAAAAATTAAAAGTTACAAACAGAAAATGAAAAAGGAAAAAACATAGGACTAGATCTTTTTTTTTTTTTGTTTTGACTGTCTCAGAACCATCTCTTATTCTCAGAGTCAGGAGTCATTTGTATATAATTCCTGTCTTCCTCACTGGCTTCATCTCCACTTCTCTTAAGGCAGACTTCATTAGGCCTGGATAGGAAGACCCATCCTGGCACAGCCTCCTGCCTATGTCTCAGAATATCCAAAGTTCCCCAGTGGCTGCAAACCTGTATGCAACATTAGAGGCATTTTTCTAAAATGTAATGCTTGCACAGATAATTATTTAAAAAGACTTATTGAAGTGAATACATTTATACAAACAACATATATTTTAACGCTAATTTTAAGACTCGATCAAATTTGGCCTTTGGAACCAAATTGACAAAGTGTCCAGGTCTTGTTCTCTTACTTTTCCTTATTATATTTGACCTCACTTGGGCTAGATGAAAGATAATAAATGCTAGATTGTAATACGCATTATTCTCACTTGACCCAAAAACCCCTTTCTTGGGATCTGAACAATCCTCTCTCGGTGTTGGACAAAGTCCCCTTTGTCTTCCTTGGAGGTTTCTGCAACGCTGCTTCTGCAATTCCAACCTTCCCTCTGCTCTGGCTCCGGACAATGCCACCCTCCACCAGCTAGAATTCATCCTTTATCAAGTGAATTTAATTCATGAGATACAGTCACCAGCTGAAGTTGTAGAATTGATACTTGGAGGCGGTGTTTACTAGGCTAGACATCTGAAATACTGGGGCAAAGCAGAGTGACCTTATTTCTATTCTCAAGGAGCTATCAGACCATGGAAAGCAGATTCCCAGTGGAGTTGAGAAGGTGAAGAGGAGGTGAGAGTGAAGCCAGAGAGGTTTATATGTTTAGGAGGTTCTATGTGGCCTGATCTTTATTCTATAGACTGTTGAGGGAAAGTCATATAGAGGTTTTGTATAGGGTAATGAAATAGGCTGGACTTAACCAAAGGACCAATACAGTGATATAACAGCCTAGGTTAGTGTTGTCAAAGTGATGTCCTTGGACCAGTAGCTTCAGCTTCACCCAAGAAGTAAAAGAAACAAGTTCGTGAACTGAATTAGAAATTCTGAGAGTGAGGCTCTTCAATTGGAGAAACACTATCCAAGAAAAAGTTTGATGAGGCCCTGGATTACTAGAGGTGGCAAAGGGAAAGAAGATAACTGGCATTAGATAATCATACAGGAGTGCCCAACCCTGGGACAGTGTGACACGGTGTTGTGGTCTACAAATATATTGGGTCACGTTTCTATCTTGGGATTCACGAAGCATCAGGTGGGTCATGCCTGAGGGCTAAAGTTAGAGGCTGAGTAGACAGACAGACAGACAGACAGATAGACAGATAGACAGATACATAGATAAATTTGGTTGATTGCAAATACATAAGTGACACCATGGATTTGCAGATTTCCCCACCATTAGCAGAGAAACCATTTTCTAAAATATTGGTTCATCAATTTCATCAGAACATCTTAAGTGTATCAATATAACAACAACAACCTCTCATTGAGAATTAAGAATTTTTTAAGACTGACTCTTAAAGATCTGGACAGATGTTAGACTAACTTATTCTCCCATTTCTTGAAGGGTCAACATGGCGGTTGAAATGGTGAAGAGTTTGACCATCACAGTCTTGCCGGGTAACAGTAAGTCCCGTGAGCTCTTGACACTGTATTCACAACTTGCTAACAGAAACAACTGTCTTACTTTGTGACACCTTTGTTCTCCCTTAAACACTGAGCTCTGATTTTCTGAGACAGATGAGCTACCCTGGATTCTAAAGAAGGGATTTTATGCTTGAAAAATATTTTTTAAATTTCTAAACAGATTTATTTTACTGTATGTGTTTTATTATTTGAGATTTATTTTTGTGTTCTGTGCATTGGTATCTCACCTGCATGTGTGTCTGTGTAAGTAGTGTTCAGACAGTTGTGAACTGCCATGTGGGTGCTAGGAGTTGAATCCATGTCCTCTGGAAGAGATGGCAGTGCACTTGACCGCTGAGCCATTTCTCCAGCCCTATTTTGTGTGTTTCCCCTGCATATATGCGTGTGTATCAGGTGTGTGCAATACCAGAAGAAATCAGAAGAGGACATCGGATCTCTTGAAACTAGAAGATGAATTTGTGCTGTCTTGTGGTTGTTGGAATTGAACCCATGTCTTCTGCAAAAGAATCAAATGTCCTCAACCACTTAAAATATTTTCATAGCAGTTTTCATCATGAATAAGATATATAAATCTAGGGAATTGTAGCCGCCCCACTCAAAATGTCCAGACTCTGTGTATTTGCCATAAAGGCTATCCTCCAAAGTCAACAGTTGGGTTCTGGTACTGTGCTAAAATATTTCCAAAGAACTGGAAAACTTCAGGCCATTTCTCCCCTGGATTCTAGTTTTCCTTTTAGTCAAATCACACCCCTTAAGATTCTATGAGCTAGCAATTTCTATGGCTCACCTGTCTAACACGTGGACTTCTGTGGCTCGTACAAAGTTAACTTATAAAGTGTTGCTGTTGCCCTGGAATTTAAGTGAATTTCAGTAACATTAATGACTTCCATACTGGTCAACATATAGACTTTGACCCATTACCCCCTCTTCATGTGTTCAGCAAAGGTCCAACAAGGGAGGACTTACAGTTTAGAATTAACTGTGCTAAACCCAGGGGAGAGCATAGATGGAAATAAACCATGGATCTGGATCTGCTACCACGCTCTCTACTTGGGCACCACTAGCCCTGACCAATTTTTGTATGAAAGAAAGTCCTAAGACTTTTGAGGCAACTCCAGTTGTCACCGCAGAGGAGATCACATCATATTTCTTGCCTAGACTGCAATTCTACTAAAATCAGCAAGTTTCTCACAAAATAATGCCAGGCTATGGTTGTTGGCATTATCACCATCATCACATTAGTGATGATTAGAGTCACTAACATATCTGCTATATGTAATCCAGTGTGAATAAACGTAAGTCCCTAACTTATTCCCTCTGCCCCAAAGATGGAAGCAGATGATGAAAATGTGCTTTTCA
Source organism: Chionomys nivalis (assembly GCF_950005125.1). NCBI lineage: Eukaryota > Metazoa > Chordata > Mammalia > Rodentia > Cricetidae > Chionomys > Chionomys nivalis. Next base: position 47,298,956 of record NC_080089.1, on the reverse strand, counting down.
GGTGTGAGTATTAAAGCTGCCTATTCTAGTTTCACCTGCTGCTGTGACAGATGCTATGACCAAAAGCAACTTAGGGGAGGAAGTTCATCTGGCTTAGACCTCTAGGTTCCAGCCCATCTTTGAACGAGCGTAGGAATTCAAGCAGAAACCCAAATCAGGGCTGCTTAATATTTCACAAAGAATTACCCCTGGGCTAAAGAACTCAGTTCTCAACCAAAGAGGTTCAGCAAGAACTATGGAGAAATCTGCTTGCTTGCTTGGACACAGGCTTCTGCTCAGCTAGATTTCTTCTACAGCCCAGGGCCATCTGTCCAGGGAAATGGTGGCACCCACGCGCTGGTCCCTCCTACATCACTTAATAATCAAGGCAATCCTAGACAGACATGCCCACAGGCCAAAATGATCCTGGTGACTCCTTAGTTGGGACTCCCCTTCTCAGGCGATTTTATTCTGTGTCAAGTTGGCAGTCAAAGCTAAGTAGTGCACCTACCTGGGTGGACCATTTAGTATGAGTTGAGGAGGCCGGCCTCAGCTATGTCAGTAGTACAGTGTGAAGAACAAGGAGACCATGACTCTGTTTGTCTGCAGAAGACAGACCTCAGTGAGAATATTATCTTTAGTCTTAGACACAATGGAATATTTAAAGTGTTATTACTTTTAAACAGAGGACGTAATTTGGACACAGATAGTGTAGGGCTCTCATTTCCCAAGTGTGTCTAACTCTTTCATAAGCTAACAGCTTGAGAATAAGGAGACATGAAATTTCACCAAGGCCAGTGTCATTGTTAAAATATCCGTCTGGACAATTGAGCCCTGTTTACACTTTCTTCCCAACTTCAGTTTGCTGTCTTACCTCTGAAAGGCTCTGGGGACGAGGTAGATCCCAAGGAAACACTGCAAAGACTCGGGAAAAATAGATTCCTGCTCTAAGAGCAAGTACCTAGTGAGAACTTTTTATTCATCCCTTTAAGATGATTTCATTAAATAAATATTTGTGGACGCAAGGGAGGCAGACATAGAGTATAAAGCAAAGATAGAAGAGAAAGAGGATGGGGGCGTATTTTAAATATCTAAAATATTTTGTGGTAATAAAAATGACTGAGTCTGGGATTTTTGATTTTTATTGCTAGGGAATGAAACGAAGAAAAAGAAATGTCAAGTTGGAATGAAGACTCCTTTCCCCAGTGGCTATACTTTCAAAGGGAGGTGGATCTCGACATTTTGTGAACAGAAGGAGTTCAGTAACATAAACGACATAAATAACTGCTTGACCAGAAAACTGATTTACCTCATGGGTGATTCCACACTGCGCCAATGGGTGTACTACTTAAGCAACGTTGTGAAAAGTATGTCTTATTTTTAGTTTGAAATTGGTCAACTGTTAAGGAGTTTTTTTTAAAATAATCATAATCAGAATTCTTTGTTTTCTTCTGATCTTTATTTTATTATTGCTTTCAATTTGGCAAACTTCTGGCTTTAAGTTGGTTTCATTTTTACAAAGGGTTTATTAATTCTTATTCTTTATGTCTATGGATGTTTTGCATATATATATATCTCCTGTGTATCATATGCATGCAGTACCCATGGAGGCCAGAAGAGGTCATCAGATCCCCCAGAACTGGAGTTCCAGGTGGTTATGAATGACCACGTGGGTGCTGGGAATCTAACCTGGGTCCTCTGGAAGAACAGCCAGTGCTCTTAATTGCTGAACCATCTCTCTAGTCCCAGGCTCTAAGTTTTAATAAAAGTTATATTTTAGCTATTTAATCACAGATACTAGCACCATCTTTTCTATTGATGTATTTTGATACAAACTTCAAAATTTTGTAAACGTTTTAAGGTATCTGACAAAAATTCTCTACCTTGTAAAAAGCAACAGTTGTTTGTCCAGAAGTCCCCATGGTCAGAGTTTTACAGATTGTGCACATTTTAAAATTACGCTACTTCTTTTTGTTAAGAGATTTGTTGATTTGTTTCCCATCAGCCCTAACATTCTTTGATCATCATGGAACCGGGCTGTTTCAAACTCATGTCCTCCTGGATGTTAAACGACATATTTTGGTACAGTGGAAAAAACACGGCCATCCCTTTGTTACTAAAAAGCTGTTCTCTGTGAAAGATGACAACTATATCCCACGGGAAATCGACCAGGTGGCGGGAGACAGCCGCACAGCGATTGTCATTACCTTCGGCCAACACTTCAGACCCTTCCCCATCAACATTTTCATCCGTAGGGCCATCAACATCAGGAAGGCCATAGAGAGACTGTTCTTACGAAGCCCGGAGACCAAGGTGATAATTAAGACTGAGAATATCAGAGAAGTAAATGAGAATGCAGAGATATTCAGTGACTTCCATGGCAACATTCAGAATCTTATTTTAAGGAACATTTTCAGGGACCTTAATGTGGGCATTATTGACGCTTGGGACATGACGATTGCATATCGCTGTGAGGATGTCCATCCATCTACCAGTGTGGTTGAAAGTCAGGTTGCCATGTTCTTAAACTACATTTGCTAGATGGTCTTAAGGTGCAGAAAACATCTCTGGTCCTTCCTACGCCTCTTTCTCCAATCTCATATGTACTGCATAGATAATGTAATCTAACTTATGAAGAAATGAATATTGAGGATTGTAGTTAAAGGTACGTGACAGAAAATTTATCATTCAAAACATTTTTAATCCTACAATTCAATGGTGCTAAATGAAGTCCTTTGTCACACTATCATCATTAAATCCATTTTTGAACAGTTTTCTTCAACCCAAATAGAAATAACAAAACCTATTTATTAAATAACCACTCACCACTTGCCCTGGACCACAGCCCTGGGTATCTACAACTATACTTTCTGCTTCTATAAATTTACTGTTTTAGACATATCATGTAAATGAAATAATAAAGTTCATGTGAATTTGTGTCTGGCTTTATTACTTAGCACAAGATCTTTAAGGCTCACCCATGTCAAATTTACGAGAATGCCCTCCTTTTTAAAGAGTGAACATCATGTCTTTCTATGTATGCACTTCACTTTGCTTTTCTGTTTATTTCTTGATGAACTTTTAGTTTGTTTTTGCCTTTTGGGCATTGCATATCGCAAGGCTGTGAAGAGGGGGCACACACTTGAAGGCTTGCTTTTACTTCTAAGCTTGCTGTCTAAGTAGTAAATCATCATTAGCCATTCCTTATTTTTTGAATGCTCTTTTATTATTTATGTGTACTTGTGAGTGTGTCTGTTAGTAAACGTCAGATGTGTTTGGGGATGCCTGCAGAGGTCAGAGAGGGCTTCCGATCCTCTGGAACTGGAGTTACAGGTTGTGACTTGCTGAATGCCGGTGCTGGGAATCAAACTCTGGTCCTCTCTCTGAAAGAGTGGGAAGTGCTCTCAACTACTGAGTCACCCCTCCAGTCACCGTTATCCTTGATTTACAGGAATGTGCAGCCCAGAAACACATAGCTCAATGATCTGTTCAGAGAGAATGTAACACACAGAAGGAAAAATTTCAGGACCACAACAGCAGTTGTCTTGCTTAGAAAAATTTGTTAAGGTTTGATAACCAGTGGTTGCTTGGATTCCACGGTGATTTAGCAGCCGTACTCCAAAGCCTGCATTCAGACTCCCTGAGTAAATTAAACCAACAATTCTGATTCTAGCTGCCCCAGGAAGTGTGTATGGGAGTCCCTCTACGGACCTCAGAAGACTTCAGAAAACACAACTATCTACTTCTCAAGACTTGGTGTAATTTTTTTTAATCAAGAATAATTTCCAGTTTGGCTTGTGTTTGTGAGTGAAAGAAGTGAGACTATAATACTGCAGCATTATTATAACTGTCGGGTCATATTCCTATGGACCTGCCTCTAAGCAACTCACAATAAAAACATGAAAATCCAATCTTCTTTCTTTCAGGTTGATTTTATTTTTAATTGTGTGGGTGGGTGGGTATGGGTGTGTGCATATGAATGCAAGAGCCAAGGAAACCAGAAGAGGATCTTAGATCCCCTGGATCTGAAATTAGTTAAAGGCAGGTGTGAGCTGCCTGAGGTGAGGCTAGAAACTAAACTCAGGTCTTCTGGGTCTTGTCCCTTTCCTTTCCTTTTCTTTCCTTGTTTTGTGTGTATATGTATGTATGTGTGTGTCAAAGGGCAACCATGGGTGTTTGTCAGGTGTCCTCTGTTTTCTGCTTTTGATATAGTTGAACTTGCAGTCTCTGCTTTACCACTGCCTCATCACTAGAATTGTAGACATATACCAACCGCTACACCGCTAAAACAAAAGGGTTCTGGGGAATCGAACTCAGGTCCTCACACTTGCTAAGCATGCACTTTCCTAACTAAGCATCTCCCAAATCCCTCAAAAGTCAGTCTTGTATTGCGCTCCTGACTGGTTCTCAATCTCACATCGGAAGCTTCGGTATAAACCTCATGGCTTTTCTAAACATTATGTCATTAATTGTTTAAGTTGTCATCTACACACCAAGAGCTCCTCAGATTCCATCATCAGAATTTGGATGTGATTTGATTTCTATTTTCCTTGCCTTGTTTCTTCAAATGCACTGGAGCTTCCTTAAACCAGTCACAACCAGCTTTCTGCAGCCCTGTTCCTCACCTAACAACCTGCATGCTTTAACTGAAGCTATCCCAGAATAACTACTACTTGTCTCCCTGTACAGTTGTGCTGGATCACATGATAGACATAGTCACTTGTCATTATTAAAGTTAAAACTCAACTGAATCTTTCTTCAGGAGCCCTAGCCCCATTCCGAGGGATCAACAGTGGTGGGGGACCCTGCACCACAGTAGTGTTTCCTTAAGCATTTCTTTAGACAGTATTTTTCATGTTTTGTTAGAGTATTTGGGTGTTTTTCAAATACAAATCTAGTGTCACCTGAGGAAATGGCTCAGCTGGGAGGCATGAGGTCCTGGTCTGATGGTAAGCACCACATAAGCTGGTGGCCATGGTGGCACATGTGTGTATCTCAGCATTCAGGCCATGGTGGCACATGCATGTAACCCCAGCATTCAGGAGATGGAAGCAGGAAGGTCAGAAGTCTAAAGGTTGTCCTTGGTTACAGAACAAGTTTGAGGCCAGCCTGGGCTATAAGAGACCCTGTATCAATCAATCAATCAATCAATCAATCAATCAATCAATCAGTACAGTGATAGTTTAAATATTTTATGTTGAATTAAAAAAGAAAAGCTACCAGATGTTGGTGGAAAACTCCTGACTTTAAAGTCATTTGCTTCTTACTTATCTTTTAAAAGAAATCCTGGGATCTAAATAGCTCCTAGTGTTCCATCCTTGATGCAGTAGCTTTAGGTTACAGCAGATACTGACTATGCTGTTAACATATAATGACTTAAGCAAGTCGTTTCAATTCATAGAAATATTCTTTACTGTTATTATCAAGCCTTTTTGGAAAACCCATTTCTGCACAATGGAGTGAAACGAAACTAGAAATCAATAGCAGAAGGAACAAACATCTCATGATATGTAGAAGTTAAACCGTGTGCCCTTAAACCACCAGTGGGTCAAAGAGGAAAACACAAGGGAATTCTAAAACTGTCTGGGGACAAAGGAAGATGAAGCCACACACCGTCAAAGCATATGGGACAGAAGGAAAGTGATTGTAAAAGGGAGGCTCCTAGCAGGGGATGTGGCAGTCAACCACCTGACTTCACATTTTGAAGACCTATACAAAGAAAAAACTAAACCCAAGTAGGCAGAAGAAGGGAACATAGTTTAGGAGAGAGAACGGCAAGGTAGACTATAGGATAAACAGAATAAGTTGCTTTTGTTGAAAATGTAAAATAACAACAACAAAAACCTTTTCAAGGAGAGAGGAGAGAAAGAGAGAAGGGAGGAGAGAGAGAAGGAGGCAGAGAGAGCACTAAATTAGAAATGGAAAAGCGTACATTAGAACTGATGTCATAGAAATAAGGCCTATGAAGGACGACTACAGACAGTTATGTTCTGGGGCTCAGTGAGAAAGAACACTAGCACCAGGTTCAATTCCAAGCACCCACATGGAGGCTCACAACCATCTGTAACTCCAGTTCAGGGGATCTGATTCCTCCTGGTCTCTGGAGGCATCAGGCACATCCATAGTCTTTAATAAAAATCAATCAAAAAAAAAAAAAAAAGAAAAAGAAAACCTTGAACATTCTGAAAATCACTGATAAGAACTAATACAGTTAAACAAAATCTATTTTAAGGGTGGGACCCTGTTAATGTCCCCTTTCCTGTTAGCGTGCTTATTAATATCGTCACTGTTTGGGTCTTGTTTAGGTATCATGGGTGTCACTTCCCTGCCATTTCTAGAAGACACAATCTCATATTAGACTTCCTGGTCCTCTGGCTCCTATAATCTTTCTGCCCACCTCTTCTGCAGTGCTCCCTGAGCCTCAGGTGTAGGAGCTATGTTGGGACTGGGTACTACGTGGTCACTTGTCTCATCTGAGACATGCCAGACATCTATCTCCAAATTCTCAGGTGGCAGTCTGCCCTCATCTTTCTTTGAATGGTGTGATCATCCTATCTGCCCTGTGGCATTTCTTATACGGAATGATGACTCTGTTTCCTTTGGTGGCAGAATAGAGATCCTCAGAGGCTTCACTCAATGGCTGCTTGGGCCCATTGCTCTCTGGACCTTTGATGAGGTAGAATCACAATGGGGGAAGAGTATGTGGTGGGGGAAGCCACAACCCTTCTGGAGGGGCTCCAGAGGTCTCCTTCAAGATACCCCCAGTCACCTAATTTCCTTCCACTGGGACCCAACTCCTGAAAGAAATTTCACCACCTCTCAGGGGAGCCACAGGCTGGGGACTGCATTTTAAAAATGGAGATAAACAGGCTTTTAGGGGAAATTCTAGATACAACTGGATTTTAAAAAAAAGACCAAGGAAATTGAATAGATTGTTCTTCAAAGAAGACATATAAATAGACTATAAACACATGAAAAGATGCTCAAAATTACTAATCACTAGGACAACGTATGTCAGTACCACAATGAGATGTCCTCTCTCACCCATCAAGATGGATGCTATAAAAGGAGCAGATGTTTCTGAGCGTGTGATATAGAGGCCCTTGGGCATTGTTGATAGGAATTGAAAAGAGTACAGCCATTGGGGAAAATGGAGATTCCTTGAAAAAATAAACACAAAGTTTCTTTATGATATAGCAAAGTCTGCATTTCTATTCAGAAGAATCCAATGCAAGTTCTCAAAGAGGTTCTTGTGGGACAGTATGGGGAACTTACCTTTCCCTGGTACTGACTGGGCAGTGGTAGCACTGCTAAAAGTATTGTTAGTGTTCGTGGTAAATTATTTATGTATTACAAACTCTTCTTTTGATGTTCCTTTTCCTGTAATAACAAGAACATTAGAGGATGGGCAATTTGACCCTTCTATCTTGACGTTGGTGTCTTGAGCAAATGAGTTGTCAGACAGCACCAGATACCTGGGACACTATGTACACCTTGAGAAAACTACCTATCAATCACAGCTTTTACCCCAGCTCTGGAAATCACAGCCTCAGTCAGGGCCATCAGAAACCACTTATGTCAGGCTTTTAATATCATTAACCTTTGAAATTATGATGATATATAGTCATTTCCAAAATCAGAAGGGAGCACGTTCCCTAGTGGCCTCAAAGGGAATGGGAATAAGTGTCGGAGACCACCTTCAACAAGGATCCAGCTTACCAGGGCAGGGGCATGGGGATTAGAAAAACAAGGAGAATGAAGACTGAGTGAAAATAATAAACAGAAGTATAGGATAGTACCAGGAGGGAGTTTCAATGAGTACTGAAAATTGCCGGCATTTAATTTCCATTTGCTTAAATACCCCAACCCTAAAGGTAGGAGTAAGATAAAAAACTGCATTTACATGATACAAGGAATGAACAAATCAGTTGAAAGTTACTGTCTATATTCTCAGTTAAACGTTCTGTTGCCAAAACAAGACAAACAACGCACACACCCTAGACCAAAACATTATGTGGACAAACCACTCCCTGGGTAGAATCTGTTGTTATTTCTCTGAAGGAGTAGGAACCTAGTTGAATCCTTAGACTTTTCTTTGAGGTAGAAACAGACTTACTTCATAATACCTGAAATACCAGGCCTGGATATTAGCCATACCTGTTGTCTGAACTGTTGACAATAACCTCGACAGAACTGAAGTAATTTCCAGATCTCTGACCTTTAGTCAAGGTAGAGCAGACCAATATTTATGGACCCTGTCACATACATGGTATTAAAAAGGCAAAGTTGTGATTGGTCAAAATATTAATCTTGATAACTGTGACAGATTCTAAGAGACAAGGTCATGATTGGTCTAAAGCAAGTGGTGGGGAGGGGGAGGGGGTTGGCTGTGATATAAGCAGGCTGCTTGGGCTCTAATGGAGTCAGCCAAGAGACACTCTCTAGTGTTACCTCCTTCCTTGGTGTTGTAGCATCAAGCTCAATAAAAGATCTCAAGTAATCTTTTCTTGCTCGCTTTCAGTAGTGTGGGCACAATGAGAAAGAAGTGGCAGAGACAGCAGTGACAGAGTCTAGCAGAGAGACTTGAGGGAGGGACAAAGCAGACAGCTCTACTGGACAGATAGCTGAAGAGGAAGTAGTTGAACTGTCCATGAGTGGCCAGAGTAGGAAGAGGGACCATAGAGAGTACTTGGTAAACTGAGGTTGAAGATGGGTAAAAGGCTGCAAGGAGCCAGAGAGGAGAAACTGAAGGCCATGGCCACTTAAAGGTATTAGAAAACCATCAGGTTTTTAGAGCCGAGGGTTTCAGACTTTAGGCTAAAAGCAGTGGCACTGGCCAGTGTTAAGGGCTGAAGAATCCCTGTGGTCTACACTGGCACATGGCCTGTCATGCTGGCTACCATCAAGGGCAGAGGAATCCTGATACCTAGAGCTACTTGGAAGCTGTGATACTGGCTGAAGACTCTCAACATCCTACACCAACACTGAAGTGGGGATAGTGGGCAAAGAGAATAAGTAGGAGGAGAAATCTAGAAAGAGAGAAGAAGGAGAAGAATGAGGAAAAAGAGAGAGACACACTCAGGGCCAGAAGTCAGGCAACCAGACATGAGAGGCAGGAACATAAGGCATACAGAAAGGAAAAAAAAAAAAGAAAGGAAAAAAGAAAGAAAGAAATGAAGGAAAGAAGGAAGGAAGGAAGGAAGGAAAAAGAAGAAAGAAAGAAAGAAAGAAAGAAAGAAAGAAAGAAAGGTAAAAAACCCTGGGGCAAAATGTAGATTAAGGGGCTGGAGAGATGGCTCAGAGGTTAAGAGCATTGCCTGCTCTTCCAAAGGTCCTGAGTTCAATTCCCAGCAACCACATGGTGGCTCACAACCATCTGTAATGAGGTCTGGTGCCCTCTTCTGGCCTTCAGACAGAATATTGTATACATAATAAATAAATAAATAAATAAATAAATAAATAAATATTAAAAAAATGTAGATTAAGAGAAACAGGATAATTTGTTATAAGAGCTAGCAAGAAATAAGAGCTAAGATACGGCTGAGCATTCAAAACTAATAAGAAGTCTCATGTCATGATTTGGCAGCTGGTTGGTGGCTATATATATGGCTATGTATGTGTGTGTTTATATACATATATATGTATGTATATTTGCAGAACATTACACAGTCCTTAAAAAGGACAATGTGCTGGGTGGTGGTGGTACATGCCTTTAACTTCAGCACTCAGGAGGCAGAGGTAGGTGGATTTTTGTGAGTTTGAGGCCAGCCTGATCTACAGAGCAAGTTCCAAAACAGCTATGGCTACTCTGAGAAACTCAAAAAACTTAAAAAAAAGAAAGAAAGAAAGAAAGAAAGAAAGAAAGAAAGGAAAAGAGAAAGGACAATGCATATGTGGATGAACACTGGCCACATTAAGGACAATGCATATGTGGATGAACACTGGCCACATTAAGCTCAACAAATACAAACAAGAATATGTATTGTATGATTTCACACTTATGAAGTAAATATAGTAATCAAAAAAATCATAGGAACAGGAAGTAGGAAGAAGACATTACTGGGGGGATACAGGAAGTAGGAAAAAGGCATTACTGGGGGATACAGGAAGTAGGAAGAAGGCATTACTGGGGGGATACAGGAGGTAGGAAGAAGGCGTTACTAGGGGGATACAGGAAGTAGGAAGAAGGTATTACTGGGGGAATACAGGAAGTAGGAAGAAGGCATTACTGGTGGATACAGGAAGTAGGAAGAAGGCATCACTGGGGGAACACAGGAAGTAGGAAGAAGGCGTTACTGGGGGATATAGGAAGTAGGAAGAAGGCATTACTGGGGGGATACAGGAAGTAGGAAGAAGGCATTACTGGGGGAACACAGGAAGTAGGAAGAAGGCATTACTGGTGGATATAGGAAGTAGGAAGAATGCATTACTAGTGGATATAGAAAGTAGGAAGAAGGTATTACTGGGGGGGCATAATTACTCTCTGGGTATAGAACTTCAGTATTGTAAGAGGAAAAAGTTCTAGAGATTGCTGCAACAATGCAGACATAGTTAACACCACTGGACAGCAGGTAGAAATGGTTAAACTGGCACATTTAATGTTGTATTTCTTACTATAATAATAGAATTCGTGTTTGCTTTGTAGCAGAAATCGAGTGTGTCTAGCCCCCTGAAATAAAATGGCTTTAGTCGCTCAGTGACTGTTGATGACCTGACCCTTCCATTCCCATTAGCTTTGGGTAATTTAACCTGAGGAGCTCCCTGACGATAAAGGATCACAGGCATTGGCATCCAGGTCCACATCTTTGCTGGATATGCAGCTGCTGTGGAAGCAGGAACAATTCCAGTGTCCCTTTCCAGTCAATCCGTGAATCACAAAATGACTTACATGAAAATTCTTGTATAGTAGAAGTTTTCACTGACAGCCGAAAGAAAAAAAAACCAAAAACCAGTAAGTTCTTCAACCTCTTACATGCTGCACAGAAATCAGGAATTTCTTCATGCCTTGAATATCAATCATTTTCACCATATGAAGTGAATATGTTACAGTCCACACACTTCCATTCACTTTATATGCTATGGATGTTATGTTTGTATAACAGTATCATTTGATACCAGAATTTTACGAGAGTTCCTTCTGATGTAACATTAAGAATATGTGTTATTGCCAATCTGTGGACCAGTGGTTTGAGTTGTATCCTTCCCCCATTGTCATGAATACAAGGTCAAATAATACTTGGGTAATTGCAGCCTTTTTCATTTTACTTGATACATAAAATTCATCGTTCTTTTACCGGCAGACAATATCTTATCCTTGCTCTGGAAAAAGGCAAATTGCTTTCACAGCGCAGTGGCTGTGGTTTGTCTAACGATGATATAAAATCCGTTGATAGCTTTAGTCCTCTGTAGATGATAAGACTTTTATACAGTTGATAGAGATCTGCCTCCTGCCAGCCTAAAAGGGATGACAAGCCCTGAATTAGCTCATCAGCAAGGGTATGGAGAAGTCCAGGGATGCTGTGTGCTGATGTGTGCCACTGTGTGCTGATGTGTGCTGCCGTGTGCCTGCTGTGTGCTGATGTGTGCTGCCGTGTGCTGCTGTGTGCTGATGTGTGCTGTCGTGTGCCTGCTGTGTGCTGCCGTGTGCTGATGTGTGCTGCCGTGTGCTGCTGTGTGCTGCCGTGTGCTGATGTGTGCTGATGTGTGCTGCCGTGTGCCTGCTGTGTGCTGATGTGTGCTGCCGTGTGCTGCTGTGTGCTGATGTGTGCTGCCGTGTGCTGATGTGTGCCGCTTTGTGCTGAGCTTAGTGGACATGGCCAGGCTTCTTGCCTGCTGCATGTCTTAGCACTGAGTTTTCCTTGGTTTCCATTTTCATTAAGATTTGTTGTTTGTGGCAGAAGAAGGGTTGCATGAACTCCACGACTTGGGATTTCAGAGTGACAGAACTCTCTTGTCATGCCTAAATATAGAAAGAAGTCACAGGGAAAAACTGACTTTCCCAGTCTGGGTCATGTCCATGTTGGAAGCAATGGCCACTGGCTAGGGGGGTGGATTATTTTAATTATCAGGCCTAGACCATACGCACACCCTGTGGCTAGATTTAACTGCCAAAAGGGAAGGGAGGCATGTAGATGCAAAATATTTTTCTTTCTCTGTCCAAGCTACTGGGTAAAGTTTTACAAAAGCAATAGCCAAGGGGCACGTAGATTAAGTGTCCAAGAAGATTTATTTATCAGGGATCTGTGGTTGTTTTCAGACTTTTTTTCATTTTTCTTAGTTGCACAAAACCACCACACGTAACAGTTGATTTTAAAAGATACTCTTTGAATGTAAAAGTTGGAGTTGAATTAATGTTACCAGCTGCTTTTACATTCAACAGCACCCTCTTAATCTTTTTATTTGTTTATTACTGAGATATAATAGTCACTAATGCAATGTAAATTTACACAGAAAAATTGTATGAAAATGCTGACGAAGACCAAAATAGCTCAGTACAAGAATTGTCGAGATTAATAACAGGAACAGACTTTGTGATTTATATACTGCCTTTAAAAAAGCGATTTTATGGAGACTATAGAGAAACCAAGGAATATTATAATTAAACTTACAAAAAATGTTGAAGTGTTTTTGTTTGAGAACTACAGGATGTCTCTAGTAAGATCAACAACCGCAGGCCATACTTTTATACTTTGAGAACTTTGTCTTTTTCCCAAAAGGGCATTTTCAGAGTTAGCCTCCCTCGTGTGCTTGAATACTCAATGATCCAACAAGCTAGTATTATTTTAGTTAATTTTTAAGTTAGTGTGCAAGACAGAGACAAAAATAAATTTTAAACCCCTTTTAAAGTTTCATAAAAATGAAAGGAAGAAAAGGATAAGTACCAGATATTACTGCTGCCTGCTCATACGTAACACTTCTGACTGTTGGTTCGAGCTCTTTGAGGCTGGGGAATGTAGGCGCTACCAGCCTGGTTCTCCTCTTTTTGGAGGAGACTCCTCTCCAGCTCCTTTTGACTTCACCATGACGATCAGCTACTAAGCTACTTCTGACCTGACTTATATAGCTCCCTTCCATCAAGTTAACGTCCCACAGCCGACTTTTCAAAGGCCTATTTTGGCTTGTGCCAATTTCTGTAGAATTTCTCTTTATGGCTGATTCTACATGAAATGCTGTATGTGGACTCAGGAGGCCATGCATGTGATCAGACCTGATGCTGGGCAGCTCCTGCACAACGTTGTTCCAGATAATAGTTTTGAGGCATCTGGCTGGGGGTGGGGCGGATGTTATTATCAACTAGTTAAGCCTTCCTCAATTGAAATTCAATGAGTTTGGGGACCGCCAGTCACTTGACTTTCATAAATTTGTATTCTCATTTGTGACTCTAAAGATTATGCTGCATGCCTTTGAGGTACAAAGGTTTGGAAACAATAAACCTAGGTATAAGTTTATAATAAAGGCCCTGGAGGGCACTTTCCTGCTTTCCCTGTTCTGGCATGGTAGCAGTGTGTGAGGAGGAAATTTTATTTTAAAGTTTTATTTTTACTTTGATTAATTAAATGCTTATGCATGTTTTGCTTGCATGTTTATTGGGGCATCACATGTGTGTCTGGTGGCGCAGGAGGCCATATGAGGGAATTAGATTTACTGAAAGTTGAGTTATATGCAATTGTTAATGGCCATATGAGTGCTGAGAATTGAACTTGAGTCTTCTGGGGGAGGGGGGGAGTGCTCTTAACCACTGAGTCATATCTCCAGCTGCAAAGTTTTATCTTTTGAAATGTTTCATGTATTCTAGGCTGGATTTAAACTTACTTAGCAATGTTGGGGATGACCTTAAAAAAAATTCCTCCTGCCTCTTTCTCCTGAGTGTTGTTCTTACAGGTGTGTGCCCCCACACCTGGTTCACAGTGTGCTTGGGGTCAAACCCAGGCCTAATGCATGCTAGTCAAGAACTCCACCCACCCATCTACATCCTGGCCTCTGGAGGAGGCATCTGATTCTCTTCCTCCGTCTCCTAGGCAGCTTGCTCTGCATCCGTCGGGACTGTAGATGTATTCTGTGACCCTCTCCTGGATCTGTGGTAGAGAGTGGGGCTCAACAGAAAAACTGGGTGGCAGGAATAATTTCAGATGGGAGCAAGTTGGCCAGGGACTTATAAACAAGACAAAGGGGTGAGAAGCTGAAACTGGGCAAGCTGATCTGAAGATAAAAGATTGTCCACGGAGAACGGGTTCATTAGATACACTTTCAGGGATACATTTTATGGTTATTTTTCTCTGTGTATAAAATCCTGGCTCAGGGCCAGTGAGATAGTTCAGTGGTTAAGTGAACCTACCCCTAAACCTGGCAACCTCAGTTTGATTCCCCGGGACGCATATGGTAGAAGGAATGAAGTGATTCCCCAAAGTCGTCCTCTGACCTACAGATAGACATGCATGCAAGCGTGCGTGCGTACACACACACACACACATGCGTGCACACACACAAGCGAGAAGTAAATATATGTGATTTTTTTCTTTAATTGGTAAAATACCTAGCTCAATTGTTTTGACTATCAGAGCTATTTGGTAAGTAATGTCTAGATGAATGAGTGGATATCAGATATATCAGTCAATAAATTAATACAACCATGGGCATCACAGTATTAGGAGACTGGATTCTGAACATCATGGGATGAATCCCAGCTTTGCCTCTTAATAGTTTTGTATCCTTGAGCTATTTTGTAACTTTTTGTTTTTGTTTTTGTGACAGGGTTCCTCTGTGCTGGCCTGGCTGGCCTGGAACTCTTTCTGTAGACCAGGCTGTCCTTGAACTTACAGAGATCCGGCCTGCCTCTGCCTCCTGACTGTTGGAATTAAAGGCATGTACCACCACTGCTAGACTTGTGCTGGCAAACTTTGTAACTTCTATACCATCTAAAGAATGGCTAGTATCCGCCTCTTAGGATAAAGTTAAACTACCTAGTCAAAGAGGCTGGCAAAAGACAAGCCCTCTGTAATATGTGCTATCACTGTTTTTATCACCAAAATCAACATTAATATCAAATATACATTGATGTCTAGCACATGTCACGTTCTTAGTACAATCTATTAATCCAACCATCATTTCAAAAAATCTTGCAACAACATAAAAGTATCATTTTAACATCTAAGAATGCCTAGCTTTAGCATATCTGATGTAGCACAGTGAACTATTTCTATTCTTTAGTTAATTAAAGTTAGAGATTAGCATTGTGGTTGTTTAAGTGAGAATCCTCTGTAATGAATCTTCTTTCTGTCCCTCTAACCAGCTCCCAAATAATGCCATGGAGACTTAATATTAATTATAAAAGCTCTGTGTATAGCTTAGGCTTGTTTCCAACTACCTCTTATAACTTAACCCGTTTCTATAAATCCATATTTTACCATGTAACTTTTTAATCTTTCTTTTATTTTGTATATCTGACTCCTTCTGTGTCTCCTATACCTCCTGCCTGGCTACTGGTCATTCAACTCTTTATTAAAACAATCACAGCACTGTATCTTCACACTGCGTACAAATATTCCAAAACATGCTCCTCTAGGCTGATGTATTGGAATACTTGGTCCTCAGTTGATGAAAATATTTAGGAAGGATTAGGAGGAGCCACTTTGCTGGAGGAGGTATGTCACTGGGTTTGGCTTTGAGGTTTCAAAAGCCCAAGCCATTCCCTCTTAACTTTCTAGATATCTGCTTCATGTTTGTAGATCAAGTGTTAGGGCTCAGCTACTGCTCCAATGCTATGTCTGCCTGCATGTTGCCCTACTCTCCATCATGATGATCATGGACTCCAATCTTGTGGAATGGTAAGCCTCCAAGTTAAATGCTTTCTATTATAAGTTGCCTTGGTCATGGTGTTTGTTTTGATACGGCAATAGGAAAGTACCAGGACAAGCATATATAGAGTATCAGATTCATTATAACATTTTCTTTCTCATACACACACACATACATACGTACACACACACACACACACACACACACACACACCTGAATATCTGTCATTCTTATTTGGTTTCCCTTCACATTGTTGTCCCAGGATCCACTGTCACCTCTGGCTTACTCTCTGACTTCCCCAAGATGCCCCCGAAACTTCTGCTTTCTCACTATGGACTCCATTTTTCTCCCCTTTTCCACACTTCCAAGTTCTTTCTCTCTCATGACCTCTTTTCTCATTTCATGACCTGAGGTAATGAGTAAATAGATGCACATGCAACTTTTAAGCATAGTCATTTGTTTTGGAGAAAAACAGGGTGTGTTTGTGTTTCTGATTCTGGCTCATTTTGCTTTACACAAGCTTCCCCTTCTCTATATGCCAAAAATAAACTTGCTGAGAACGAAACTGCTGTGTTGGGGGGGGGAATCCCCATTCCCAATAGCAAAAATAATACCTTGGAATAAATCTAACCAAGGAGACAAAAGACTTTCACAGTGAAAACTTTCAGATGCTGAAGGAAGAATTGCTAGAAGATTGAAAGGCTTCCCATGCTTCTGAATTGGCAGAATTAATGTTGAAAAAAATACTACAGTACCAAATGATATCTAACTACATGAGTTTGTGCTTATCTTGAATGCCCTTGTGTTCCCAGCAGATTCAAAAAAAAAAAAAAAAAAAAGCCTTGCTGAATGTAACTGTCTCGGTTCATAGCTGTTTTCTTTATTTATTTTAGCCATCGAGATAGAGCATTTCATGCTTTTTTGGTTTTTAGGGTTAATGACAGGTGAGCTGGTGCAGTTCTGATGGTTTGCCTGTGCAGGTAGGTCGATGGTTCTCTCCCTTCAGTGTTTAATATTGTTCCACAGTTTCAGGTTTTGATATCTGTATTGTGTCACACGGACATTCTTTATTGGTGAGGCTATTTGGATCTCTAAATGTTTCTTGTGTTTGCCTTCTCCTACATTTGGGACTTTTTCTGCTATAATTTCATTGAACAGATTCTCTCTATGCCTTTAGTACATTATATATATATATATATATAACATATATATGCACACACACATATATATGTATATATATATATACACACACAACCTTTTTCTTCTATCCCATGAATTCTTCTTTTTTAAATTTATTAGATTTTTTAAAAAAAAATACCAATCCAAGTTTCCACTCCCTCCCCTCCTCCCATTTCCTCCACACACCCTCCCACCCCACCCCAATCTAATCCTCAAAGAGGGTAAGGCACAGTGCCTTGTGGAAGGTCCAAGGCCCTCTCTACTATATCTAGGCCAAGAAAGGTATACATTCAAAGAGAATAGGATTCCCAAAAGCCAGTACATGCAGTAGGGATAAATCCCAGTGCCACTGCCAGTGGCCCCTCAGTCTGCCCCAACCATGCAACTGTGAGCCACATTCAGAGAAACTAGTTTGGTCCTATGCTTGTTCCTTCCTAGTCCAGTTGGAGTTGGTGAGCTCCCATTAGCTCAGGCAAACTGTTTCAGTAGGTGAACCCATCATAGTCTTGACCTCCTTGCTCATATTCTCATTCCATCCACTCTTCAACTGGACTTTGGGAGCTCAGTCCAGTTTCGATGTGGGTCTCTGCCTCTGCCTCCATCAGTTTCCCCTTGGGCCTGAATTGAATCCACCCACATATTTGTATGTTGTTTGGGACCACTGAAGATATTTATCAGAAAACTTTAAAAATCTCCATCTGGCACTCTACCTTCTTTGGCATCTATGAGTTCAGTAGTTGGGGAGTGGTGACCTCCTAGAGAAGTTTTTTATAGTCTCTCATTGTCATGTTTCTTATGTGTTTGTTTGTGATCTGTTCATCTGTTGATTTGACCATCTCTTCCAAGTGTGTGTGTGTGTGTGTGTGTGTGTGTGTGTATTATTGAGTAACCCAGAAGGCTCAGTTCTCAATCCCATTCTAGAAGAAAACAAATCCCTACAACAGGAACAATGCCAGAAATATACTCAAAATCATTTATAGCTCCCTCACCCATTACCAGTGACCATAGACCCCACATGGCAGGGGTACTGTAGAAGGTGCTCTGGGGTTAAACAATATTGCAGGTGAGTGTGGAAATCATAGTAGTGAATAGAAGGAGACACAGAGGAGAAGTGGGATTAAATAATGGAAGGAGAGAGAAGAGTGGGGAAGATTGCTGTGGAAAAGGAAAGAGCAAAATAGTAGAAAACAAGGGCTCCCCAATAATGAAAAAAGTTCAAATACAAACTCGGAGAAATAAAAGAAAGTGGATGAAAAAGAAAATCACAAGTATTTAAAAGTAAGGTAAAGTCAAAGCACTACTTTTTGTGAGGGAAGGAGAGGAACAGGGAGGCAAAAGCAAGCCAAGGAAGGGGAAAATATAGTATTACCAATAATGAAAAAGTGTATGCATAATTATATGAATGCTTAAAAAGAATAACCACGAAAATCATAAAAATGACAAAGTAGAAAAGCACGAAAGTGAGAGAAATGAAGACTCTAAATGCCCATGCCTTTCCCCTGGAGTGTTCACTGCCTTGTAACCATGCAGAGCCAGCTCATCTGTGTGACTGAATCTCATGCTTCGATTTCTTTATCTTACGAAAGAAGAATGATGGGTAATAGTAATGGAACTGAGTGGTCGGTGTGTGTATTGTGGTTGGGGTCTATTTGACTCCTTCTGGGGATGGTGGCGAGAAGTAGTGCTGGCCATTCTATCCTTGTTTTCTTTAGTGGTTGGAGTGAGAGCAAACACTCTCGCAGAGACACCAGCCTTCACCCCACCCTTAAACATTTGCTTATTCTGACACTCCTATAAGTTCATTGGCCAGTCTCAATTTTACAATGGAAAATTTGACATAAAACCCTACAGTTAAACTTTGCTTTTTACGGTTAAATAACACGGTTTCAATATGGCTCTGGTTCGCTGCCTTATTGTTCCTGAATTAGTCCATAGCAATGAGCAGCCATCATAATCTACCTGATGTTGGCGGACTGTGGCTCTTGTCTTGGAGGAATATTGGGTTGCTTTTTCTGGGACAGGAACAAATGCTCATTCACTCCAGATAGACATGGCACCAATGATATAGCAAACAAATGATCCATACAAGTTTAGTTTGGGAAGCCAATGAATTTATTGGATTTATTGGGATGCTGGTAAAGGGGTTACTTACATAAGCCAGAGTGAGGGGTTACAGGAGCCCAGATGAGGGGTTATCTAGAGAAGCCCGGGCTGGGGGGTTACTTAGAGGAGCCTGGGTGAAGGTTACAGGAGCCTATGTGAACCTCCTAAAGCTGAATCATCGAAAAGTCCCACTCACAATGGGAATTGTCTCCTGAAAGCTGCATAAATGCAGCCTCCCTTCAGTTAACCGTCACTTGTTTTATATATATATATATATATATATATATATATATATATATATATATATTCAAACAGCTCCTGAGCTGGGTGGGGGTGCTGCAAGAGGGAGGGAGTGGCTGGGATCTCTGGTGAAGTTCTAATGACCCCCCCCCCGTCCTCATTGTGAGAAAACACCTACAGGCCTGCTCTTGTGAAGGGCTCCTGGTTGTGCACCACAGGTGCGCCTTTAGGATACTTACAGCCACGTTATGCCTAGAGGACAGTGGCCCACAACAGGAGAATTGCTTTTTCAATTACCAAAACATTGGAGAATATAAATTTTCACTAGAAGCAGAATAATTCTTTTTCAAAGAATTAATTAAAAAATACAAAAGAAGCCAAAGACTGCTGCTTCATAAATTCAGTGAATTTAGAGTTCCTTCTCTCCCTTCCTCCCTCCTTTATTCCTTCCTTCCTTTCTTCTCTCTTCCTTCCTTCCCTCCCTCTTTCCCTCCTTTCCTTTCTTCCCTCCCTTCCTTCTTCCTTTCCCCTTCCTTCTTTTTTTTTACTTATTTATTTATTTTTATTCTTTTTTAATTAAAATTTCCACCTGCTCCCCATTTCCCATTTCCCTCCCCTCCTCCCAAATATTGCCCTCCCCCCACTTCCCTCCCCCTATCCCCACTCCTCTTCTCCTCCCCCCACTCCATTTCCCCCTCCCTCTCGATACTGAAGAGCAGTCCAAATTCCCTGCCCTGCGGGAAGACCAAGGTCCTTCTATCTACGTCCAGAAAGGTGAGCGTCCAAACAGGCTAAGCTCCCACAAAGCCAGTTCGTGTATTAGGATCGAAACCTAGGGCCATTGTCCTTGGCTTCTCATCAGTCTTCATTGACCGCCATGCTCAGAGAGTCCGGAATCAACCCATGCTTATTCAGTCCCAGACCAGCTGGCCTTGGTGGGCTCCCAATAAATCAGTTCCACTGTCACAGTGGGTGGGTGCATCCCTCGTGGTCCTGATTTTTTGCTCATGTTCTCCCTCCTTCTGCTCCTCATTTGGACCTTAAGAGCTCAGACCGTTGCTCCAAATTGAGACTCTGTCTCTACCTCGATCCATCGCCAGATGAAGGTTCTAAGGTGATATGCAAGATATTCATCAGTATAGGATAGGGTCATTTCAGGTTCCCTCTCCTTAGTTGCCCAAGGTACCAGCTGGAGACATATTCCTGGACACCGGTCTGAACCGGTCTGAACCGGATTGAACCGGTCTGAACCGGTCTGAACCGGCCCGAACCGGTCTGAACCGGCCTGAACCGGTCCAAACCGGTCCGGACCGGATTGAACCGGTCTGAACCGGTTTGAACTGGTCTGAACCGGTCCAAACCGGTCTGCACCGGATTGAACCGGTTTGAACTGGTCTGAACCGGATTGAACCGGTCTGAACCGGTCTGAACCGGCCCGAACCGGATTGAACCGGTCTGAACCGGTCTGAACCGGTCTGAACCGGCCTGAACGGGATTGAACCGGCCTGAACCGGATTGAACCGGCCTGAACCGGTTTTAACTGGCCTGAACCGGTTTGAACTGGTCCGTACCGGATTGAACCGGTCTGAACCGGCCCAAACCGGTCTGAACCGGATTGAACCGGTCTGAACTGGTCTAAACCGGCTTGAACCGGTCTGAACTGGTCTGAACCGGTTTGAACCGGTCCGAACCGGTATGAGCAGGTCTGAACCGGTTTGAACCGGTCCGAACCGGTTTGAAACAGTCTGAACCGGATTGAGCAGGTCCGGACCGGCTTGAGCCGGTCTGGACCGGTTTGAGCCGGTCTGAGCCGGCTTGAACCGGTTTGAACCGGTCTGAACCGGACTGAGCTGGTCTGAACCGGTTTGAGCCGGATTGAACCGGTCTGAACCGGTCCGAACCGGCTTGAACCGGTCTGAACTGGATTGAACCGGTCTGAACAGGATTGAACCGGTTTGGACCGGTCTGAACCGGATTGAACCGGTCTGAACCGGTTTGAACTGGTCTGAACCGGTCCAAACCGGTCTGCACCGGATTGAACCGGTTTGAACTGGTCTGAACCGGATTGAACCGGTCTGAACTGGATTGAACCGGTCTGAACCGGATTGAACCGGTTTGGACCGGTCTGAACCGGATTGAACCGGTCTGAACCGGTTTGAACTGGTCTGAACCGGTCCAAACCGGTCTGCACCGGATTGAACCGGTTTGAACTGGTCTGAACCGGATTGAACCGGTCTGAACCGGATTGAACCGGTCTGAACCGGCCCGAACCGGATTGAACCGGTCCGAACCGGCCTGAACTGGTCCGAACCGGATTGAACCGGTCCAAACCGGTCTGAACCGGTCCGGACCGGATTGAACCGGTCCGAACCGGTTTGAACTGGTCTGAACCGGTCCAAACAGGTCTGCACCGGATTGAACCGGCCTGAACCGGATTGAACCGGCCTGAACCGGCCTGAACCGGTTTGAACTGGTCCGAACCGGTATGAACCGGTTTGAGCAGGTCTGAACCGGTTTGAACCGGTCCGAACCGGTTTGAAACAGTCTGAACCGGATTGAGCAGGTCCGGACCGGCTTGAGCCGGTCTGGACCGGTTTGAGCCGGTCTGAGCCGGCTTGAACCGGTTTGAACCGGTCTGAACCGGATTGAGCTGGTCTGAACCGGTTTGAGCCGGATTGAACCGGTCTGAACCGGTCCGAACCGGCTTGAACCGGTTTGAACCGGTCTGAACCGGATTGAACCGGTCTGAACCAGTTTGAACTGGTCTGAACCGGATTGAACCGGTCTGAACCGGTCTGAACCGGTCTGAACCGGTTTGAACTGGTCTGAACCGGTCTGAACCGGTCTGAACCGGTTTGAACCGGCCTGAACCGGATTGAACCGACCTGAACCGGATTGAACCGGCCTGAACCGGTTTGAACTGGCCTGAACCGGTTTGAACTGGTCCGTACCGGATTGAACCGGTCTGAACTGGCCCAAACCGGTCTGAACCGGATTGAACCGGTCTGAACCGGTCCGAACCGGCTTGAACCGGTTTGAACCGGTCTGAACTGGATTGAACCGGTCTGAACCGGATTGAACCGGTTTGGACCGGTCTGGACCGGATTGAACCGGTCTGAACCGGTTTACCGGTTTGAACTGGTCTGAACCGGATTGAACCGGTCTGAACCGGATTGAACCGGTCTGAACCGGTCCGAACCGGATTGAACCGGATTGAACCGGTCTGAACCGGTTTGAACCGGCCTGAACCGGTTTGAACTGGTCTGAACCGGTTTGAACTGGTCCATACCGGATTGAACCGGTCTGAACCGGCCCAAACCGGTCTGAACCGGATTGAACCGGTCTGAACCGGTTTGAACTGGTCTAAACCGGCTTGAACCGGTCTGAACTGGTCTGAACCGGTTTGAACCGGTCCGAACCGGTATGAACCGGTTTGAGCAGGTCTGAACCGGTTTGAGCAGGTCTGAACCGGTTTGAACCGGTCCGAACCGGTTTGAACCAGTCTGAACCGGATTGAGCAGGTCCGGACCGGCTTGAGCCGGTCTGGACCGGTTTGAGCCGGTCTGAGCCGGCTTGAACCGGTTTGAACCGGTCTGAACCGGATTGAGCTGGTTTGAACCGGTTTGAGCCGGATTGAACCGGTCCGAACCGGCTTGAACCGGTTTGAACCGGTCTGAACCGGATTGAACCGGATTGAACCGGTCTGAACCGGTCTGAACCGGTCTGAACCGGTCTGAACTGGATTGAACCCGTCTGAACCGGATTGAACCGGTCTGAACCGGTTTGAACCAGTCTGAACCGGTTTGAGCCGGTATTAACCGGCTTGAACCGGTCCGAACCGGTTTGAACCGGTCCGAACCGGTATGAACCGGTTTGAGCCGGTCTAAACCGGCTCGAACCGGTCTGAACCGGTCTGAGCCGGTTTGGACCGGTCTGAACCGGATTGAACCGGTCTGAACCGGTTTGAGCCGGTCCGAGCCGGATTGAGCCGGTCTGAACTGGTTTGAGCTGGTATGAACCGGTTTGAACTGGTATGAACCGGTTTGAGCTGGTCTGAACCGGTTTGAACTGGTCCGAACCGGCATGAACCGGTTTGAGCTGGTGTGAACCGGTTTGTGCGGGTCCTAACCGGTCTGAACCGGTCTGAACCGGCTTGAACCGTTTTGACCCGGCTTGAACCGGTCTGAACCGGATTGAACCGGTTTGAACTGGTCTGAACCGGTCTTAACTGGATTGAACCGGTCTGAACCGGTCTGAACCGGATTGAGCCGGTCTGAACCGGCTTGAACCGGTCTGAACCGGGTTTTTGGCGGCCTGAAGTAGCTTGAACCCGTTCTAACCGGCTTGAACCGGTCTGAACCGGCTTGAACTGGCATAAACCGGCCTGAACTGGTCTGAACCGGCTTGGACTGGTCTGCACCGGCTTGAACCAGTTTGAACCAGGTGGAACTGGTTTGAGCCAGTTTTAGCTGGCTGGCCTGAACCGGTTTGAGCCAATCTGACCGGGCTTGAACCAGACTGAAGTCATCTGAACCGGTTTGAACCGGCCTGAACCAGTATGAACCAGCTAGAACCGGTCTCAACCGGTTTTAGCCAGCCTGAACCGGTCTCAGAAACACTCTCCCTGCTGGGCTCAGACAGTCATATCTCAAACACCACTCTACTCCACAGCCAACCCCTCCCATGCCCAGAGAGCAGAAGTCACATTCCCACCTCTGAGTCTCAGTCTGACTCCTCTGCATCCTGCAGAGGGCCCTGCTGTGCTGCTGACTGCCACCTAGGCTTCTACCCATGACTTAGCTCCCCTCCCGTCTGACTCCTCTGATCTGACAGCCTTGTCTATTCATCTGGATATGCCAGGCTAACTGGGCACGGGGCTCCAACCAACACACATCTGGACTTTACCCAGGGCTCTAACTGCAGTTGGGCCTCTCATCTGCCTCCACCTTACCTCTATGCCCCAGGTTCTTTCCTCCCAAGAGAAGGCAAAGGAGGAAGAGAGACAGGCTCGGGGCTCGCCAGTGCCTGAGCCTCCTGACTCCCTAGGTTTTCTGGTCTGCTCCTACAGCCTAACACTTGTAGCACGTTTGTCCTGTCCCTTGGGAAGGCTACTCTTGTGCATGGATCTTTCTTTGGCAGATTTCTAAAATTCCTGTCATTGCCAATATTCTGGACTGCCCATGATGAATAAATTCTTACCTGAAGTTTGTTCAAAGACTCTGGGTAGAGGTTCTCCCTCTGCCATACACTGTCTGGCCACAGACGCTGTTTTACACACACTTGGTGTAAGTCTCCATTGTCGTATAACTACAGCATTCTGGCACTCAATCTGGGGGTGAGAGGGTGGTAGAAAGGAGGAGATAGGAGTGAGAACATGGAGAAATGGGATAGTTTAGGGAGGAGAGGGATGAAGTGGGAGAGCAATGAAAGGGAGATCTTGATAGAGCCACTATGGGGTTAGAAAGAAACCTGGTGCTAGGGAAATTCCCCCAAATCCACAACAATGACCCCAAATAAGAGTCCTATCAATAGTGGGGTGGGTGCCTGAACTGAACTTTCCCTCTGATCAGATGGGTGAATACCACCACTAACATCATAGAGCCTTCATCCAGCAACTAACAGAACAAGATGCAGAGATCCACAACCAACCACCACGCCAAGCTCCAGAAATCCAACTGAAGAGAGGGAGGAGGTAATACATGAGCAAGGGAGGTAAAGATCATGAGGGAGTGTTGGGAGCTGTGAACACCCAGATCCTGAAACAACTTGTTTTCCCCTGATCTGAGTGCCTACAGCTGCTCTGAGAAACTCTAACTGCAGTTAGAGTTCCTGATGGCAGGAGAGTGCTTTCTGGTGAGTTTGGCTGGGGCGTGGCTAAAGCTGCCCCTGAACACAATAAAGGGGGAATTCTTGGGGCATTCTGGCATCAAGGATGACCTGTCTCTCTCTGTCTGTGCGTCTTTGTGTGTTTCAATCTCCAGCCCCTTGCCCAGTTCACGAACTGAACGGTGGTGCCTAGAGCACAGACGGGTGTGGTACGCCGCAAGGGAGAAATCTACAGAGACAGCTGAACCAAGCTCACAGGAGCTCACGAACCCTAGACTGACAGCTGTGCAGACTGCATGGGATCGGACCTGGTCCTCAATACGTGGGAGACAGCGGTGAAACTTGCACTGTCTGTGAGACCCATGGCGGTAGGACCAGGATCTATCCGTGGTGCATGAGCTAGCTCTGCACTCTGATCTTTAGGCAAGCTTTATTTGTTAGATCATAAACAAAATATCATAGGTTGGTTACATGGCCATGAATATCCATGGAATATAATTGTTGAGAGGCCTTGCTGACTGATCAAAGGTGCTGTCTATCATGGCCTCTCAGCTTTTTATCCAAAGCTTGAAGGCATGGGACTCCTGGACTCTCCACAATGAGATTTTCTGCTCTTTACCTGCTGATATCTGGAGAATATCTCTGCGCCTGGACGACTACCCTATCTAAAAGCTGTCTCAAAGTCTAGATGCCTGATTTATCTTTAGCATGACTCTTGGTACAGATCCTTGCTGAAGCCTCCCCTGCTGCACACATGGTGACTAAGACTTGTACTAGTAACTCTGCTATAGGACTCTGCTGCCTTATGATAGGATTGTACCACTTAATGCAAATTAGGGATTGTCCCCAGGATTTTTATTCTCATATAATTCTTACGCTCTGGAATAAAGCCGAGGTGATTCACTGAAGTCTGTCTCCCGGAGAGCTGTCTCTATTGTATCCATTGCCAGAGGAACCCTGTTCCCTGCTTCTGCTCCCTCTATTCCCATGGACCAATGCAGCCAATGCTCCCTCTGGGAAGAAGCAGAATCACGATGTGTAATTGGAGAGGATGAGTGTGGAGAGATCTGTGGGTAGCCTTCTTAGAAATGGAAAGAACGGTAAGATGTTTCTGTTTAATCTGAATCCTCACCAGAGGTGTCCTCAACAGGAGAGGATACAGGTGTTGAGTGGAGGGGATGGCAGTCTCTGCAGACACCTGTCAGCCCCTTCTCTAGTCGTCTGGTCTTGTGAAATCTTATTACCTCTAACCCTTTATTGTTCTATGATCCTAGCTTCCTCTCTCCACCATTTATTCCATTGTAACTGCAGCCCCTTCTAATACTTCTGTAACTAAATATTTTCAGTCTGTGGAATAGTTATGTTCCTTGTTGTTCATTAATTTAACATGTGCTTCATGAAAGATGAATATGTACCATATGAAATGACTGCTTCCTTTCATCTCTTCAAATATAGCATCTCTACTGGATTCCAGTTAACTTCTGCATAGCCCTGTGTCTGCCTATCATCTGGTATTCATTCTTGTATAGTAACTGAATAAATTAAGGTTGGTTTTGTAATAACCTGAGGCTGCTCCTTTTCAGTTTCATAATGTAATGGGGCATTAGGTTCTGATCTAAATTTCTGTGCTGTGTCTGAGTATTTTTCTTATTTTCATTAGTAGGTCTTTCTAAAGCCTTCATGTTAGCAGTGAAAATTTTCTTATTTTCATTGATGACTCTTTCTAAGGTTTATATCTCATCAGCAGTAAGTAAGTCTTTCTAAAGTTTGTATTTTATCAATGATAAGTCTTTCTAAGGCTTGTATATCATCAGTCAAATTATATTTGATATGGTTATCAAACCACTTTTAAAGGACAAAATAGCAATTACTAAGATGATATTAACTACCATCAACATTAAGTCAATCCCAGATAAATCATTTATCCTATCATTTAAAATTTTCACTTTCAAGCCATCTATAATAGAACTATACATTGTGGGCCCTATCACCTGCATTGTGATATTCACTCTCCTAAAGGACTTTCCAGGTATCTCACCAAATCTTTTGACTTCTCAGTTTTTCCATGGTGTCTGTAGTAAACTCAAGCCCCTTCTGTAATTTTCAAGCTGTAACCTGTTTTCAGAGTCCTAGCAAGCAGCTGTCCCCCTGCTGTGAATGTTCCTGCAGAGAATGCCGGGCAGCAGCTGTGGCAGATCTAGCTGTCTTGACTTCTGAGTCTACATGGTTATGACCCACATTGGGCGTCAAACATTGTTTATCCTCGGCACAGTGACTGCACCTTAATCTGCTGCTATTTCAGCTAGCAACCGTGACTCCACAGTTACTTTCCTGCATCTCTGGCAGAGGCCTGGACACTCATTCCACAGCCTGGTGGGAATTCTCTTCCTGCAGTCACTGGATCTGCTCCTGCCACTGAAGCCAGCTTTAAATCTCTATGGTTATATTCATAAATAAGATTCAAGGTTCGAAGACTGGGGTGAAAGCCTGATAGTTCAGAGAGGTTGAGTAGCACCTAGCTTACTAACTTCTCTCCTCACTTGCATCTCTGAAAGGAACATTCTTCTGCTCTGCCAAACAAAAACCTTCATCACTTTAAAATCCCTCCTTACTACTTCCTGTGCATCTCTCTGTTTCTTCCAGATACCTTCTGCTGCTCTATGCTTACTTTACATCAAGTAGTTGATGACTCAATCTCTTGACACAGGGTTAATTTTATGTAATGAACTCAAATACAAACTTGTGGTCCACGGTGTTATCAGCAATTCCCCCAACAGGCAGGAGGTGATGGGAGCTTCAGAGATTAGGACAGTAGGAGTGGGCATTGACACTGTGAGCAATGGTTCTGAGTGCTTTTTTGATCAGTCAGGCTCATTTAGATAGACTCCTTTGTGAATGTTCTAACTTCTTTTCTATTATTCTGTTGGGAAGGCTGCTTTCATGTTTATGTACAAGTTTAATTTTTAATTCTTAGCATACATATTTTTAATTCATTCTTGTATGCCACTCTTCTCTCTATGTAAGTACTTCTCCATAATTTTTAAAGAATTTTTTTCTTTATCCCCAAAAAGGATAAAGATATTTATATGGTTTGACTTTAAAAATCTGGTTGTTTTACATTTAGTAGTTAAATCTATGGTACACCTTGAATTGTTTTTGTGTGGGTGCAGCAGGAGGTAGGGTTTAAAAGACAGATCTATCACATGAATAGCAGCTTATCTGCATGGCTAGCAAGTCCCAGGTGCATTGTAGTGTGACCTTATGTCATCAGTCATAAGGCAATGTGTGCATGGGTCTGTGTCTGCTGTGTTCTGTTACCTTCACCCATTTGTTTATTCTCTCTTCTGCAGATATCTGTGTGCATACATGTCTGTGTGTGTAGCGGGTTAAGAGACTGGTGTAAGACTAGGGCCCGCTTGTTCATCCCAGCCACCCAGCTAGCTTAGCCCTGAAATAACCACACAGAAACTATATTAATTAAATCATTGCTTGGCTCATTAGTTCTAACTTCTTATTAGCTAACTCTTACATATTAGTTTAACTCATTTCTATTAATCTGTATATCTCCATGAGTTTGTGGCCTACAAGCAAAGTCTCAAAACATCTATCCCCAGCAGTGGGTCCATGGTGTCTCTCCGACTCTGCTTTCTTCCTCCCAGAATTCAGTTCTCTCTTCTATGCCTACCTAAGTTGTGCCCTATCAGGCCAAGGCTGTTTCTTTATTCATTAACCAATGCAAGCTGAACATGGAGAGAAGGACCTCCCACACCAGACTAACATGGGGTTTTCCCTCAGTTTCCCTCCATCTTATTCATTGAGGCAGGGTCTCTCTGTTGAACCCAGTCTTTGTCATTTCAATTGGTGTAGGTAGCTTCTCACAATGGGAATCCTTGGTATGAGAGAGTAAATGTTCATACAACATGTAATGTGTTACATGGTGTTTCTAGGAGCTCTGTGAGCTAATTTAGATATTCACAATAATGCCAGACATGAGTGTCATCAGCCTCATTTTATAGATGAAGAGACTGAGGCATGAAGAGGTCACATAACTTGGGTAAGTTGGGAAGAGTGCACAGAAACTGAGCAGTATGCTTGGAATAAATACTCCAGCCTTCCTACCTCTGTAGATGCCATCTTGCTGGCCTACCATCTATCCAGTAACATGTTGTTAAATATGATTATCTTACAGGCCCAGTTCATTGTGTTCCTTCTCATCTAGCTGAGCTCAGTCCTGGGCAATGGGCTCATCATCCTGCTGATGTGCCTGGACACACATCTGCACACTCCCATGTACTTCTTCCTCTGTAATCTTGCCCTGTTGGATATGGGCTATGTCACCACCACTATTCCCCAGATGTTGGTACATCTTCTTGCTAAATCCCAGACCATCTCCTTTGCTGGACATTGGCTTCAGATGTATATGTTTGGTGCATTGGCAATCACAGAGTGCATCCTCTTTGTGGTCATGGCTTATGACCTACTGGTATGTGGCAATTTGCTACCCATTGAGTTATACTGTCATCCTCACCTGGGACTTGTGCATATGGTTGGCAGCTGGAACCTGGGTCTGTGGTTTCTTCTTCTCTCTGATACACACCTTCTTCACCATGAGGCTTCCATACTGTGGCCCTAACATGGTTAACCATTATTTCTGTGAAGGATCTTCAGTACGTAGTTTGGCCTGCATGGACACTCATCTTATTGAAATAGTGGATCTAGCCATGAGTTTCTTCATAAATGTTGTCCCAATCTCCCTCATTGTCGCCTCTTATATTCATATTGCCACGGCTATTTTCAAGATCAAGTCCACCCAGGGCCACTCCAAGGCATTCTCTACCTGTGCCTCCCACCTGACTGTGGTCACACTCTTCTACGGTCCAGCCACTTACATATACCTAAGGCCCAACTCCAGCTATTCCCCCGAGCATGACAAGCAGATCTCACTCTTTTATAATGTCTTCTCAGCCCTGCTCAACCCCATGGTCTACAGCCTAAGGAACAGAGACATCAAGAGAGCATTTCTCAAGATGATAGATATGGTAGGTGGATTGTTGAATCTTAGGTAAACATTGGATAAATGCTCAATATTTAAGACAGAGACAGTCTAGTTATGGTACGTAAACAACACTGAGCATTGAATCCAATATAGCTATTTAATAACTGGGGACAATATTCTTGAAACGGAGATGACAGTCTTAATGAATAGCTTACAGTACAATTTAAGTGAAAACATCTCAGTAATCTTTGTGGTTGTGGTTATAAGTAGAAAGACTTGCTTATTGCTCACATTTGTTAGTTGTAGCTGGGGAGTAATCTTGTGTAGCTAGATCCATCCTGAAGGAGAATTCCTGTATCCAGTGCATTCTATATCAGAAGGAAAAGAGTGGATAAACCCCATGATGTGTCAGCTTCCCAGTAATGACCAGTGCCTTTGCATACATTCTTTTGCCAATAAAAGCATCATGGTCCAGCCTGACAGCAAGAGGATGGAAATATTTTCTTCCACAGAGAAGCAACATAAGTCATTTGACTGTAGTCTGGTATCTATAGTTCCAGTATAGAGAAGTGAGTGAGTAACAGGAGGGATGTAGCCTGATGTATACTCACAGATGGCAACAGCATGCCTGTAAACCATCAGAAAACATGCTGTTAGAGACATTATAATGGAAACAGCAGAGGCTGAGGTGCTATGTCCTAGGTAGTACATCAAGGTTGCCATTATGAAAATTAAAATATGAAAAATAAAATTGGTACAGGCCAGAGACCAAAGTTTATACATAAATTCAATGTGGTCTATAGATAAACATGTTGAACTCTGCAGTGTGTGTCACATAACACAAGATTAGAAATTAAGGGCTCTGGATTTCATCACAACATTTCCAAGTACTTCTGCAAGTGGCAGTAGCATCCGAGGGCAGGTATCACCTTTGCCTGCTTTCTGCTGCCTCATTTCTTACACTTTGATGGTGGGCATCATTTTCCTATCATCTACACAGTAGTCAATCAGAAAATCCCTCTGTGATTCAGGGTGTGGGTGTTTACACTTTATATATCACGTGATGTTCTGTTGAGCAGTCTGTTTTCTTGTAGGAGTCTTTAACAATAATTCTTTTTAAGAATCTTTTGAGTACTTCTCCATCTTCTCTTCTTCATTCTTCACCTTCTTTTTCTTTCTTTCGTTTTCTTATTTGGTTTTTCAAGACAAGGTTTCTCTGTAGCTTTTGGAGTCTGTCCTGGAACTGATGCTGTAAAACAGGCTGGCCTTGAACTCACAGATATAAATCTTGAGGTACAAAATTTTCATATAAACTAAATCTAATATTTTGGATATTCTGCTTTGCTTTTTTTCCTTGTCACTTTGCCAGGTGGGTCAACTGACACCAGATATAGCAAAAACTTTTAAATATGCCTGGGTCTCATGAAGTAAGAGCCATGATTTAACTCTAGATCTGTAACTTAACGTCTGCTCTGCAATCTACAGTATGATTTGCGAGCCAGGCAAGGTGCCGGAGACTGGAACATACACACCCAGAGACAGAGATATGGGTTATCCTTGAATTTTCCAAGAATACCAACTTTAGTGTGCTCCAGGGAAGCTTATATAGTGCCTTCCCTGACCAATTACCATGTCCTTGCTTTCGGAAATTTCAGCTGCAAACCCACCAGAAACCACTCCCCTGTTTCGTGCTCAGAGCATCTGCAAGCACAGAAAAATAAGTTGTTTGGCTCAGAGCAGCTGCAAGCATAGGAAAAAACAAGGTGTTTGCAGGAAATTTAGAGTCTGGAGGGTCTATAATCCCCAACATAGAACCAGCCTCCTTTAACATTATCTACACCAAAAAGACATCTGACGTCCCGCTAACCGGAATCCAGTGACCAGCGAGCTCAGAGATAAATTCTGAGCCCTGGTGATAAAGCAGCCTTGTGACTGTTGCACAGACAGAGCAAAAACATCTTACCTATTTCTGTCTCAGTGCCATGGTTGTAACCAAACTTAAGGGACACACCAGAAAATACAGACAGACCTAACTTCCCAATGAAACAGGGAGGAATAACTTTTGCAATAAGCAAACAGGCAAAACTTTCCAACAAGACAAACAATGCAGCAAAATATATGGACACACCAGAAAGTACAGATAAAAGTTTCCAATAAAACAAAAAAAAAACTTTCCATGGGAAATAAACAAAATTATGCAAACAGAACCAGAACTAGAACCAGAACCAGATGGGCAGCTGTTTGCCTTGCATGAGAGAATGCTGGTGTACGATTGAACCCCCTCCACATTCCACATAATGATCCCATAAAAAAGAACTGGATTATAACTCACAAGGATGAAAGATTTATGGCAGCAGAAACCTGGCAGGTCTGCTAGTGGGTGGGAGACTGTGGCGTGTGTGACAAACAGATACGCCTTGTGGAGTGAACTTGGGTACAGAGTTTATTTATGGGTATTGAGAAAGCTATAAGGGTAAGGGGATTATGGATGGAAGAGAGAAATATATCTATATCTGTATCTATATCTCTATATTTATCTATCTATCGAGGGGGGAGGGTAGGGAGAAAGGGGGATAGATAGTCTTCAGAAGAAGGAAGGACAGAAAGAGAGAGAGGAGAGGAGGACCAGATCAGCTTGCCTTGGTGGAAAGGGGGAGATTAGGGGTGGGCAGAACTTACTCTTAAAGGGACAGAGTACTCAGGTGACAGGGAAGGCCTGCAGAATTATAACATTCTCATCTTTCTCTTATAATAAAAAGGCAAGGAGTTAGGCATAGCAGGTTAAGGGGGTTAGGGCATCAAGTACTGAAGACTACTTTCCTGCTGATTTATGAATGTCAGAGTCTTGGGAAACCCTGAGAAAGCTGGGTGCTGGTCATGTCCTGGGGTATCTGGTTGCTTCAATCCTGTCCAGGATTTGTGGTGTGTCTTTTGGACCTGGCGGGGTGTTGGCAGAGCAGAGGACAAGGTTAAGTATAAGAAGAAAAAAATTTTTTCTTTGGGTTCTGGTAACTGAGGAAGAGTGTATCAGAGCAGGAAATTGAGAGATGGGAGTATCTGACCTCTTTAAAGTGAATCTTTCAATTCAACTCCCTGGAACTCATAAGAATTCTTTGAGTTTGTAAAAAATAAGTTTTAGACACATACATTGTATAAACAACAACATATTTATGCCAAAATGACTGTGATAGATGTTTTTGCATGATGAAAAGTATCTTTAGAAAATGACCAAAAAGAATTTAAAATGTTGACTTTGCAGTATGATACTCTTCAAGAGTTAGATTAATAGCTTATTAGCATTTTATTGATAATGTCATGACTATGAATGGCAGCACAATGAGGGAGAAAAAATTGATAATTTGTGTTTGTCCTCAGATTTTTATAACTTGTAGGTACACACACCTTAATAACTTTCATTTATATGCCTTAAAACAATTTTTATTTAAAACGTGGTAGAAAGTTATACTGAGGAGTGAATAGCTACATGGCAGGACACCCCACTCTCGAGGACCTCCACAGTGGGACAAAACCCCAGGCCCCTACTCCAACCCTCTTGGCTTTTCTAGCAAGCCAGGAGGAGAGTTTCCTGCAGGTAGGTTCCCCATTATCCAACCCCATCCTCCAGACCCTCCAAGTTACATCCCACCCCAGCGCCAAACTCATCTATTCTCCTGCAACCTCGGTGGAACTCTGAAACACAGCTTGCTTCAATACTGAGGGAACTTAAGAAGTGAGTGAACAGCCATATGGTGGGACATTCCACTCTCTAGGACCTCCACAGTGGGACAAAACCCCAGGCCTCTCCTCCAACTCCCTTGGCTTTTCTATCTAGCCAGCAGGAAAGTTCCCTGCAGATAGGCTTCCCCAGTTACCCAACCCAATCCACCATATCCTGCAAAATACTAGCACCATTCCACCTCCAAACTCGCCTATCCTCCTGTGACCTCGGCAGAACTCTGCAACACAGCTTACTACATGATGGAGGAAGGCTATTGCTTAATTAATAAATAAACTGCTTGGCCTGCTAGGTTAGAACATATGTGGGTGGAGTAAACAGAACAGAATGCTGGGAGGAAGAGGAAGTGAGCTCAGATGCCATGCCTCCCCTCTCCAGGACAGACGCAATGAAGCAAGCCACCAGGTCAGACATGCTGAATCTTTCCCGGTAAGACTGGTGCTACACAGATTACTAAATATGGGCTAGGCAAGCTGTGAGAATTAACCATTAAGAGGCTAGCACTAATGGGCCAAGCAGTGTTTAAAAGAATACAGTTTCCATGTAATTATTTCGGGGCATAAGCTAGCCAGGCGGCCGGGAGCCGGGTGGCAGGAACGCAGCCCGCAGCTCCTTCAACAGCTACAATACTGAAAAAAGTAAGAGCTTGCTACAATACTGAGAGAACCAAGAGCTTACTATAATACTCAGGGGACCAAGAGCTGGCTAAAACACTGTAGGGACCAAGAGAGAGGAGCAAGAGAGTGAACCAGGAGAGAAGACCAATGGAGCAGGCTTAGAGAGACCTCAGAGGCTTCTTGAGAGACAGACATTGACAGTACATAGCAGGCCAAGAAAAGTTCTCAAACATTCAGACAGCCACTGCAAGGATTGGACCAACATACAAAAATTCTGCCAGCCTCATGTGAAGGAAGAGATTGGTAGGTGCCAATGTAAGAAATCATGCAAAAACATAAAAAGCAACATGGTAACAGCAGAACCCAGTGGTCACACAAAAGGAAGACTTGGTCTGCCTAACACAGAAGCAGAAGAAAATTATTTTAAATGTAACTTTATGAAAATGATAGAGAATTTTAAAGAGGAAATAAAAAACTCCCTTCAAGAAATGGAGAAAAAGACAAACAAAAATTGGAAGAAATTAATAGATCCCTCAAGGAAACCCAAGAAAACCAAGAAAAAAAAAAACAAACAGGTGAAGAAAATGGTTCAAAACTTGCAGACTGAAATAGAAGCAATAAAGGAAACACAAACTGAGACTATTCTGAATATGGAAAATCTGGGAAAATGAACAGGAACTACGGAGACAAGTATAACAAACAAAATACAAGAGATAGAAGACAGAATCTCTGGTGTTGAAGATACTTTAGAGGAAATAGACTCATTGATCAAAGAAAACATTAAATCTAACAAATTCTTAACACAAAACATCCAGGAAATCTGGAACACTATGAAAAGACCAAACCTAAGAATAATAGGATAGAAGAAGGAGAATAACTCAAGCTCAAAGACACAGAAAATATATTCAGTGAAATCATAGAAGAAGAAAACTTTCCCAAGGTAAAGAAGGATATTCCTATGAAGGTAGATTGGATCAAAAACAAATTCCCTCACCATATAATAATGAAAACACAAAACATACAAAATAAGGAAATAATATTAAGAGCTGTAAAGGAAAAAGGTCAAGTAACATATAAAGGTAGACTTATCAGAATTATGCCTGACTTCTCAATGGAAACCATGAAAGCCAGAAGGTACTGGGCTGATTTGCTACAGGCACTAACAAAACATGGATACAAGCCCAGACTACTATACCCAGCAAAAATTTAATCACCTTGGATGGGTAAAACAAGATATTCCATGACAAAAACAGATTTAAACAATATGTATCCACAAACCCAGCCCTATAGAAAATATGAGAAGGAAAACCCCAACCAAAGGAAGCTAACTGCACCCACAAAAGCACAGACAACAAATAACCTCACACCAGCAAAACCCAGAGAAGCAAAACACACAAACACTACAACCAAAAAATACAGGAATTAACAACCACAGGCCACTGATATCTCTTAATATCAATGTACTCAATTCACCTATAAGAAGACACAGGCTAAAAGAATGCATACAAAAACAGAATCCAGTATTCTGCTATATACAGAGAACACACCCCAACCTCAAAGACAGACACTACCTCAGAGTAATGAATTGAGAAAAGCTTTTCCAATCAAATGGGCCTAAGAAACAAGAAGGTATAACTATCCTAATATCTAACAAAATAGATTTTAAACTAAAATCAATCAGAAGAGATGGAAAAGAATACTTTATACTCATAACAGGAACAATCCATCAAGATGTAGTCTCAAACCTGAACATCTATACTTCTAATATAAGAGCACCCACATATGTAAAAGAAACATTAAAAAGTAAATCACATATTAAACCCCACACACTAGTAGTAGGAGACTTCAGCACTCCACTCTCCAATGGGCAGGTCAACCAGACAGAAATTTAACCGAGAAATAAGAGAACTAACAGATATCATGAATCAAATGGACTTAACAGACATCTATAGAACATTCCACCCAAACACAAAAGAATATACTTTCTTCTCAGCACCTCATTGAACCTTCTCTAAAACTGATCACATACTCAGTAACAAAGAAAACATCAACAGATACAAAAGAATTGGAGTAACCTCTTCTGTTTTATTGAATCAACATGGATTCAAGTTAGGATTTAACAATAATACTACCTTTAGAAAGCCTACAAACTGTTAAAAATTGAACAATGAACTACTGAACCACACCTGGTTCAAGGAAGAAATAAAGAAATTAAAGGCTTCCTAGAATTCAATGAAAATGAAGGCACAACATAAAGAAAATGGAGAAAGCTCACATCAGTGACTTAACAGCACACCTGAAAGCTCTAGAACAACAACAATAAAAAGACTCAGCCAGGAGGAGTAGAAGACAAGAAATAATCAAATTGAGAGATGAAATCAACAAAATAGAAACAACAACAACAAAAAAAAAAACAACAATACAAATAATCAATGAAACAAAGAGCTGGTTCTTTGAGACCAGACCAGTTTAGAGCAGACCTGACTAGACCTGACCAGACCGGTTTAGACAGGTCTTGACGAGTCCCTACTGGACCAGACTGATGACTACAAGCCTTTGATGATTGCAAAGTAATGATGAAATTGACCAGCTATTGGTAGTAAATGTAGTGAAAGCCTCAGGATTTCATAAGAAACACAATGTGAACAGCAAAAGTTTGAAGATAGATTTTTGTATCACTTGGCAATGACCGAAAGAAATTATAAGGAAATGTCCTACTTGTTCTTTGCATAACTGAACTCCATTACCTGTATAAAGTAGCCAAAAAGGTAATCAAAGAAATGAACTTTGTTGAATGGATGTGTTTCATTGTGCAGAGTTTGAAAAAATAAATTATAAGCATCATACAATAGATACATATCCAGGATTTCAATGGGCAACTGCTTTAAATTCTGAAAAGGCTGATTCTGTAATTACACATTCATTAGAAGTCATGGCCATTTTGTGAATATTTATGATATTTTATTTACATTTTAATAAATAATGCTTGCCTAAAAATCAGAAGGACAAAGCTAAGCCACTAGAGGTCAGGCAGTGTTGGCAAATGCCTTTAATTCCAGGATTTGGAAGACAGAGACAGATGGATCTCTGTGAGTGCAAGGTCACCCTGGCCTACACAAGATCAATGCAGAAACAAATCCAAGTGATGGCAGCTCACACCTTTAATCCTAGTACTGGGGAGTCATGCCTTTAATCCCAGCACTAGAAAGAATATAAAAAGGGAGGAGAGAGGCTTAGCCTGTGTAGTCTGTAGTCATCAAGCCTTGGCAGATATATGACTTCTCAAGTGGCTTCGTTGCTTTGATTTTCTGGTTTTTGGATTGAACTCTGATATCTGTCTCTGGGTTCTTATTATTCATTCTACATTTGGTGCTCAAAGTTTAGGATACAAATTCTCAAAAACAATTGTTTGCCTGAGCCTTTTTAGACACCAACACAGGCTGGGATGCATGTGGGGCTCTAGCCACACCCTGCTATATTCTCTCTCTCTCTCTCTCTCTCTCTCTCTCTCTCTCTCTCTTTCTGTCTCTCTCTCTCCACCATGGGTTGCAGGCTTTCCCTGAACCTCTTTCTCAGACTGCTGTCAAACTAGGTAGCTGCCTTGAAATCCATGATTTTAGTATTCTATGCAGCAGCAACCAGCCTCAAATATACATCAACATCCTTGGTAGATTTGATAAGACAAGTAGGAATTCTTAAAGGGAGGAATCAGAAAAAAAAGTTTTTCCCACCTTTAAAAGGTTTCAATCACCATTGATGGAGAAAACAAGATAATCCATGGAGGAAAAACAGATTTAAACAATACATATCCACAAACCCAACCTTGCAGAAAGTACTAGAAAGAAAACCTCAACCCAAGGAAGCTAACAACATCCACAATAACACAGACATCTGATAACCTTACACCAACACAATCCAAAGAAGGGAAACACACAAACACTACCACCAAAAATTAACGGGAGTAAACAACCACTGGTCATTAATCTCTTAATATCAATGAAATCAATTCACCTATAAAAAGACATGGGTTAAGAGAATAGATATGAACACAGGATCGAGCATTCTGCTGTTCACAAGAAACACACCTCAACCTCAAAGACAGACACAACCTAAGAGTAAAGGGATGGGAAAAGCTTTTCCAATAAAATGGACCTAAGAAACAAGTGGGTGTGGCTATCCTAATATCTAGCAAAGTTGATTTCAAACTAAAATCAATCAGAAGAGATGGAGAAGGACACTTTATACTTATAACAGGAACAATTCCTCAAGATGAAGTCTCAATCCTGAATATCTATGCCCCTAATATGAGAGCTCCTACATATATAAAAGAAAGATTACTAAAACTTAAATCACACATCAAACCACACACACTAATAGTAGGAGATTTAAACACTCCTCTCTCACCAATGGACAGGTCAACCAGACAGAAACTTAACAGACAAAAAGGGGAACTAACAGATGTAATGAATCAAATGAACTTAGCAGATATCTATTGAACATTCCGCCCAAACAGAAAAGAATATACCTTCTTCTCAGCACCTCAGAGAACCTTCTCTAAACTGATCACCTACTTGATAACAAAGCAAACATATACAGACACAAAGATTTGGAGTAATCACCTGTGTCATATTGTATCACCATGGAGTGAAATTAAAATTTAACAACAATACTTACCCCCAGAAAGCCTACAAACTCATGGAAATTGAACAGTCAAGTACTGAACCACCCCTGGGTTAAGGAAGAAATAAAGAAAGAAATTGAAGTCTTCCTTGAATTCAACGAAAATGATGGCACAACGTATCCAAACCTATGGGACACTATGAAAGCAGTACTAAGAGGAAAGTTCATAGCACTAAGTGCCCACATAAAGAAAACGGAGAAAGCTCACAGAGCAACTTAACAGCACAGCTGAAAGCTCTAGAACAAAAAGAAACAGATTCACCCAGGAGAAGTAGAAGGCAGGAAATAATTAAATTGATGGCTGACATCAACAAAATAGAAACAAAACAGTCCAAAGGATCAATGAAACAAAGAGCTGGTTCTTTGAGAAAATCAACAAGATTGACAAACCCCTATCCAAACTAATGAAAAGAAGGAGCAAAGGCATCCAAATTAACAAAATCAGAAATGAAAATGGTAGCATAACAATGGACACTGAGGAATTTCAGAGAATCATTAGGTCTTACTACAAAAGCCTGTTCTCCACAAAATTGTAAAATGTAAAAAAAAAATAGACAATTTTTTAGATAGATACCATATGCCAAAATTAAATCAAGACCAGGTGAGCAAATTAAATAGATCTATAAGATGCAAGGAAATAAAAGGTGTCATCAAAAACCTCCCAACCAAAAAAAAAAAAAAAAAAAAAAAGGTTTCAGTGAAGAATTCTACCAGAAGTTCCAAAAAGAGCTAATACCTATACACTTCAAAGTGTTCCACTTCATAGAAACAGAAGGGACATTGCCAATTGTTTTTATGGGGCTACAATTAGCCTGATACCAAAACCACACAAAGATTCAACCAAGAAAGTGAATTACAGACCAATCTCACTCATGAACATCGATGCAAAAATGACAAATAAGTTACTGGCAAAACAAATCCAAGAACACATCAAAAAAATCATCCATCATGATGAAGTAGGCTGCATACCAGAGATGCAGAGATGGTTCAACATATGAAAATCTATCAATGTAACACATCATATAAATAAACTGAAAGAAAAAAACCATATGATCATTCATTAGATGCTGAAAAAGCATTTGACAAAGTTCAACACCCCTTCATGATAAAGGTTTTGGAGAGATTAGGGATACAAGGATCATATCTAAATATAATAAAAGCAATATACAGCAAGCCAACAGCTAACATCAAATTGAATGGAGAGAAACTCAAAGGGATCCCACTAAAATCAGGAACAAGACAAGGCTGTCCACTCTCTCCATATCTCTTCAACATAATTCTTGAAGTTTTAGTAATAGCAATAAGACAGCATAAGGAGATCAAGGGGATTCAAATTGGAAAGGAAGCAGTCAAATTTTCATTAATAATAGATCATATGATAGTATACATAAGTGACCCCAAAAACTCTACTGGAGAACTCCTACAGCTGATATATACCTCCAGTGATGTGGCAGGATACAAGGTCAACTCAAAAAAACTGAGTAACCCTCCTATACGCAAAAGATAAAGAAGCTGAGAGGGAAATCAGAGAAACATCACCTTTCACAATAGCCACAAATCACATAAAATATCTTGGGGTAACACTGACCAAGGAAGTGAAAGACCTATTGGTCAAGAACTTTAAGGCTTTGAAGAAATAAATGTAAGAAGATACCATAAAATGGAAAGATCTCCCATGCTCTTGAATAGGAAGGATCAAAATAGTAAAAATGACAATTCTACCAAAAGCAATCTATAGATTCAATGCAATCCCCATCAAAATCCCAACACAATTCTTCATAGACCTTGAAAGAACAATAATCAAAAAAGGAAAACCCAGGATGGCCAAAACGATCCTATACAATAAAGGAACCACCTGAGGCATTACCATTCCTGTCATCAAGCTTTATTACAGCTCTATTACAGAGCTACAGTAAGGAAAACAGCTTGGTATTGGCATAAAAACAGAGACGTTGACCAAAGGAATTGAATTGAAGATCTGGATATTAATCCACACACCTATGAACACCTGATTTTTGACAAAGAAGCTAAATTATACAATGAAAAAATAGAAATAATCTTTAACAAATGGTGCTGGCATAACTGGATGTCAACAAGTAGAAACATAAAAATAGATTCATATCTATCCTCATGCACAAAACTCAAGTACAAATGGATTAAAGACCTCAATATAAATCTGACCACAGTGAACCTGATAGAAGAGAAAGTGGGAAGAAGCATTCAATGAATGGGGGCAGGAGATCACTTCCTAAATGTAACTCCAGTAGCATAGACACTAAGAGCAATGATAAATAAATGGGACTTCATGAAACGGAGAAGCTTCTATAAAGCAAAGGAAACAGTCAATAAGACAAAAAAGCAGCCTACTGAATGGGAAAAGATCTTCACCAACCCCACATCAGACAGAGGTCTCATCTCCAAAATATATAAAGAACTCAAGAAATTAGGTATTAAATCTAAATAACCCAATTAAACATGGAGTACTTAACTAAACAGAAAATTCTTGCGCTCTTCCCAGTGGAATGAACTGCTGGGTTTTCATGCCTCTGCCTCCTATCTTGGCCCCCAGGAGAGACGGGAAAGGGCCATTTCTATTCCCATTAGAGATTCTCTGGATTCTGTAAACAAGAACATTTACCAGGAAGAGACTCTTGGGGACACACTACAAGGAAACAGTGCACATGTGGATGAGTAGTGACCTTTTTGCTTTAACAGACTAACTGAAGAATATGAGCAGCTCAGAGCAAAGGAAGTGAAACAGTCGAGAACTGAAATTCTCATTATTGCTGAAACCCTGAACCCAACTTCCAGTGAGACCATAACTGAGTCAGATCTCTATTCCTTCCAAAGCCATGTGTCCAGTCTGTGCCAGTACTGCCCAAGGGGCTATTTAACAGTCAGCCATGGACCATTATCATTGGAGGTCAGTAGAGTCATACTGTGAGACCAAAACAGGAACTATATACCTCACTAGCTAAGGTGTCTGTTTGCAGTTAAGACAGTTAGGAGTAAGCTCCTGTTCATCCTCTCTCAGCAGATTTCAGCTTGGATGACAGACACCATCTAGAAATCAACTGTGGACTACAAATCTCTCCAAGGTGCTGTGAGCTCTGGACTTGCTGAAAGCTGATGTGCGCCAGTCCAGCTGATGAGATTGTTCCCTGTCTCTTTAGCTGGCTCAGATAAGCAGATGCTTCTGAAGAAATTCCAGTGCCTGAATCCCTCCAGGCATTTTGCTGGTATTCCTGCCTTTCTGGGCCCTGATACTGATGTCCTGTTTATAACAGGAAATAGTTACAGAAGAGAGTATTCGACCCTTTGTCCTCAACGGGCTGGATTATTGGGTCAAAACTGTATGTCCCTGATGGAGGGGACAAAATATCTGCCTATAGTTTCAATTAACATACAAAAAGATACATAGTAAAATCAAATATGCCCAGATTTATCAATAGACAGATTTATTTTCTGAAGTAGTTCTACAATATGATGGGGCATTCAACCTACTCTATATAGAAAAAGGAGGTATTTTGTGGAATTAAAATAAAAGTTTTTATATAAGTATACTCATGAATCATTAGAGATAATTTGGCTATATTCAAAATTGTTGCAGAAAAATGGGATCCAATATGAAAAATGACTAGTTCCCATTCTCTTGGTTACTCCGATTTCATCTATCATAGGACTCTTCTGTTTCTGCTAATTACAATTAGTTCTTTCATTCTTAATATCTTAATTAGACACATAAATTCCAGTCTTAGTGTTAAGTGCATGATTACTAGATCCCAATATAACCAAAAGCCCACTATAGAATCAAAAATTTCACACAGGATACAACTGAAGGGGGTGTGAAATCAAAACAGAAACAATGCATCTTGCAAGTTAATGTTTCTGTTTGCA
Source organism: Chionomys nivalis (assembly GCF_950005125.1). Lineage (NCBI taxonomy): Eukaryota > Metazoa > Chordata > Mammalia > Rodentia > Cricetidae > Chionomys > Chionomys nivalis. Next base: position 47,255,908 of record NC_080089.1, on the reverse strand, counting down.
GTTAAAACAGTTAAGAATATGTTCCTGAGCCAAGGGGTGGTGACCCACAGCTTTAATCTCAGCACTCAGGAGGCAGAGGCAGACAGATCTCTGAGTTTGAGGCCAGCCTGGTCTGCAAGTGCTAGTGCTAGGATAGGCTCCAAGGCTACACAGAGAAACCCTGTCTTGAAAAACAAGAAGAAGAAAAAAAAGAAGGAGAAGAAGAAGAAGAACAACAACAACAACAACAAGAACAACAAGAAGAAGAAGAACAAAAACAAGAACAAGTAGAAGAAGAAGAACAAGAACAAGAAGAACAAGAAGAAGAACAAGAAGAACAAGAACAAGAAGAACAAGAACTAGAAGAACAAGAACAAGAAGAACAAGAACAAGAAGAACAAGAAAAAGAACAAAAAGAACAGGAAGAAGTTCCTATTTGTCATGTGCAGGTTAAGGTTTCTATTGGTAATTAAGAATAAGGTCCTGTTTCTTAAATCTGATGTAAATGGAAAACATGTTTTTAACCTACACTAAACCTGCAACCCCATCAACATGATGTATATCTTTACCCTTGTTCCTTCCTGATCATTGTACTCCTCTAACAATGCATAACTGCCAATTCTCCTGCCCCTGTAAACATTTTGTCTCTCTTATAATAGAAACTTAAGGAGGCTGATAAGGCTGCTCTCTAAAAGGGACTTAGGGAGAGACAGACAAACTGACCAGTTCGGGGTATACCCCAAAATAAAGCCTGTATTACCTAGACAATCTTAGATTCAATTTACTCCTCACAATTCCAAGGTTTAGCAGTACCCTCCCAGTAGAGCAAGGGAACTCACCCAGGGACTATTAGGCTCTTGGGCACATCGTAAGTCCTGGTTTTCAGATATGCTGACCTCTCAAGAATTCTCTCTTATACTCACTGTGGTCTGTCCTATCCTCTCTCTCCTCTTAATTGCCAACAGTAACCTCTTCGCATCTGCTGTTGCTAGAAGAATTATGTGAGATTATACTGAATACCTGGTAGAGAGATGGCCAACATTCCATGACCATAAATGCTCATCCTATCTTCTGCCTGGGACCTGGTTTCCTAAACATTCCAAAGTTGAAAATCTGATCTTTCACAGGCCACCAGAATATCTGACTCAGGGGTATTCCCTGATGCTCCACAGGCCACCAGAGCCATGGATTATGATTTTAGCAATACCATGAGCTGGTCCTGAAACACAGTCAATATTAAAAGTTACCTAAATCTATAATTAAAGAGAGTGTGGCTGGGAATGCAGCTCAGATACACAGCACCTGACTAGACAGTATGCGTGAGGCATAGAATTTGTTTCATAGCATTGAAAATTACCCCCCCAAAATAATGGCAATGAATGTTCAAGTCTCTTCAAATCCTGATGTTCTACCCATATTTTACTGCAGTTTGGAGCCTAAAAGCTACTACCTACTGCATTGGATTCATTTGGTGAAAGACTGTGGAACAATGTGCAAGCTTGGACCCTCTTTGGTGACACATGTCATGACTGTCATGACATTGACATTGAATGATGTATTTATACCACAACTATCCAAACGAGACAGTTGATGCCTCAGCCCCTGGCCTGGCCCCTGCAGTGCTGTTGCTAAGCATCAATTGCACACAACAAACCTAACTCTTCTCATTCAAGTCATTGACCCACTTTATAGCTCAGAGGAGACAATACAGTCCAGATAAACATTCACCTTCCCTTGGACAGATCTTGAAAGTGAGGTTCAGAGACATGAAGTGACTTGCCTGAGAACAGGTCAAAACAAGTCACTCTGTCCTTTAGTGACAGAAGAGCTAACCAGATCCTGTCAATCATGATCCTACCTCCCTGCATAGATAAACAAACAGTGACCTCAGAGAGAGGAAGGATTTGGCAAAGGTCATACAGCTGTCAATGGCACAGCCAGCACCAAAACTTCACCATGTCTCTTGGGTGGAGGCTGGCTCTGCCATGTATGTCACATGTTTAATCATCTAAGCTCATAGCTGCACCTCAACTCTAACCAAGTTCTCTGCTGATGCCAATAGCTGGTCCTGCTCCTGCAGGTCAAGGGACCATCCCAGAGGTCAGCAAGATGTAGACAGAAACTCTACAGTTTCCCTTTGTCCCAGGTGGGCTCCTAGGACTCAGAGAATATGGTGAGATTTGAATCAGAGGGAGCAAGCAGCTTTCCTAGTCCTAACAAACCAGGGACTCCTTAATTGGTCTCCAGCTGACAAGACCTCATTGAGGTGCCTGTGGGAATTGACTCATTTACTAAGAAGTATACTACAGAAAGTTTTCTGGGTTACTGTCTGGAGAAGGAAGCAGGGGGAATAGCATAAGGTTGTGCTATTAAAAAACACTGAGGGCTATGAAATGGTCCCTTGGGATGTCACAACAATGGGGGATGCAGAGTTAGACCCGAGGAAATAGTACTTGCTGGGCTTACAGAAGACCCAGTTTGGTTCGCAGCACTAACATGGCAGTTCACAGACATCTGTATCTTCAGCTCTAGAAGATCTAGTACTCTCTTCTGATCTCCTCAGGAACAAGACATGCATGTGAAATACACACATACATGTGGCAAAACACTCATGCACATAAACAAAAGGGCAAACAAAAAGATGTCAACCTTGACATTGCAGACAGAATTTACTTTGGGACAAGAACTCACAAGAAACAACATGAAGAATTATTGATGACAACAGCTCAGTCTTTGTTCAGGCTTGTCCCACTAGCTCTTATAACTTGAATTAATCTCCACATCTCTGTGGTGTCTCCTGGGTGCCTCAATTTTTCTCTTCATCTATCTGCCCAGAAGACCTACCTATAGCTCTTGCATAGCTATTGGACATTCAGGTTTTTCTTATACAGATCACATCAATACCTCTTCATAGTGTACAAACATCTCACAACCTGACATACCAACATGGAGTCAACCGTGACATCTCCATGCCTCTGGAGTGAGAAAACACTCACAAGGCTCATGTATCTTAGATGCGAATAAAAATTTAAGTCCACATATATCAAACTCTCGAGCAGTTTTGAATTTGTTGTTTCTCTGCCATGGTTGCCTCTCCTATAGAATTCTAATCGTAGCTTCTTTTCTTCTAGGCTGGCTAGAGGAATAAAATGTCATGATGTCTACACACTGTCACAAGTTCTGGCCAGTGCTCATGAACTCGAATCTCCATCCCTGCCTTCTGCCTGTGTTTTGGTTTCCCAAGGATTCAATAGGAGGAGAACTTCCTGTTGAGAGTGATGATTGATAAGGGGTTAGAATTCCTGTGAGCTGCTCCTTAAACACAGCCAGTAGTAAAAGTTAATTATGAAATGATAAATAAATTGTACTGGAAGCAAAGCCAGAGTGCCTAGGAATGTGGCTCAGCTGTATAGCACCTGAGTAAATAGAATGCTTGAGGCTAGAGTTTGAATCATGGCATTAAAAAAAAAAAATGAAGGCAACACAAGCTATGAACTCTACACATCCTGACGACCAAACCCATTTTCCTGTGAACTTTATTGCAGCAATTGTTTAGTGTAATACATTTTCTGGTTGAAATACATTATAATAACATGCAATCTCAACTGCTGTTCAATGGCCTGTGTTGCAATCATTGCTTTGGTCACGATTGGTGTATCTACACCTTTCTAATTGGCAATTGGCACTAATCAGAAGCACCTTGGGCCCTGCAGTGCTGTTGCTAAGCCTTGTTCCACAGCTCTAACCCCAACTCTCCTTGCTCCTGTTGCTGATCCTCATCAGCTCTGGAGAGGCAGTCGAGTCCAGGCAGAGAGGCTTCTCCACCAGGATTAATGAAGAAATAGAGGTTCCCAGAGAAGTAGGCAGTTCTGTGATTGAGTGTCACATATAGAATGACACAGCCACCCTGACACTGTTGGTTTTAGTCATGGAGATTTTATTATAGATGTTTAGAAACGGGTTCAAGAGGGAAACACACACACACACACACACACACACACACACACACACACACACACACCAATTGAGTTAGACATAAGAGAGCCACACGCCTGCTCCAAGGGATTGCACGTGCTGTATTTTAAAAAGACTGCAGCACTTAGAGATTCCATAGAATAGTTCTATCTGCCCATTGAACAGAAAAGAACCCAGAAGACATAAGCAGTTTGGCAAAGGTTACCCAACAAGTAAATGGTAAAACCAACTCCTGGGACTGGCCACTTGTGTCTGGGGGTGAGGCTGAATCTGACACGTCTATCAGATGCTTAATGTGTGAGTTCAAGCTATTTGCTGTACATGGGTTCTAACCAAAAAGGCTCCTGTTTCTCAGAGCTGGGCTGACTCCACAGTAGTCATGGCATCACCCTAGAGACCAGCATGAAAAAAAATCAAACTCTAGAGACTTCATTCTGACTCAGGTGGACCCATAGGCCTGAAGGAGAAGATGCCAAGCTTTGAGGAAGGAGAATCCGCAGGTATCACAACTGGGTCTCCTTAATTGACCCCAGCTGACAAAACCTCATTAATGGAGCATGTGAGAATTGCCTCATTTTGTAAGATGAGCACTTCAAAAAGTTACCTGGTTTTGTGTCTGGAGAAGGATCCTACAAGAAAGAGCAGGATATTGAACTGTCACTAAACAATGTGACAGTTAAAATGGTCCCTTGGGACATCACTATGAATCTCATAGCTGGTTTCACATGTGTGTTTCCTCACCAGATCCTCACAGCAGGCCTAGAAGCTAAGCCTATGGTTCCCATTTCACAGATGTGGAGAATATGACAGACCCTGAGCCTTTGCCATGGCCAAGCCTAGGAGAGTTACTGACTCTAGTTTAAGGCATTTTGGTGTTCTTTCCATCAGAAAGGCCGTGTAAGGCCAGCATAGCCAGATCCTTACCCTTTTAGAACCATAAAATCTAAATCCTCCAAATAAAAGTGATTCTCAACCAGGTGGGATAATCTGTGGGAGCCTGAAAACTTCATGTGTGGCCTCCTTAAGGTACATGTGTGTGTGTGTGAACATATGTATGTATATATATATATATATATATATATATATATATACATATACACATTCATATATATGGTTGCACATTGACATTTGATGATGGCAGCTTTGTGACCATGTTATGGGTACCCAGTTAATTATGAACCCTGATTTAAAAAGAATTATAAAAGTTAACAAGAGCATTTTTATCTACTGAAATATATTTATACATATCTCTAACGTAGATAGATAGATAGATAGATAGATAGATAGATAGATAGATAGATAGATAGATGGATGGATGGATAGATATATGGATAGATAGATAGATAGATAGATAGATAGATAGATAGATAGATAGATGGATGGATGGATAGATAGGTGGATAGATAGATAGATAGATAGATAGATAGATAGATAGATAGATAGATATGTAGATAGATGGACTGAGTTCACATGGTCATTTAAAGGCTTGTGTTCATGGATCAGAAGACTATGTTCTTAGGATGTCAATATATCATAAACAGATACACAGACTCAATGTGCTCTATCATATCCTAGCAGTCACTGTTTTGAAATTGTCAAATGGATCCTAAAGTTCAATGGAGAGGGCGAGGGACTCAGAAGAGGCCTGTGGTGGTTTGAATAAGAATGACTCCATTGGCTCCTATATTTGAATGTTTAGTTTCTAGACAGTGGAACACTTTGGAAGGATTAGAAGAATAGGAGGTGTGGCCTTGTTGAGGAAGTGTGTCACTGGACGTGGGCTTTGAGATTTCAAAAGCACATACTAAGTCCACTGTCTCTCTGCTGTGGATCAGGATATAGATTTCAGCTACTGTCCAGAGCCATGAGCATCACCATACCACTACCATGATGATGAATAGGGAACTAAAACCTCTGGAACTGTAAGCAAGAACCCAATCACATGGTTTCCTTCAAAACAGAGTAGCTGTGCTCCTAATGTCTATTCACAGCAATAAACCAGTGAGGAAGAAAAGGCCAAATAATCTTACATGATGATATTTTGTTTATGATCTAACAAATAAAGCTTGCCTAAAGATCAGAGTGCAGAGCTAGCCACACTAGTTAGCTATGGAGGTCAGGCAGTAGTGGCAAGCACCTTTAATCCCAGCACTCAGGAGACAGAGGTAGGCAGATCTCTGATAGTTCAAGGCCACCCTGAGCTACACGAAACTGATCCATTCTAAAAGTGAAACAGCTCACACAAAGGTGATTCCAGCACTTGAGATCACATTCCTGTAATCCCAGCACCAGGGAGGTGGAGACAGGAGTGATTCAGCTGAGTGGAGAAGGGAATATAGGGTGGGAGGAGACAGGAGCTCATTGCAGTCAGTCTGACGCTGTCAGTCTTAAGCAGTCTGAGGACAGAATCATCCATTTGCTCTGAGCACTGGGAGAGGTATGAACTCTAGTGGCTGCCACTCTGCTTCTCTGATTCTTCAGCTTTCACCCCTTGATAGCTGACTCCGAGTTTTGATTATTAAGAACAGTTACAATTCAAGCTACATCTGGTGCCTAACTTTTGGAGATGGATTCATGAGGAAGCTGTTTTCCTGGACAGACTTTGCAGCAATTGGCATATGCCTGAGCTACACTCGACTGGAGTCACTGCCCCACCCCCTAGGTTAATCTTTCTTCTCTCCTGGTGGACTTTCCCTGGACCCCCTTCTCCAGATGCTGCCAAAACTAAGTGGGTGCCTTGAAATATGGTCAGGCATATAAAGTTCTAAGCAGCGGTAATCATCAGCCTCACATCTTCATTTTTGCCATCAGCAGATTCGGTGAGAAAATTAGGAATTCTTTTTTTTTCACTATTTAATATTAAAAAACTAAAAGCAATCTTTTTTCATTTTACATACCAATCCTAGTTCCCACTCCCTATCTTCCTCCCATTCCCTCCACTGACCCCCTCACCACGCCCCCCCCCCCCCCCGTCCACTCCTCAGAGAGGGTAAGGTACATTACTTTGGGGAACATCCAAGGCCCTCCCTACTATATCTAGGCAGAACAAGGGATCCAGCTAAATAGAATAGGTTCCCCAAAACTAATAAATGCAGTAAGAATAAATCCTGGTGCCTCTGCCAGTGGCCCCTCAGTCTGCCCCAGCCATACAACTGTCACCCACATTCAGAGGGAATAGTTTGAACCTATGCTGTTTCCTTCCCTGTCCAGTTGGAGGTGGTGAACTCCCATTAGCTCAGGTAGACTGTTTCAGTGGTGTTACCATTATGGTCTTGACCTTTTAGCTCATATTCTCACTCCTTCCACTCTTTTTTTTTCTTCTTTTTTTTTCTTCTTTTTTTTTATTAATTAATTTATTTAATTATTAAAGATTTCTGCCTCTTCCCCGCCACCACCTCCCATTCCCTCCCCCTCCCCCAATCAAGTCTTCCTTCCTCCTTAGCCCAAAGAGCAAGCAGGTTTCTCTGCCCTGTGGGAGGTCCAAGGACCACCCACCTCCATCCAGGTGTATTAAGGTGAGCATCCAAACTACCTGGGCTCCCACAAAGCCATTACGTGCAATAGGATCAAGAACCCATTGCCATTGTTCTTCAGTTCTCAGTAGTCCTCATTGTCCATTATGTTCAGCGAGACCGGTTTTGTCCCATGCTTTTTCAGTCCCCGGCCAGCTGGCCTTGGTGAGTTCCCGATAGAACATCCCCATTGCCTCAGTGTGTGGGTGCACCCCTCGCAGTCCTGAGTTCCTTGCTCGTGCTCACTCTCCTTCTGCTCCTCCTTTGGATCGTGAGACTTCAGTCCAGTGCTCCAATGTTGGTCTCTGTCTCTGTCTTCTTTTTTTTTTTTTTTTTTTTTGTTGTTTTTTAAACTTTAATGATGTAAACAAAAATATACCTAAAAGCGAAGCTTCTGGAAAAACCATTTGTTCTTTCCTGTCTTGTATCGTTCCTCAAATTTGACCTTGGCTTCCCGCCTTGCCTTTCGTTTCAGGGCTGGGTCCCTAAAGACATCCTTGTTGACAACAGTTTTGTCCAGGGGGATGTCAACAGAGTACCTTGTGGGCATCAGGTGGTTGTAGTTATAAACCTTCACAAAGGACTTGATCTTGGATCTCTTGGCGACTTTCTTCTTGCCCATGGCAGCCGTCACTTTTCGGGGATAGCGGTCAATTCCAGCCACCAGGGCATGGCTGTAAGGGCGGTCTGAGGTGCCATCATCAATGTTCTTCACGATGACGGCTTTGCGTCCCGAGTAGCGTCCAGCCAGGACGAGCACCACTTTCCCGGGTTTCATGAACTTGCCCATTTCGACAGCGAGCAGCCGGTTCCCAGCAGAAAGGAAAGGAGGTCTGTCTCTGTCTTCTTTCATCGCCTGATGAAGGTTAATATTCAGGGGGATGCTTATATGTTTTTCTTTGGGTTCACCTTCTTATTTAGCTTCTCTAGAATCACGAATTATAGTCTCAATGTCCTTTATTTATGGCTAGAAACCAAATATGAGTGAGTACATCCCATGTTCCTCTTTTTGGGTCTGGCTTACCTCACTCAGGATAGTGTTTTCAATTTCCGTCCATTTGTATGCAAAATTCAAGAAGTCATGGCGGTTTCTCAGGAAAGTCGGGTTCAACCTACCTCTCGACCCAGCAATACCACTATTGGGAATATACCCAAGAGATGCCCAAACATACAACAAAAGTATATGCTCAACTATGTTCATAGCAGCATTGTTTGTAATAGCCAGAACCTGGAAACAACCTAGATGTCCTTCAATGGAAGAATGGATGAAGAAAGTATGGAATATATACATATTAGAGTACTACTCAGCAGTAAAAAACAATGACTCCTTCCACTCTTCAACTGGACTTCAACTCTGACTCTGTTTCCATCAGTTGTTGGATGAAGGTTCTATAGTGATATTTAAGATATTCATCAATCTGACTACAGGGAAAGGCACCCTCTCCTCTATTGCTTAGGGTCTTAGCTGGGGTCGTCTTGTGGATTCCTGGGAATTTCCCTAGTGCTAGGTTTCTTGATAGCCCATTAATGGCTCCCTCAATCAAAATATCTCCTATCGGGAAGTGGCGGAACCCCAGCCCGCTCCGGACGGAAGCAGCGGGACCCCGGCCCGCGCGAACGGAAGCAGCAGACCCCCCGGCCCGCACAGTTAAATCAAGTAGGTTTTTTGGGGCCTGGCCTGTAGAGAGGGAGGCCTTTTATTGGCGAGGTCCACGGGCGAACGGGGAGCCAGGTCCTGTCCCTGAAGACCCTCCTGAGTGGGGAGAGTGTTCTGGGCCTGCGCAGGGACACAGGAAACGGAGCGGGAGCATTCTCAGACCCCCTTCACCCCCCTGGTAAGCCTGCGAAGGCTGATACCCTCTGCGGGGGCTGCTCCTCCTCTACTGCCTCTCTATTTCTGACACATCCAAGCTTGTGCCCAGGGCCCTCTTCCACTCCCCCTCCCTTCTGCGGGGCTGCGGGATCACCCAGTATAGCCTGTTTGGGCACTGGGTCAGGAGCTTGGGGCAGAGGACAGTGGGAGTTTCTCTGTCTTGGTGGCTGGCCTACAAAAGGGTAGGCCTTTTGTGAACGAGGTCCTGGGCAAACGGGGAGCCTGGTCCTGGTCCTGGTCCTGAAGATCCTTCTGAGTGGTGTGAGCGATCTCAGCCCACGGCGGGAGCCAGGAAACAGAGTGAGGGCACTTTGTAAGCGGAGCCCTTGGCCAGCAGGGAAACCTGTTCTTGACTTAAAAGACCCATTAGATAGCATTGTTAGGAGAAGATGGGCAGGCGCCAAGGCAAGAATTCACCCAACAATATGAAAAACAAGATGGAAACACCAGAACCCAATGATCTTACAACAGAAGGACTTGAACACCCTAACACAGAAAAAATTGACTTTATGATAGCAATAGAGTCCCTTAAACAACATGTAAAAAACACCATTATAGAAATGGATGAGAAGTATAACAAAAAGTTTGATGAAATGAGTAAATACGTAAATGATGCCCTGGGAAACCAAGAAAAAATGATCAAACAGGTAATGGAAACAGTTCAAGAACTGAAAACGGAAATTGAAGCAAGGAAGAAAACACAAAATGAGGACCAGTTGGATATGGAAAATCTAGGTCAACGAGCAGAGGCTACAGAAACAAACATAATCACAGACTACAAGAGATAGAAGAAAGAATCTCAGATTCTGAAGACAACATAGAGAAAATAAACCCACTGATCAAAGAAAACAGCAAAACCAACAAAGTTTCGTCGCAAAACATTCAGGAAATATGGGACACAATAAAAAGACCAAACCTAAGAATAATAGGGATACAAGAAGGATAAGAGTCACAACTCAAAGGTCCAGAAAATATTTTTAACAAAATTATAGAAGAAAACTTTCCCAACATAAAGAAAGATATTCCTTTGAATATTCAAGAAGCATACAGAACACCAAACAGACTGGATCAAAGAAAAACATCCCCTCGCCATATTATTATCAAAACACAAAATATACAGATTAAAGAAAGAATATTAAGAGCTGCAAAGGAAAAAGGGCAAGTTACTTATAAAGGTAAACCGATCAGACTTACACCTGACTTCTCTATGGAAACCATGAAAGCCAGAAGGTCCTGGATAGAGGTACTGCAGAAACTAAGAGACCATGGATGCAAACCCAAACTACTATACCCTATAGCTATCGTTCACTATCAATGGAGAAAACAAGACATTCCAGGATAAGAACAAATTTAAACAATACGTAGCCAAAAATCCAGCCCTACAGAAAGTAATAGAAGGAAAATCACAACACAAGGAATCCAACATAGCCAACACTGCCTACAATAACTCAGGCATCTAGCGACCCTTCACCAGCACGACTCAAAGAACGGAGACATACAAACTCTACTACAAAAAACAATAGGAATAACCAGAGTAATCAACCACTGGTCATTAATATCACTTAATATTAATGGTCTCAATTCACCTATAAAAAGACACAGACTAAAAGATTGGATACGAAACCAGGATCCAACATTCTGCTGTTTGCAAGAAACACATCTCAACCACAAAGACAGGCATCTACTCAGAGTAAAGGAATGGGAAAAGGTTTTTCAAGCAAAAGGTCCTAAGAAAAAAGCAGGTGTGGCCATACTAATTTCTAACAAAACGGACTTCAAACTAAAATCAATCAGAAGAGATCGAGATGGACACTTTATACTCATAACAGGAACAATTCATCAGGATGAAGTCTCAATCCTGAATATCTACGCCCCTAATATAAAAGCACCCACTTATGTAAAAGAAATATTACTAAAACTCAAGGCAGACATCAAACCACACACACTAGTAGTAGGAGACTTCAACACACCTCTCTCACCAATGGACAGGTCAAGCAGACAGAAACCTAATAGAGACTTAAGAGAATTGTTGGAGGTAATGAAGCAAATGGACTTAACCGACATCTATAGAACACTCCACCCAAATAGGAAAGAATATACCTTCTTATCTGCAGCTCATGGAACCTTCTCGAAAATTGACCACATACTCGGTAACAAAGGAAACCTCCACAGATTCAAAAAAATATCAGTGTCCTCCTGTGTCTTATCAGATCACCACAGATTAAAGTTAGAAGGCAACAACAATGCTACCCCCAAAAAGCCGACAAACTCATGGAAACTGAACAGTCAACTACTGAACCACACCTGGGTCAAGGAAGAAATTAAGAAAGAAATTAAAGTCTTCCTTGAATTTAATGAAAATAAAGAGACAACATACTCAAACCTATGGGACACGATGAAATCAGTGCTCAGAGGAAAGTTCATAGCACTAGGTGCCCACTTAAAGAAAACGGAGAAAGCATACATTGGGGACTTAACAGCACACCTGAAAGCTCTAGAAAAAAAAGAAGCAGACATGCCCAGGAGGAGTAGAAGACTGGAAATAATCAAACTGAGGGCAGAAATCAACAAAATAGAAACACAGAAAACATTCCAAAGAATCAATGAAACAAAAAGTTGGTTCTTGGAGAAAATCAACAAGATCGACAAACCCCTATCCAAATTAATTAAATGACAGAGAGAGAACACGCAAATAAACAAGATCAGAAATAAAAAGGGGGACATAACCACAGACACAGAGGAAATTCAGAGACTCATTAGATCTTACTACAAAAGCCTGTATGCCACAAAACTGGAAAATGAAAAAGAAATGGACATTTTTGTAGATAAGTACCATATACTGAAGCTAAACCAAGAAGAGGTGAACGATCTACATAGACCGGATAGTCGCGAAGAATTAGAAATGGTTATCAAAAATCTTCCTTCCAAAAAAAGCCCAGGACCAGATGGTTTCAATGCAGAATTCTACCAGACCTTCCAAGAAGAGCTAATACCTATACTTCTTAATGTATTTCACAATATAGAAACAGAAGAGTCATTACCAAATTCCTTTTATGAAGCTACAATTACCCTGATACCAAAACCACACAAAGACCTAACCAAGAAAGAGAATTACAGGCCTATCTCACTCATGAACATTGATGAAAAATCCTCAATAAAATACTGGCAAACCAAATACAAGAACAAATCAGAAAAATTATCCATTATGATCAAGTAGGCTTCATCCCAGAGATGCAGGGCTGGTTCAACATACGCAAATCTATCAATGTAATCCACCATATAAATAAACTGAAAGAAAACAACCATATGATCATTTCATTAGACACTGAAAAAGCATTCGACAAAATTCAACACCCCTTTATGATTAAGGTCTTGGAGAGATAAGGGATAAAAGGATCATACCTAAATATAATAAAAGCTATCTACAGCAAGCCGACAGCCAACATTAAATTAAACGGAGAAAAACTCAAAGCCATCCCACTAAAATCAGGAACACGACAAGGATGACCACTCTCTCCATACCTCTTCAATATAGTGCTTGAAGTTCTAGCAATAGCAATAAGACAACATAAGGGGATCAAAGGGATTCGTATTGGAAAGGAAGAAGTTAAGCTTTCATTATTTGCAGATGATATGATAGTATACATAAGCGACCCAAAAAACTCTACCAAAGAACTCCTACAGCTGATAAACACCTTTGGGAATGTGGCAGGATACAAGATCAACTCCAAAAAATCAGTTGCCTTCCTATACACAAAAGATAAGGAAGCAGAGAGGGACATCAGAGAAGCATCACCTTTCACGATAGCCACAAATAGCATAAAATATCTTGGGGTAACTCTAACCAAGGAAGTGAAAGATCTATTTGACAAGAACTTTAAGTCTTTGAAGAAAGATATCGATGAGGACACCAGAAAATGGAAGGATCTCCCTTGCTCTTGGATTGGGAGGATCAACATAGTGAAAATGGCAATTCTACCAAAAGCAATCTATAGATTAAACACAATCCCCATCAAAATTCTTCACAGATCTGGAAAAGAAAATAATCAACTTTATATGGAAAAACAAAAAACCCAGGATAGCCAAAACAATCTTATACAATAAAGGACTGTCTGGAGGCACTACCATCCCTGACTTCAAACTCTATTACAGAGCTACAGTATTGAAAACAGCTTGGTATTGGCATAGAAACAGAGAAGTCGACCAATGGAATCGAATAGAAGACCCTAGCTTTAACCCACAAACATATGAACACCTGATTTTTGATAAAGGAGCTAAAAGTATACAATGGAAGAAAGAAAGCATCTTTAACAAATGGTGCTGGCAAAACTGGATGTCAGCCTGTAGAAGAATGAAAATAGATCCATATCTATCACCATGCTCAAAACTCAAGTCCAAATGGATTAAAGACCTCAATATCAGCCCAAACACACTGAACCTGATAGAAGAGAAAGTGGGAAGTACTCGACAACACATGGGCACAGGAGAACACTTCCTATGTACAACCCCAGCAGCACAGACATTAAGGGTATCATTGAATAAATGGGACCTCCTGAGACTGAGAAGCTTCTGTAAAGCAAAGGACACTGTCACTAAGACAAAAAGGCAACCCACTGACTGGGAGAAGATCTTCACCAACCCCGCAACAGACAAAGGTCTGATCTCCAAAATATATAGAGAACTCAAGAAAGTAGACCGTAAAGGGCTAATCAACCCAATTAAAAAAAAATGGGGCTCTGAGCTGAAAAGAGAATTCTCAACAGAAGAAGTTCGAATGGCCAAAAGACACTTAAGGTCATGCTCAACTTCCCTAGTGATCAGGGAAATGCAAATCAAGACAACTTTAAGATACCATCTTACACCTGTCAGAATGGCTAAAATCAAAAACACCAATGATAGCCTTTGCTGGAGAGGTTGTGGAGAAAGGGGTACACTCATCCATTGCTGGTGGGAATGCAAACTTGTGCAACCACTTTTGAAAGCAGTGTGGCGGTTTCTCAGGAAATTCGGGATCAACCTACCCCTGGACCCAGCAATACCACTCTTGGGAATATACCCAAGAAATGCCCTATCATACAACAAAGTATATGCTCAACTATGTTCATAGCAGCATTGTTTGTAATAGCCAGAACCTGGAAACAACCTAGATGCCCTTCAATGGAAGAATGGATGAAGAAAGTATGAAATATATACATATTAGAGTACTACTCAGAAGTAAAAAACAATGACTTCCTGAATTCTGCATACAAATGGACGGAAATAGAAAACACTATCCTGAGTGAGGTGAGCCAGACCCAAAAAGAGGAACATGGGATGTACTCACTCATATTTGGTTTCTAGCCATGAATAGGGGACGTTGAGCCTATTATACGTGATCCTAGAGAAGCTAATTAAGAAGGTGAACCCAAAGAAAAACAATTAGGTGATGAAAGGAGACAGAGACAAAGACCCACATTGGAGCACCAGACTGAAATCTCAAGGTCCAAATCAAGAGCAGGAGACAGAGCACGAGCAAGGAACTCAGGACTGCGAGGGGTGCACCCACACACTGAGACAATGGGGATGTTCTATCGGGAACTCACCAAGGCCAGCTGGCCTGGGTCTGAAAAAGCATGAGATAAAACCGGACTTGCTGAACATAATGGACAATGAGGACTACTGAGAACTCAAGAACAATGGCAATGGGTTTTTGATCCTACTGCACGTACTGGCTTTGTGGGAGCCTAGGCAGTTTGGATGCTCACCTTACTAGACCTGGATGGAGGGGGATGGTCCTTGGACTTCCCACAGGGCAGGGAACCCAGATTACTCTTAGGGATGATGAGGGAGGGGGACTTGATGGGGGAGGAGGAGGGAAATGGGAGGTGGTGGCGGGGAGAAGGCAGAAATCTTTAATAAAAAAATTTAAAAAAAAAAGAATCCAAATATTTTAAGTAGTATGTGGACAGAAACACAGGTTTCTGGGAGAAGAAAAACAATGCTTCACTATCGGGTCTATTGACTTGAAAGTCACTCAAAATAGGTTTTTTGTAGAATTAACAGTTTGGACTTATTATTAAAGGTATTCTTCTTAAAAAAAATATCTCTTATCTTCTCTCATCTTTCTCCTTCCTCCATCTCAACTATCCCATTCCCTCAAGTTCTCCTCCCTCCTCCCCTTGTCTTCCCCTCGTCTTCCCCTTCTGCCCTCCCTACTCCCCCCACCCCCATGCTCCCAATTTTGTCAGGCAAACTTGTCTATTTCCTTTTTCCAGGTGGATATATGTATGTTTTTTTAGGGTTTACCTTGTTACTTGGCTTCTCTCAAATCATGAACTATAGCCTCAATATCCTTTGCAGAGAAATGCAAATCAAAACAACTCTGAGATACCTAATCTTGCACCAGTCAGAATGGCTCAGATCAAAAACACCAATGATAGCTTATGCTGGAAAGGATATGGAGTAAGGGGTAATTTCCTCAATTGCTGGTGAGAATACAAACTTTTACAACCTTTCTGGAAATCAGTATGGCAGCTTCTCAGCAAATTGGGAACCAACCTACCTCAGGACCCAGAAATACCACTCTTTGGCATATACCCAAAAGATGTTCAACCATACTACAAGGACATGTGCTCAACTATGTTCATAATAGCATTATTTGTAATAGCCAGAACCTGGAAACAACCTAGATACCCCTCAACCAAAGAACTGAAAATTCTTAAGTGGGGAAATACATAAAAAGAGAGAGCTTCTTCCAACAATAAAAAATGAGAAACATGATTATGATAGAGGAAGTTAGGTCTCTGTATGATTATGCAATGCATGATTTAAAAATGGAACAATTAAATGAAGGGATGATCAACTTAACTGGGACTGACATAATGTTAATTATTATTTTGATAATCCATGTCATTTTTCTGATTTTTTTATTTTAATCTATTTTTTTATAAAACTACTTTTTCTCATTTTTCATGCCAAATCCATTTCCCACTTCCTCCCCTCCTCCTGCTCACTCCACCTTGCACCCCTTCCACCCCCTACCCCACTCCCCCTTCCACTCCTTAGAGAGGGTAAGGCTTCCCATGGGGAGTCAACAAAGTCTAGCACATTGCTTTGAGGCATAACCAAAGTCCTGCCCAATATATCTACTCTGGGCAAGGTATTCCTCCAGAGAGAATGGATTCCAAAAAGCCAGAATAAGAAGTAGGAATAAATCCTGGTCTCACTGTCAGTGGCTCCACAGTCTACCCAGCCATACAACTATCACCCATATTCAGAGGGTCTAGTTAGGTCCTCAGCTCGCTCCCTTGCTGTCAGACTGGTGTTGGAAGGCTTCCATTAGCTCAGGTAAGCTGTTTCAGTGAGTGTCCACATCATGGCAGGTGGGCTAACAACCTTAGGCAGCTCATCTCTAATTCTGTGAGGTAATGGTAATGATAATGATAATCTTGATTGACCAACAGTAGAATGACTGTTCTGGTAGCTGGTGTGTATGAGAATTTTAGGATATATAGTGATGTTTGCAGCTGTCACGGTTGTGGCACTAAAGCAGGTCCTGGTGCAGGACCTGAATGACTATGAGACCTAGCAGAGCTGAAAGTAACTACACCTAACAAATCTGATTAGTTAGAGCCAGTGTGGGGTAGAGCACAACCTGACTGTGGAGCATGCTGAGCAAAAAGTCAGGCACGCAGAGCCACCTGGAAGCACTCCCATGAGCAGGTGCATGAGACTCAGTTGCCCATGGGAAATGCTTGCACCAGGGTGGACATAGGCAAATCTGCCACAGGCACCACTTTATCTTTTGATTTTAATTTATTTTTTAATTTTATTTTATTTTTCTCTGCTCCTCCTCCTCCTGCCCACTTCTGCCTCCCGTCCAGCCCACCCCCATCCACTTCTCTCAATGGGTAAGGGCTCCCATGTGAGGTCAACAAAGTCTGACACGTTAAGTTGTGGCAGGGCCAACCCCCATCCCCCACATGAAGGCTGAGCACGGCCTGCCACCATAGGGAATGGGCTCCAATAAGCACACAGTGCAAGTTTCACCGCTGTCTCCCACGTATTGAGGACCAGGTCCGATCCCATGCAGTCTGCACAGCTGTCAGTCTAGGGCTCGTGAGCTCCTGGGAGCTTGGTGCAGCTGTCTCTGTAGATTTCTCCCTTGCGGCGTACCACACCCGTCTGTGCTCTAGGCACCACCGTAAAGTTTGTGAACTGGGCAAGGGGCTGGAGATTGAAACACACAAAGACGCACAGACAGAGAGAGACAGGTCATCCTTGATGCCAGAATGCCCCAAGAATTCCCCCTTTATTGTGTTCAGGGGCAGCTTTAGCCACACCCCAGCCAAACTCACCAGAAAGCACTCTCCTGCCATCAGGAACTCTAACTGCAGTTAGAGTTTCTCAGAGCAGCTGTAGGCACTCAGATCAGGGGAGAACAAGTTGTTTCAGGATCTGGGTGTTCACAGCTCCCAACACTCCCTCATGATCTTTACCTCCCTTGCTCATGTATTACCTCCTCCCTCTCTTCAGTTGGATTTCTGGAGCTTGGCGTGGTGGTTGGTTGTGGATCTCTGCATCTTGTTCTGTTAGTTGCTAGATGAAGGCTCTATGATGTTAGTGGTGGTATTCACCCATCTGATCAGAGGGAAAGTTCAGTTCAGGCACCCACCCCACTATTGATAGGACTCTTATTTGGGGTCATTGTTGTGGATTTGGGGGAATTTCCCTAGCACCAGGTTTCTTTCTAACCCCATAGTGGCTCTATCAAGATCTCCCTTTCATTGCTCTCCCACTTCATCCCTCTCCTCCCTAAACTATCCCATTTCTCCATGTTCTCACTCCTATCTCCTCCTTTCTACCACCCTCTCACCCCCAGATTGAGTGCCAGAGTGCTGTAGTTATACGACAATGGAGACTTACACCAAGTGTGTGTAAAACAGCGTCTGAGGCCAGACAGTGTATGGCAGAGGGAGAACCTCTACCCAGAATCTTTGAACAAACTTCAGGTCAGAATTTATTCATCATGGGCAGTCCAGAATATTGGCAATGACAGGAATTTTAGAAATCTGCCAAAGAAAGATCCATGCACAAGAGTAGCCTTCTCAAGAGACAGGACAAACGTGCTACAAGTGTTAGTGCTGTAGGAGCAGACCAGAAAACCTAGGGAGTCAGGGGGCTCAGGCACTGGCAAGCCCTGAGCCTGTCTCTCTTCCTCCTTTGCCTTCTCTTTGGAGGAAAGAACCTGGGGCATAGAGGTAAGGTGGAGGCAGATGAGAGGCCCAACTGCAGTTAGAGCCCTGGGTAAAGTCCAGATGTGTGTTGGTTGGAGCCCCGTGCCCAGTTAGCCTGGCATATCCAGATGAATAGACAAGGCTGTCAGATCAGAGGAGTCAGACGGGAGGGGAGCTAAGTCATGGGTAGAAGCCTAGGTGGCAGTCAGCAGCACAGCAGGGCCCTCTGCAGGATGCAGAGGAGTCAGACTGAGACTCAGAGGTGGGAATATGACTTCTGCACTCTGGGCAGGGGAGGGGTTGGCTGTGGAGTAGAGTGGTGTTTGAGACATGACAGTCTGAGCCCAGCAGGGAGAGTGTTTCTCAAACCGGTTCAGGCTGGCTAAAACCGGTTGAGACCAGTTCCAACCAGTTAAAACTGGTTCAAACCGTTTCAGGCCAGTTCAAACCAGTTCAAGTTGGTTAGGACTGGTTCAGACCGGTCCAAGCCGGTTCAGACTGGATCAGACCAACTCAAACCAATTCAGGCCAGCTAAAACTGGTTCAGGCCAGTTCAGACCGATTAAAACCAGTTCCGACTGGTTAAGGCTGATTTAGACCGGTTCAGACTGGTTCAGACCGGCTCAGTTGGGTTTATGCCAGTTCAAGCCAGTTCAGACCCGTTCAAGCCAGTTAGAACGTGTTCAGGCTGGTTCAGACCAGCTCAGTCCGGTTCAGACCGGTTCAAGCTGTTTCAGACCAGTTCAAACCGGTTAATCCAGGCACAAAGAGACAACTTTTTTTGTGGTGATTCCACTTACACTAGGTACCATCTGTCAAATCCATAGAATGAGGAAGTAGGACAGAATTTGCCCCAGGCAAGCAGGACGAGAGGCCAGGGTATCAGTGTCTAGGAGAGCAAGGCTCCTGTCTGTGATGATGATAGCTTTGGAAATGACCAGTGGTTAACAACAATTGGATGCATGGCTGCAATGCCACTCAGCTGTGCACTTAACAAGAGACTAAAATGCTAAGTTTTCCACATATATTTTGTTACATATACACAAAAAAGCATTCAAAATTTTCAGTTGTCCTTTAATATAGATTAAACCACTAATAGATGAGTTTGACCTAAATGTAGGGATAAGTCCCGCCCCTTAGGGGGCATGTTCGCCTCAGGCTAATGTTTACCTATAAATCTGGAGAGCATGCTCGCAGCAGCACTTGCATCTGCTTTCCTGGTCTCTGCCGGAACGGTGGTTCTGTAAGTCTATTTCCCCATTAAAGCTGTATATATTTTTAACAAAAAAAAAAAAAAGAAGAGGGAATGATGGGATAATAGATTTATAATTGTGAGTTACTGTTTTTAGACAAATATATTGATATCGATTCTTGTATATTGTATTCTTGTATATTGATACAAAGTTATTGTATTGACTATTGTATGCATGCATGTTTCTACCTCTGCTTAAAAAATTTTTGTATTGACATATATTGTATTGATATATATATATATTGTATATATTTACCATATTGCAGTGTACATTTCTACCTCTGATTAAGATACTTATATAATGTTTGTGTATTGATATATATTTACCATATTGCAATGTATATTTGTACAGTGTTTATATTTGGAGGTCATTATCCTCATTTGTTACACAGTTGTTTATTGTCTTTGTCTTTAAGTTAGATAGATATTGAGAATTATATAGATTAATAGTCATCTAAGTTTGTAATTTATAATTAGACTAATCAGGTTCTTTAGATATATAGAGATTATACTCAGTATAGATAGATAATCTTCAACCTCTTCAAAGAGCTGTAGAAAATGGCCTTTAGTCTAACTCAGAGTTTTGTGATAGTGAGACACAATTGCTCCTGGTAACACCACTCTATTCCTGAGAGAATGTTGAGCACCAAAGACACTCCACCTGGAGCCTTTCTTTTTGGCAGAACTGGCCTTTGGGCAAAGAAATGCCCAAGATCTCAACCACTGACAGAGATACAGAGCGTGCATCAATGGATAAAACAGGACTGTCATATCCTGCCAAGACAGGGTAAGATAGTTTTGAAAAGTTCCTTGCCTTTAATAATGGTATGTCAGTTATGTTACGCCTTAGCCAAAGTTGGTTGACTCAACATTGCAAACGAGACTTTGGGTAATTGCGCAGGTAGTCAGTTGTCTCTGTCAATTGTTGCACATTTTGGATATATCTCGTTTGTTAAGTAATATTTATTCCCTTCTCAGATCTTTTTTTTTTATAGATTAATACTTTTTTATTTATTTATTTTTTATTCTTTTTTAATTAAAATTTCCACCTGCTCCCCGTTTCCCATTTCCCTCCCCTCCTCCCAAATATTGCCCCCTCCCCCCACTCCCCTCACTCTATCCCCACTCCTCTTCTCCTCCCCCCACACCATTCCCCCTCCCTCTCGATACTGAGGAGCAGTCCAAATTCTCTGCCCTGCGGGAAGACGAAGGTCTTCTATCTACGTCCAGGAAGGTGAGCTTCTAAACAGGCTAAGCTCCCACAAAGCCAGTTCATGTATTAGGATTGAAACCTAGTGCCATTGTCCTTGGCTTCTCATCAGTCTTCATTGACCGCCATGCTCAGAGAGTCCGGAATCAACCCATGCTTATTCAGTCCCAGACCAGCTGGCCTTGGTGGGCTCCTAATAAATCAGTTCCACTGTCACAGTGGGTGGGTGCATCCCTCGTGGTCCTGATTTTTTGCTCTTGTTCTCCCTCCTTCTGCTCCTCATTTGGACCTTAAGAGCTCAGACCGTTGCTCCAAATTGAGAATTTGTCTCTACCTCGATCCATCGCCAGATGAAGGTTCTAAGGTGATATGCAAGATATTCATCAGTATAGGATAGGGTCATTTCAGGTTCCCTCTCCTTAGTTGCCCAAGGTACCAGCTGGGGACATATTCCTGGACACCTGCGAACCCCTCTAGAGTCAAGTCTCTTGCCAACCCTAAGATGGCTCCCTTAGATAGGATATATACTTCGCTGCTCCCGTATCCATCCTTCCTATATCCCAACCATCCCAATCCCCCGAGCTCCTCCCATCCTCCCCTTCCCATATTTCTCATCCCATTTCCCCTTTGCCCCATGCCACCTCACCCGCGAGTTCCCAGTTTTTGCCCTGCAATCTTGTCTACTTCCCCCTCTCCATGCGGATGACTATAGGATTTTCTTTGGGTTCACTTTCTTATTTAACTTCTATAGGATCACGCATTATATGCTTAATGTCTTTTATTTATGGCTAGAAACCGATTATGAGTGAGTACATCCCATGTTCCTCTTTTTGGGTCTGGGATACCTCACTCAGGATAGTGTTTTCTATTTCCATCCATTTGCACGCAAAATTCGAGAAGTCATTGTTTTTTACTGCTGAGTAGTACTCTAATATGTATATATTCCACACTTTCTTCATCCATTCCTCCATTGAAGGGCATCTAGGTTGTTTCAAGGTTTTGGCTATTACAAACAATGCTGCTATGAACATAGTTGAACAGATACTTTTGTCATTTGATGTGGCATCTCTTGGGTATATTCCCAATAGTGGTATTACTGGATCTTGGGGTAGGTTGATCCCAAATTTCCTGAGAAATCGCCACACTGATTTCCAAAGTGGTTGCACAAGTTTGCATTCCCACCAGCAATGAATGAGTGTGCCTCTTTCTCCACAACCTCTCCAGCAAAGGCTATCATTGGTGTTTTTGATTTTAGCCATTCTGACAGGTGTAAGATGGTATCTCAAAGTTGTTTTAATTTGCATTTCCCTTATCACTAAGGAGGTTGAGCATGACCTTAGGTGTCTTTTGGCCATTTGAATTTCTTCTGTTGAGAATTCTCTGTTCAGATCAGTGCCCCATTTTTTTATTGGGTTCATTAGCATTTTAAAGTTTAGTTTCTTGAGTTCTTTATATATTTTGGTGATCAGACCTTTGTCTGTTGCAGGGTTGGTGAAGATCTTCTCCCAGTCAGTGGGTTGCCTTTTTGTCTTAGTGACAGTGTCCTTTGCTTTACAGAAGCTACTCAGTTTCAGGAGGTCCCATTTATTCAATGTTGCCCTTAATGTCTGTGCTGCTGGGGATAAACGTAGGAAGTGATCTCCTGTACCCATAAGTTGTAGAGTACTTCCAACTTTTTCTTCTATCAGGTTCAGTGTGTTCAGACTAATATTGAGGTCTTTAATCCATTTGGACTTGAGTTTTGAGCATGGTGATAGATATGGATCTATTTTCATTCTTCTACACGTTGACAACCAGTTCTGCCAGCACCATTTGTTGAAGATGCTCTCTTTTTTCCATTGAATACTTTTAGCTCCTTTATCAAAAATTAGGTGTTCATAAGTTTGTGGGTTAAAATCAGGGTCTTCTACTCGGTTCCATTGATCGACTTCTCTGTTTTTATGCCAATACCAAGCTGTTTTCAATACTGAGGCTCTGTAATAGAGTTTGAGGTCAGGGATGGTAATGCCTCCAGACGATCCTTTATTATATAAGATTGTTTTGGCTATCCTGGGTTTTTTGTTTCTCCATATAAAGTTGATTATTGTCCTCTCAAGATCTGTGAAGAATTTTGATGGGATTTTAATGGGGATTGCATTGAATCTATAAATTGCCCTTGGTAGAATTGCCATTTTTACTATGTTGATCCTCCCTATCCAAGAGCAAGGGAGATCCTTCCATTTTCTGGTATCCTCCTCAATTTCTTTCTTCATTGACTTAAAGTTCTTGTCAAATAGATCCTTTACTTCCTTGGTTAGGGTTACCCCAAGATATTTTATGCTATTTGTGGCTATCGTGAAGGGTGATGCTTCTCTGATTTCCATCTCTGCTTCCTTATCCTTTGTGTATAGGAGGGCAACTGATTTTTTGGAATTGATCTTGTATCCTGCAACGCTACTAAAGGTGTTTATCAGCTGAAGGAGTTCTTTGCTGGAGTTTTTGGGGTCGCTTATGTACACTATCATATCGTCTGCAAATAATGAAAGTTTAACTTCTTCCTTTCCGATTTGAATCCCTTTGATCCCCTTATGTTGTCTTATTGCTATTGCTAGAATTTCAAGCACTATATTAAAGAGGTATGGAGAGAGTGGACAACCTTGTTGTGTTCCTGATTTTAGTGGAATAGCTTTGAGTTTCTCTCCATTTAATTTGATGTTAGCTGACGGCTTGCTATAAATAGCTTTTATTATATTTAGGAACGACCCTTGTATTCCTAATCTCTCTAAGACCTTTATCATAAAGGGATGTTGAATTTTGTCAAATGCTTTTTCCGCATCTAATGAAATGATCATATGGTTTTTTTCTTTCAGATTATTTATATGATGGATTACATTGATAGATTTTCGTATGTTGAACCAGCCCTGCATCTCTGGGATGAAGCCTACTTGATCATAATGGATAATTTTTCTAATGTGTTCTTGGATTCGGTTTGCCAGTATTTTATTGAGTATTTTTGCGTCGATGTTCATGAGTGAGATTGGCCTGTAGTTCTCTTTCTTGGTTGTGTCTTTGTGTGGTTTTGGTATCAGAGTACTTCAGCTTCATAAAAGGAATTTGGCAATGACTTCTCTGTTTCAATATTGTGAAATACATTAAGGAGTATAGGTATTAGGTCTTCTTGGAAGTTCTGGTAGAATTCTGCATTAAAGCCGTCTGGACCTGGGCTTTTTTTGGTGGGGAGGTTTTTTATAACAACTTCTAATTCTTCGCAACTAACAGGTCTATTTAGATTGTTCACCTGGTCCTGGTTTAACTTTGGTATATGGTACTTATCTAAAAAAGTGTCCATTTCTTTTACATTTTCCAATTTTGGGGCATACAGGTTTTTGTAGTAAGATCTAATGATTCTCTGAATTTCGTCTGTGTCTGTGGTTATGTCTCCCTTTTCATTTCTGATTTTGTTAATTTGCCTATTCTCTCTCCGCCGTTTGATTAGTTTGGATAGGGGTTTATCAATCTTATTGATTTTCTCCAAGAACCAGCTTTTTGTTTCATTGATTCTTTGGATTGTTTTCTGTGTTTCTATTTTGTTGATTTCAGCCCTCAATTTGATTATTTCCAGTCTTCTACTTCTCCTAGGTGAGTCTGCTTCTTTTCTTTCTAAAGCTTTAAGGTGGGCTATTAGGTCTCCAATGTGTGCTTTCTCTGTTTTCTTTATGTGGGCACTTAATGCTATGAACTTTCCTCTTAGCACTGCTTTCATAGTGTCCCATAGGTTTGAGTATGTTGAGTCTTCGTTTTCATTGAATTCAAGAAAGACTTTAATTTCTTTCTTTATTTCTTCCTTGATCCAGGTGTGGTTCAGTAGTTGACTGTCCAATTTCCATGAGTTCATAGGCTTTCTGGGGATAGCATTGTTGTTGAATTCTAACTTTAATCCATGGTGATCTGATAAGACACAGGTGGTTACCGATATTTTTTTGTAACTGTGTAAGTTTGCTTTGTTACCGAGTATGTGGTCTATTTTCGAGAAGGTTCCATGAGCTGCAGAGAAGAAGGTATATTCTTTCTTATTTGAGTGGAATGTTCTATAGATGTCTGTTAAGTCCATTTGATTCATTACCTCTCTTAATCCTCTTATTTCTCTGTTAGGTTTCTGTCTGATTGACCTGTCCATTGGTGAGAGAGGAGTGTTGAAATCTCCTACTATTAGTGTGTGTGGTTTGATGACTGCCTTGAGTTTTAGTAATATTTCTTTTACATAAGTGGGTGCTTTTATATTAGGGGCATAGATATTCAGGATTGAGACTTCATCCTGGTGAATTGTTCCTGTTATGAGTAAAAAATGTCCATCTCCATCTCTTTTGATTGATTTTAGTTTGAAGTCAACTTTCTTAGAAATTAGTATGGCCACACCTGCTTGTTTCTTAGGTCCGTTTGCTTGATAACCCTTTTCCCAGCCCTTTACTCTGAGTAGATGTCTGTCTTTGTGGTTGAGGTGTGTTTCTTGTAAGCAACAGAATGTTGGATCCTGTTTTCGTATCCAATCTCTTAGCCTGTGCCTCTTTATAGGTGAGTTGAGTCCATTGATATTAAGTGATATTAATGACGAGTGGTTGTTAACTCCGGTCATTTTTCCTTTCTTTCTTTCTTTCTTTTGGTAGTAGAGTTTGTGTGTTTCCCTTCTTCAAGTTGTGCTGGTGAAGGGTCATTAGATGTCTGAGTTATTGTGGGCATTGTTGGACTCCTTGGTTTGTGATTTTCCTTCAATTACTTTCTGAAGGGCTGGATTTGTGGCTACGTATTGTTTAAAATTGTTTTTATCCTGGAAAATTTTGTTTTCTCCATTTATAGTGAACGAAAGCTTGGCTGGGTATAGTAGTCTGGGCTTGCATCCATGGTCTCGTAGTTTCTGCAGTATATCTATCCAGGACCTTCTGGCTTTCATGGTTTCCATAGAGAAATCAGGTGTAAGTCTGATAGGTTTACCTTTATAGGTAACTTGACCTTTTTCCTTTGCAGCTCTTAATATTCTTTCTTTATTCTGTATGTTTTGTGTTTTGATTATTATATGACGAGGAGATGTTTTTTTTTGATCCAGTCGATTTGGTGTTCTGTATGCTTCTTGGACCTTCAAAGGAATATCTTTCTTAAGGTTGGGAAAGTTTTCTTCTATAATTTTATTAAATATATTTTCTGGACCATTGAGCTGTAGATCTCCTTCTTCTATCCCTATTATTCTTAGGTTTGGTCTTTTTATTGTGTCCCAGATTTCCTGAATGTTTTGTGATGAGAATTTGTTGGTTATGCTGTTTTCTTTGATGAGAGTGTTTATTTTCTCTATGGTATCTTCAGTGTCTGAGATTCTTTCTTCTTTCTCTTGTAATCTGTTGGTGGTACTTGTCTCTGTAGTTCCTGTTCGTTTATTCAAATTTTCCATCTCCATTCTTCCCTCGGTTTGTGTTTTCTTTATTACTTCCACTTCATTCTTCAAGTCTTGAACCGTTTCCCTTACCTGTTTGATTACTTTTTCTTGTTTCTCTTCGTTTTCTTGGGTATCTTTGAGAGATTTATTCATTTCCTCTACCTTTTTGTTTGTAATCTCTAATTGGTTGTGGCAGTTTTTCACCTCCTGTTTAAGGTCCTCTATTATTTTCATAAAATTCACTTTTGAGTCAAATTCTTCTAATTCTTCTGGATTAGGGTGTACACTTCTCATTTCGGGATTCCTGGATCCTGGTGATGTCACGTTGCCTTTCAAGTTGTTGGGGGAATTCTTGCATTGGCGCCTGCCCATCTTTTCCTTCAAATGGAGCCAGGAGAGGCCTGATGTCTTGGACCAGTCTTTGCTGTGACTAACTCTCTAGGTGTATCTCCTCAGTGTAGGGGCAGGAACCGTTCCCTTCCAGATGAACTCCTCAACACCAAAACATGGATGCGTGGTATTCCAATGACCCGCGTAAAGAAGGCCGAATGCAAGGGGTCGGGCGGGGTCGAGTAGAACACAGGTGACACTGCAGTACAAGCTGGAGGTGCCTGCGCTCCCTTTCGGGGGTTGCTGAGGCCTGCCCGCTAGGCAGGCACTCACTGCTCTGGTTGGGTAGCCTTAGTGTAGGGGCGTTTGTGCTCTCTACCGGGACCGTCCGCCCCAGGATAGTACACACTCACCCGTCCCGATGAAACTTCTCGGCACCTACACAGGAACTCCTGGATGCCCCAATGAGCTAGAGACTAAGGGAAGTAGGGCGCAGGCAGAGCAGGTCCAGGAGATCACAGCAGAGACTGCAGCCCCAGCAGCAGGGGCCCGCTTTCCCTGGCGGGGACCTTGAGGCCTGCCCTCTAGTCAGGCACTCACTGCTCTGGGCTGGTAGCCTTAGTGAAAGGGCAGGAAACTGTTCCACAGCTAAGGACCTTGCAGACAAGGCAGGCTTGGGGGTGGGGGTGGGGGCGGGTGTGTAGGAGAGAAAGCCCTGCAGCAGGAGCTGGGGGAGGGGCGTTTGTGCTCTCTACCGGGACCCTCTGCCCCAGGATAGCACACACTCACCCGTCCCGATGAAACTTCTCGGCACCTACACAGGAACTCCTGGATGCCCCAATGAGCCAGGGACTAAGGGAAGTAGGGCGCAGGCAGAGCAGGTCCAGCAGATCACAGCAGAGACTGCAGCCCCAGCAGCAGGGGCCCGCTTTCCCTGGCGGGGACCTTGAGGCCTGCCCTCTGGTCAGGGACTCACTGCTCTGGGTTGGTAGCCTTAGTGAAATGGCAGGAAACTGTTCCACAGCTAAGGACCTTGCAGACAAGGCTTCCCCTTCCTTCCTTCTTTCCTTCATTCCCCGCTCTTTTCTTTATCCTCCTTCCTCTCCCTCCATTCTCCCCCCTCAGTTTGTCTGTATTTTTCTTCCTTTTCTTTTAACGAGTATACAGAATGGTTGTAAATGTCAGAACGCAGTACACACCCCTCTCCTAAGTTGTGTGCACATTGTAAAATGGTCCTGAGGCTGTTATACACTTGCTTTGGATTTCCTTATTCTCTCCCCATCCCTGCAGTGCCTAACTGACATTTATTGCAGTCTTTTCCTCCTTTTTGTCCATAATATCATAAACATTTCTTTTTTCCCCTGCAAGGCATCTCTTAGTTTACCTCCATTCTGACGGCTTTCAGGCTTTCAGTAGGCTGTGGGTGCTTATATGTGTGATGCTTAATCCTCTTTTATGAAGCGAGATTATGGGTTAAGAACCAAGAGACTGTCTTAAAATCGAGAATCCCAAAAACTACTGATTAGCAGCAACAGCTGTTAAGCACCGTCACTACCTTATTTATTATTGCAGACAGCTAGTATTGACATTTTAGGGTCTGAATGTTTGTGTGCTCCCAAGCTCGGCCAGTTGACCCCTAATCAGAAGGTGACGGTATTATGATGTGTTACCTTTTGGAACACAGTTGGTCACAACATCAGGACTCAGGAACGGGATCTGTATCCTTATGAAAGGAGTGGTCCTCAGCCCCATCTCACCACTGTGCACTTGCATCCAAACTGTTGAAGCAGAGTCTGATAGCCTTCAGATTTAAGTTCTTGTGAGGACCAGGGGAGGACAGCCATAGATGAGTCAGAAAGAAGGCTCTCAGCTGGCCCCAAGACTGACCTTGACTCTGGAGTGCCCAGTCCATTTGCATTTCCTGTGAATCACCTCACCTAAGTTCTGTGCCAGGAGCCTGACTGGACAGAGAGACACGTATGTGGCTGTAAACACTATTTGTGTGAACCACCTTTTTCTCTTTAATTACTTCTCAGGAATATGAAACTTTGCTAATGAAGGTAAACTCTTCTAACAGCAATGTTACAGTCAACAAATATAAAAAGAACGAGAAAAAGCACAGTATATTTCTTAACTCCTTAACTCAAAGTTGTTAATCCAACATAATCAACATTAATAGATGCTAAAGTAATTACACATGCCACAGGGTGCTGTTAGCTACAGATTACTTCCTGGCCATGAGAGGAAAGGGTATCTATGTACCAAGGGAGTCAGGCAGGCTGCCACAACCTATTGATAGATCCACTTGATATCTTTGAAATGGGTCCATCTTGCCACTGTGTACCTTCTGGAGTGAAGTTCTCTCTCTCTCTCTCTCTCTCTCTCTCTCTCTCTCTCTCTCTCGTTTTTTTTTTTCAAGACATGGTTTCTTTGTGTATCTCTGGCTGTCCTAGAACTCGCTCTTTAGACCAGGCTGGTCTCGAACTCACAGAGATCTGCCTGTCTTTGCTTCCCTGAGTGCTGGGATTAAAGGTGTGTGCCACCATCACTTCTATCCAAACTTTTGAACTGGAATCTGACAGCTTTCAGACTAAATATCTATTTTACAGGAAACTTAGGAGGTAAAGAAAAACATTACATAATACCATGATAAAGGAATAAGAAAAACTTAGGATGTGGGATATTTTGAAGCACAAGGAATCCTTTGGAGGTGAGGGATATACTTATAATCATAACTGTGGTGATAAGTCATATAAGTCAGCAGACTTATATTAAAACTCATCAACTTGTACACATTAAACACGGGCAGGTTTGTGTATATAAGTTATAACTCAATAAAGCTGTTAAAACAGATACTTGAGAGATATCCAGTTACTGGAATAAGACCTGTTTTGAACTTGAAAAAGATGTTTTGGAGAAAGTTGGGAAAAGCTGAATATTATAAATAAATATATGTGTGTATGGCATTACACAAAATTCTTTCATGATCTATTTTGATCATGTTTTTCCCTTCTTCATTTTCTCCTGATCCTCCCCCATCTCCCTGCCAACCTAGTTTTATGTTCTCGCTCTCAAATCAAATAAACAATAGCAAAACTCAAGAAACAAACAAACAACACTCCCCTAAAAGACAAAAAGGAAAATCACAACAAACAAACAAAAGGCCAATAAGACAATAAAATGCCCTCCCAAAAGAGAAATGAAACAATCAGTCCCACAGAAATATCACTGAGTTTGTTAGTATTGGACAGCTATTCTTGGGCGCTGGTTCCTGCCCTGAAGTGTGGTTGATAGACCTAGAGAGACTCCATTGGAGAAAACGGATTTTCTCTTTGCCAATGGGTATCAATTTTAGATGATTTCTTGGTTAGGGATGGGAGCCTGAGTCCACTCCCCATCTCAGCACTGGGACCCTGTCTAGCTTAGACCTATGCAGTCCTGTGTGTGCTGCCACACACAGTCTCTGTGTGTTCATGTGTGCATTGGTCCTGCTGCATCTGGAAGACCCTCTTTCCTTGGAGGCTTCCATAATCTCTGACTCCTATAGTCTTTCTGCCCCTTCTTCTGCATTGATTGCTGAGGGGAGGGGTTTGATGGAAACATCCCATTTAGGACTGGGTGCCTGAAGTCTCTCACTCTCTGCACATTATTCAATTGTCAGTCTCTATGTTAGTTCCCATCTACTGCAAGAAGCTTTTCTGGATTTTAAGAACAACAGCAAATGGTGGTCAATGCGGAGGCTCATGCTGGTCAAGGTGCTGAGAGCAAGTGAACTGAGAAGAGTTCACCAGCAAATGGGACACTCCTATCGCCTCACCTAGACTTTGGAAACAGTGTGGCGGGGAGAGGGGGAAAGGACACAAGAGCTGAGCGGAAGAGAAGGGGGCTGTTTGGGCTGTACCATGGCCATAGTGCTCATGAACTCATAACAGATGTTGTTTCTTACTAAGAGCTGCACAAGATGAAGCCAAAAAACATTTGATCATGGATGGGGATGAGCTCATGAAGCCACACCCCCTCGGGGGAGTTAATGGCCAGCAAGGGCTGCTATGGGAGAGAAAGTTATTGTTTTCAGTGATGTAGCCACTGGTGTGTGCTAACGCTGTGGTGGATAGCTGGATAGCTTCACACCCATGCCCATGGGAGTGGCCCTGGTTAAAACCAGTGGGTCACAAAGCAAAAACAAAGCAAGTGGTCATGAAAGTGGATTGGGAGTTAAGGGGAAGAAGGAAGGGATAAGTAGAGGTGGGAACAAAAGAGTGGAGGTGGTGGAGGAGTGAGTATGACCACAATGTGCTATACATATGTAGGACATTGTCTAAGAATAAATGCATACATGGGAGGTTGTCTAAGAACAAATATATACACAGGACGTTGTCTAAGAACAAACAAAAAAAAGAGTTGGAACTGGAGAGTGGTTAAGAATGCTTACTGCTCTTCGAGAGGACCCAAGTTCAGTGTCCAGAACCAACACTGGGGTTATCAAAATCACAGGGCATGTGCACACACGTGCACACACACACATACACACATGTTTAAAATATACATCTTTTGAAAAAGAGTTATCAAATTGGGGTGACAAATGTAGATCAGTTATAAGTAATTGCCTACCTGGCACATATAATCCACTGGGTTGGATCCCTAGCATGCTTGCATGCATTTGTATATATGTATATAAATCTGAACTGGAGGAGAAACAGCTTATTCAACATGTGTGACTTATTTAATGATCATAGGATACTTTTTTCTTTGCCAATAAACAAAATTTTGTTTAAAGAATGGTATTGTCCTGTGTAAAATTTAAGAAGAAAAAAGATATATGTGTAAAGAATGGTATTGTTGTGTGTAAAATTTAAGAAGAGAAAAGATATATGTGTATTTTTTAAGCCACCAAGAGGAAATTGCTTTTTACAAGCATATTAAAATATACAAATAAATCACAATAAGACACTACTTTTGGCTTTCCTCATTCATAATGTTTTATGACAAAACTCTAAGACAAAGGTAAAGCACCATTTAAAAAAATATTTTAGCCAAAACGAACTAAATAGGGAAATTTAGTCCAAAGGTAACTGTTATAATAGATACCTGGTTTTATTATGTCATGCTGCCTATTGGTTATAGATATGCTTGAAAATAGTAGAAAATAAAAACTGAAAAGTGTGTGGGATTCTTGTGGCACAAGAAAATGGGCAGCCAGGTGGTGGCGCACGCCTTTAATCCCAGCACTCAGGAGGCAGAGGCAGGCGGATCTCTGTGAGTTTGAAGGTCAGCCTGATCCACAGAGCATTCCAGGTCAGATAGAACTGCAGTGACACAGAGAAACCCTGTCTTGAAAATAAATGAAAGAAAAAATAAAGACAGGAAGAAAGGAAGGAAGGGAGGGAGGGAGGGAGAGAGGGAGGGAGGGGAGGGAGAGAGGGAGGGAGGGAAGAAGGAAGGAGGAAGGAAGAAAGGAAGGAGGAAGAAAGGAAGGAAGGGAGGGAGGAAGAAAGGAAGGGAGGGAGGGAGGAAGGAAGAAAGGAAGGAGGAAGAAAGGAAGGAAGGGAGGGACGAAGAAAGGAAGGGAGGGAGGGAGGGAGGGAGGGAGGGAGGGAGGGAGGGAGGTCACTTCCCACCTTTGCTGCTTTCCTATAGGTCAGAAATGTGCTACATGCAGGGGAGCTGAAGGACTTCCCAATGGAACTGTGACCGCAGCAGCGGGTAGTTAGCAGTGTGGTCACTTGTGCTCGCGAATCCATGACTAGAAAAATTGTCACAAATAATTTCTATTTTAAAATAAAGTAAATGATATATCCTCATCACAAAAAATATGTTCAAATGCAGGAGAACGGTATTGTGCAGGGAATACCTTGTCTGTCCAGGCCTTCTGAAGAGCTAATCAATCCTGTTCTATCTTTACTTTTGATGTTTTTTGAGCCAGGGTCTCACTGTAGAGCCCAAGATGGCCTTGAACTCACTGGCTCAGGCTGGCCTTGAACTTTCTCTGATCCTCCTTCCTCAGTCTCCTGGATTACAGGCATCAGCTACCACCCCAGACTTTGTCCCTGATTTAGTCCATTATAAATTCAATTCCATGCCTCCGTCTACTTATTGATCATAGTGACACTGGAGGGAGTCACTGGGTGGCTGTTGGGAAAGAGGAGGAGTCTCCATCCCACACCTCTCCCGTATGGTGAAGTTCACCCTTGAATTATTACGTTTGGTGTCGCTACTGTCTTTATGAGCCTTAGATGGTGTGGTGGTTTAAAAGAAAATGGCCCCCAAAGAAAGTAGCACTCTTAAGAGGTATGAGTTTGTTGGAGTAGATGTGGCCTCGTTGAAGGAGGTATCACTGTGGAGGCAGGCTTTGAGGTCTCATACATGCTTAAGATACTGCCACGTGTCTTAGACCACTTCCTGTTGCCTACACGTCAAGAAGTAGGATACCTGGCTACTTCTCCAGCACCGTGTCTACTTGCATGCCAATCATTTGTGTCGATTCTCCTTCCACCATGCAGAGCTTGGGCTTGAGCTTGGGTTCTTGGTTACAGGCTTGGAGGCAAGCACCTATACCCACTGAGCCATGCCCTGGGACGCACGTTATCTGTATTTGTTTTCGGACACAGCATTGTCAGATTTTCATCACTTTTTCATTACCTTTTGTCCCTTCCACTTGAGCAATGCTTTGTCATATCCAGAGGCCCAGCTCTCAGCGGACCATACCAAATAAAGATATGGGTTTTTTTTTGTGTGTTTTTTTTTCTTTTCCTCTCATTGCCATATTTTAAACAACCTTGAGTGTGTTAGTCTGGAACTTTCCATCTAACATTACACCTGATCTTAAACAAAAGTTGCTTGTTATTGTCCTCTGTGTGCACTTGTGAATGCGGCTGTCTGCCTTCTGTCTCTCTGCCTCGCCCACCCTTGTCTTTGGGTTAATGATTACTGACAAGTGATGCTTACAGAGCAGCTTGGAGGGGTACTGCTGTGGCCTCCATAGCTTTATTGTATCCTCTGAGTAATATTGTCTTCTGAAATTCTTCCTTCCTGGTGTTCTTAAAGCTAATGGCCCTCTGGGTGCCCATGATGGTGCTAGGTTTTGTGGAGAAGCAGGGAGTATAATGTCTCTACAACTCTCTGCCATTTTATTGTATTTTAACAGAGGCAGGCTTCTTGAACCCATGATTCACAGAAATATATTGTATTCACTATTTATGTTGGAGATCTAGCTCAGACAGCTAGACTTCCTTATTGCATTCAATGCTGTCATGCAATCATATAATTTACAGTTAGAATGGTCAGCAAAGAATAATCTATTTTAACCTGGGATATGATACCAGGTTCCCATTGGGAGTCATGATTTTCAAACGTTAGCATACTTTATAGTCATATAGAGAGTTTTCCAACAAATGAGTCATAGGGTGCCATTCATTTTAGACCTGATGTGAGATGTTGAAATCCCCAATCATATCCTATCACCTCCGGCAGGGCTCTGAGTTCCCTGTTTGTTCCTCATCTCGCTAATCCCAAACCAAGCACAAGCATACCACACAGCTGTTGGCCATGATGAAACAAAGCTCAACATCACGGCCATGTTATTAGGTCCTCCAATCACAAAAGTTATAAACAAACTCACACCCTTAGCAGGAGACCCAAAGGATAACATGTGTGGACCTTAAAGCCATGGTCCTACACTCCCCCACACGTCATTTCCCATTGTCTGGTGGAGCTGTTTCCTCTATACCTTCTGGCAATCTCCTACCAGCACCCGGATCCTCTCTGTAACCTATCAGTAAGGCAGTTGTGTAAATTCTACGCCTCCTTGGTTCTCACCTGATGCTCATTGGCACCTCTTTCTGCCCCCAACAGGCTCCCCAAATGAGCCCATATCTCGGCTTATGGTCACTCTGGACAGAAAGACCTCAAGATCAGATTAGAAAGAAACTAACAATAAAAATTACAAGCAAGTGCTTCTTGCAAGTTAGGTCCACCGACAGTAAATCCCTAGCTGCTTTCACCTGACAAAGCTTTGCCTTCATGGGCAGGCATTTTAGCTGTGTGGAGAACTGTATTCAGAGATACCTTTGGGAAGAAATATACATTTTTTAAAGAACATTTTGAAAGCTCCTCAGACACCACTTGTTATTCTACTCTCCAGCTCCCATACTGAAAGAAGTCAGCTGGCATTTGAATCACCGCTCATTGGCTACATCCATTATCTGTCTCTTCTGACTGCTTCCCACACCCTCTTGTTTCCCGTGGGTACCATCATATGTACAAGAGGTTTACATTAAATGTATCCTCCCCAAGTCTCTGTAAAGTCTCTGAAATCTATACATGTAAGACTTTCTCTATGTCTAAAGTAGTTACGTTATTATTTATTTATTTATTTATTTATTTATTTATTTTGATTTTTCGAGACAAGGTTTCTCTGTAGCTTTGGTGCCCGGTCCTGGAACTAGCTCTTGTAGACCAGGCTGGCCTCAAACTCCCAGAGATCCGCCTGCCTCTGCCTCCCGAGTGCTGGGATTAAAGGCATGCGCCACCACTGCCTGGCTAGTAGTTATGTTATTTATTTTTAGCCGTCTGCATGCACTTGTGTCTGTATGGAGGTTAGTGTATGCACATGGCACCCATGGAAGCCAGAAGGGAGTCACAGGTCCTCTGGAGCTGGAGTTCCAGGAAGCTGTGAGTTATCTGATGTGGGTGTTTGGAACTCAAGTGTGGTCCTCTGCAAGAACACTACATACTCTTAACCACTGAGCCATCTCAATAAGTTGTGTTTCTGATGATATTTCCTTTATTCTCTCTATTCCTCTTCTGGAGCTCTTTTTATCTAGTTTTATTGATGTCTATCAGTTTATCTATCAGTTCAAAAAAATCTTCGTTATCGTCAGTCTATCATTGCACGTGAGGCCCACTGAACAGGAGGGAAATTATGCCTGGTATTAAAAACCTAGCCAGCTTTCTGGGGCTAGTAAGCTCATGGTCTTAGAAGAGAATCTGCTACTGTCACTTTGCTAGACCAGCACAATACCCAACTAAATCCTAAGTCTCACCCTTATCCCCACAGACAGCTGCAGCTATCACATCCCAAAAGCTTCTCTTTACAATAAATGGAGACCTTTGCAGGAAACCACAGCCTAACACAGTGCAGAGGTCAACAGATCTTGTGGACCCTAACCCCTGTAGAGACATCTACATCATTTCTCCTGAACTTATGGCTCAGGGAACATTGAGAAAGAGAAAGCAGAAAGAGTGTAAGAACCAGAGGGTCAGGAAGTCTGCTGTCAAATAGTCTCTCCCAGAAATATCTGTCTAAATAAGACCCAAAGAATGGAAATATCAACACATATACTGATGTGGAAAAAGGAAAATCTCATGGGGTCACACTCCTGGAAAAAAAACTATAGGCAACCAACGACTGCTGAGGGAGAGAGAAACAGCTTCTTCCAGGAATGAGTCCCCTGAGTGGTTAACCAACACAAAGTGGCCAGTCTTGAAACACACACACACACACACACACACACACACACACACACACACACACACACACACGTGAAAGCCATGGCTTGCGTGTGGTAGTTAGAGGCCAACTTGCAGGAATCAGTTTGTCCCTTCCACCATGTGGGCTGTAGGGCTTGAACTCAGGTGGTCGGCTCACCTGCTGAGTCATCCCAATGGCACCTGTGTTCAGTGGCCTTTTTTTTTTTTTTTTTTTTTAATGAAACTAAGCTGTAATTTTCTATTTGAAACACAGTTTCTATTTCTGTGCTGGTATTTTCTATTTCATGTACTATAAGCATACTTTTTCTTTCCATAATTCAGAATAATTTGAAGTCTACTCATTTCGATATCTGAGTCACTCTTTCCCCAGGGAACATCTTTGTTGCCGTGGGAATGGATCCACTCTTTCCTGTTTCTAAAAACACAAAGAGAAATAAAAACAAGCGATGCCACTAAAAAATCCCAAGAGCTACGGACGGAGATGGGTGACGTACACGTGTGCAGCTAGTAGTAAGGAAGCCCACGGATTGGCGCTCAGCTAGCCCACAGGGAAGTGGAAGTTAGAACAGTAAGGACAAACCGCTGCACGCTGATAAGAATGGCTGAAACTGATAAAGAGAAGCTTGAGAAAGAGGAAGAGTGGGAGGAAATGGGGGCGGAGGGGGAGATGGCTTTTGGAGAGGTTTGCTTTACACACCACTCATCGAAACTGGAAAATAGTTTGGTGGCT
Organism: Chionomys nivalis; assembly: GCF_950005125.1. Lineage (NCBI taxonomy): Eukaryota > Metazoa > Chordata > Mammalia > Rodentia > Cricetidae > Chionomys > Chionomys nivalis. Next base: position 47,218,939 of record NC_080089.1, on the reverse strand, counting down.
TGTTGTTTTCTTTTTGCATTTGTGTATTGTGTGAGTGTGTGTTGTATATACTTGTTAGCACTTCTTATATGAACACGTGTGTGTACATATAGAAGCCAGATGTTGTCTGGCGTCTTTCCTTGATCACTCTCCACCTTTAAGTTTTGAGACAGGGTCTCTCCTTGAACCAGATGCTCACTGATTCGACTAGGTTGGCTGGCCAATTAGCTTCTTTCTTTGTGTACCCCTCCGGTGCTGAGGTATAGTATACCAATATGCCAAGCTCATGTCCTCATGCCTTGTGGAGCAGGCACTATACCAACTGAGCCATCTCCCCAGCCCCTTGAGGTTTCTTGCAAAGCCAAATATTCCATTAAGCATACACACTGGCAATTGTATGGTAGGGTATTCAGCTCAGAGAAAGGAAACTATATTCCCACAAAGCTCTATATATGAAAGTTCATATCAGCTTTATTGGTAATAACCCCTAACTGGAAGAATTGTAGATGTTCTTCAGTGGGTGAAGGGATAACCACACTGCTGTAGATCCATTCCAGAGGTTAGAACTCAGTAATAAAAACAGACTAGCTACCACTACCCAGAAACTTGGGGAAATCTCCATAGAATCATGCAGATTGAAAAAAAAAATCAGACAAACCTAGAAGATCTAAAACCTCACAAATGATATAGTTTTATTTGTATAATACTCCTGAGATGGCAAAATTATTAAAATGGAGAATAGACAAGAGATTGTCTTAGTAGATATGCCAACAATCACATTTTCAGTTATATAACTGAAAATACACATGTGCACACACACACAAACACATACAAGTAAAACTGAACAAATATGGAGTTAAGACTAGTACATTGTCTCACTGTCAGGATCCTGTGTATAAAATATATCACCACGGCTGGATGAGGGATACACGGAGTCTCTGTTTTATTTACTACAACAGCATGTGGGACGGTAGAGGGGTCCGTGGCAGACCCATCAACACGTGGTCGCTTCACTCTCTGAAACACTGGCTAGCTGACCGGGTCTCCTAGGCCGAGTCGTATGTTTATCCTATTATTATTTTTCAGAGTTCCTCTTTCCAGCAAACTCTATTTAGATACAACTTATACATAATAATAACTTTGAAATTACATAATTAAATGCATCTTGACAAAAGCATTGCTAATAATCTCCACGTGAGGCAGCCCCCACAATCAGTATTTCCTTATCCCGCTAGCACTCAGTTCCCAGCCTCGCGATGAAGATAGATTTTGTGATCCCACACTATTGTGTGTTTTAGAGTTTTGTTAAATGGTGATTCCGTCTTGGAGGGGCCACCATGCAGCCTCTCCTCCTGCCCAGTCCTCCTTCTCCTACATTCTTAGCGGCATTGATTCCAGGAGAAGCTCCCAAGAAGTCTTGCTCGCATCTGAATGAACTTTGGAAACCTAATCCACAACACTGATGTGCTATAGATTTGTTTTCAGGCATCAAAGTTTCAAGATTTGATAGTTTATCTTCCAATGGTCCCTGTGCAGGAGGCTTCTGACGCTGCTGGTGAGTCTTCTGATGCTGCTGGTGAGTTATAATCTTTTACTGTTTGGCTTAGTGGACTGGAGGTGGGAGGATGTTGTCCGGCAAGCTTCAGTGAAGCCAGCAGCTTCTCCCAGCACACTGTACTTCACTCCAAGCCTGGCCAACGGGATCAACCAACCACAGGTCAAAGATCAACCAACCAGGCCAAAGCCTCGGAAACTGTGAGCCAAACAGATCTTTATTCCTTATAGTCTGCTTACCTCAAGCGCTAGTCACAGCCACAGAAAATTGACTAACTCCCAGGGTGTGTTAATCTTGATTCATTCCGATCTTTTATCCCATCCAGGATTCCCTGTGTCAGCTCAGTCTGAAGAGTAGTCTTTCTCCAATCATGCAAATATTCTCTTAAAAACCTAAGAGTCCTTCTTCTTTGGGGAAACACCAAATGGAGGAAGACAGTGGGGGCAGCAATAGGGACTTGAGGACCTAGTGGCCCAGGATTAGGAGGCTGGAGCAACTTCCTCGGAGGAGTCCGCAGCCGTTGTAGGGGCCAGTGGTGGTTGAGGCCGCAGGGCTTGTGGAGGTAAACCCAACGGTAAGGACTGGATCCCCATCACCAAGCTGGGCCGCCTGGTTAAGGACATGAAGATCAAGTCCCTGGAGGAGATCTGTCTGTTCTCCCTGCCCATTAAGGAATCTGAAATTATTGATATTTTCCTGGGTGCATCCCCCAAAGATAAGGTTCTATAAAGATCATGCCAGTGCAGAAACAGGTTGACTAGCGGGCCAGGTTCAAGGCCTTGTTGTTAATGGGAACTACAATGGTCACATTGGTCTTCACGTTAAGTGCTCAAAGGAGGAAGCCACTGCCATCCGAGGGGCCATCATCTTGGTCAAGCTTTCCATTGTCTCTGGCGGAACAAGACTGGCAAGCCCCACACTGTTCGATGCAAAGTGACGGCACCACTGTGGCTCTGGTTGATTCGCCTCATTTCTGTCCCCAGAGGCACTGGCATTGTCTCCGCTCCTGTGCCCAAGAAGCTGCTGCTGCTGGCTGGTACTGATGACTGCTACACATCAGCTAGGGGCTGCACTGCCACCCTGGACAACTTTGCCAAGGCTTCCTTTGATGCCGTCTCTAAGACCTACAGCTACCTGACCCCCAAAATCTGCAAAGAGACTGTGTTTACCAAGTCTCATCAGGAATGCACTGACCGTCTTGTGATGTCCTCTGAACCCAGGCACCAGCTGTGACCACTACATAAGAGTTTTCATACAGGAAGAATAAAGTGAATTAAGTGTGTTAGAAACAACAACAACAAAACTAAGAGTAACATCTTTGTTTTGCTTTTATGATTCTCCCACTGGATAGATTTCAAAGTAGCCAGATCAGTTTCTCTTTTCCTGTTAATTGTGTTTTTACACTCTCAAGAAATTCTTAGCTTGCTCCTTTGGTTTAAATCATTCACATAAAGCCTATCAGTTATGTTAGTGGCATTTCATTTGTATTTTAATAAATAAAGCTTGCTTGAGGATCAGAAAAGTAAAACAGCCACACTGGCCAGCCTTACAGACCAGGCCACGACACACACCTTTAATCCCAGGAACCACACTAGGTTGCCATAGAAACCAGGTGGTAGTGATGCACGTTTTTAATCCCAGAAGAGGAATATAAAATGGGAGGAGACAGCTCTCAATCACAGTCTCATTCTGAGATTGCTGGGGGCAGGATTGGCATTTTGGACTGAGGAAGAGGTAAGAGTGAGTGGGCTGTATGCTTTACTTTTCTGACCTTCAGGTTGAACCCTTATTTCTGTCTCTGAACTTGTATTAATCGTGCTTCCCAGTAAGACCTTTATAGCCGGCACTGCCCACATACTGTGCTCATTTCTTATCTAACCAATTTTCTGTTCTTTATTTTAATTCTGTTCTAAGTAATCTGTTGAGTTCACCGTATGAATTTCCATTGTGACAGGTGTTTCTTGGTTATGTATTTGTTTTATGTAAGAATGTCTCTATTCTATTTAATTTTCCTAGTCTATTTTTAAAAAGTGCTCGTGACGAGATAAGGAGTGGAGCAATCCTACCTCAAGTGATTGTGGAAATGGAAACTTCCACAAGGTGTTTGATAATTGACATTTTCAGGGGCATAGGTTTTCTGCTTCTCTTGGTTTTGGAATTGAACAAAACACCACCCTTCCTTTCTTGCTCTGGTAATGTCATTGGTCATGGCTCAGAGACCCAGAGACTTTTGCCAACACTAGGTATGTGGCTAATGATTTACTTTCTCATACACTGTTTACCTATTAAAAATTCCAGTTTCTACACTGTTCCCCTTTAAAGCCATAGCTCCCAATAGGCGGTAATAAGAGTTCATGACCTCTAATTTGTTTAGAGAGTTGGTTATATCTGACCTGTGTTATTTGTATCCTCCTGATCTAGCTAATTCAGTATGTTTAGTGGCTTCCCTGACAAACAAGACAGCTGCCCCAACCTGTATGTTGCTGGTAGTTACTGAACATCTTTCTCTTCTTGTGCTTAGAGGCCTTTGCTTAGTATTTCTGAATGCAGGGTAAGGTTATACAGCATGTTCAAAACAATCTCCTCTGAAAGGTCTTCCAATCTGATCTGCATTTCTGAGAGCAAAAAGGTTCATCTTTTTATTCTCTACTGCTGGATCTTCTCAAATCCACACCTTAGTAATAGTTTTAATCTCCCAATGTTTTTTACAGAAGAATTTCTGATATCTTATCAATAGATAATTTTTCCTCTCACGTAAGTCAAGCTTATGTATTCCATACCTACTTAGCGGTGATGTGAGTGTGGGCAGATCACATCACATCTCTGAGCATGGGTCCCTTGGTGGCAAAGTATCGAGGCTCAGGTCATATCCGTTTCATATCAATAACACAGGACCGAGGTGAGGTAACAATTGCACAAATCTTGGGTTGATACTTGGGGAACAGCAGATATTATGGATGTCAGTAATTAAGTGATCATCATCACCATCACCACCATCATTAACTTCTTTATTATCACCACCACCATCTTCCTTATTGTCCTCGTCATTATTGTCCTCATTTTCATCATCATTCTCATGAACAACGGCAAATACTTCACCCAACGTAATGGAAAAACTTGTAGCAGGCATTTATGGGGAGAGCTTCTAGAAGAGAAAATTAGGCGGCAAACAGGCCAATGCCTTTGTTCGAAACACCGTTTCTATCTACTGGAACTTGAGCTGAGCATTCCTCCATGGGCACCGTTGGCCAATTTGTGGTGCTGCTGGATAGAAGGCTTCTAAAACCTGCTTACTGCGTCCTTTCTCTGCAAGTGATAACCTGCCAACCTCTGAGTGCTAGCAATTTACAAGGTATTGATTTTTCTGACTTTTGCACTACTTCCTAGAACACACACGCACGCACGCGCACACACACACACACACACACGTTGTAAAACTTGTTTCTTCCCTTATACAATTGGATTTCTCTTATTTTCTGTGTTCTGACAGTAGTCCAATTTCGATCTTTGCCCTAGAATTTTAGCACTCTGTTTTCCTTTAAACCAGTTCTTTCAGTGCTAATATCAGCTAATACCCTGAACTCATCTCTACTGATATTAGTGATACCCCAATCCCTTCTCCACGGGCATCAGCTGCTGCTTAAGCCTGTCTTCTTCAATATTGACTAAGGCTTCAAATCTCCTTCACAGAGAATAAGGTAGAAATGTCTTTGGGACACTAACTGGTATTAACAATGAAAGAGTTACCTGAGAAAGAAACATTGCAACACATTTTTGTAGCAAAGATTAAAATAGTTTTAATAAGGCATTAAAGGTCAGTTTAAGATACAATTTATAAATATTCTAGACAACCTGGACCAGCAGGTCATTCTTCAGTAACAGGGTCCTGAAAGAAAAGGGCCAGGAGATTGATGATAAGGAGACAGATAAGTTTTAGACTGGGAGGTCTTGTATAAACCATATCATATACCAAGCAAGTTTATTAAGAAGTACAACACCTTATATTGTATTTTCAGGGAAGAAGTGGGCCAAGGTCAGCAGAAAGTATACAATGGGGTGATATCAGTGAGCTAATAAAACAACATTGCACAGAAGGAAACAGGTATCTCGAGAGAGAGCATTACACATGGGCTTGGGACTGCTAACCATAGCCCCATGTGATGGGAAGGGTTGGGTTCTCATAATCTGAAGTTTGCAATGCCAAGGCCCTGGCACCAGACCGTTACTGGCTTGGTCAAGCATATACCTGGTTTCGAGAAGCAGCTGTGTTCCATCCCGTCAGGCCTCAGGGAAAAGCTCCCAAGGCCCTGGCCCCAGGCTGTTAGTCGATCAGTCAAGCATGTTCCTATGAAAAGGAGCTATGATTCTTCTCCATACTTAAGGGTCGCAGGGAAGCCTTGGATTAGCCCAGACCTCAACACTTGGTTGTTACAGAGGGTAAGTCAATCTGCTGAACACTCTCTGTGAGTGGTCCCTGTCTTGATGCTAAACAATTCAGGAAGCAGTTTCTACCCTTATTTTCATTCTCTGGATGAGGAAAAAAAAATAGACTTAACTGAGTAATTCAGGACTCATAACCTTTTACGGGAATAGACATTATCTATTCCCTGGGGAACATGGTGTAACACTGCAACAGAAGTGGATTCCCAGCCCCGTGGCCTTCTCCCCTGCTCTCAGCCTGTCTCAAACACTTGTTCCAGTACAGTACACAGTATGGGGTGAGGAAGACGTAGACCTCTTAGACCTACATCCCTGGGCTAGTCAAACGTTGCTCAGCTGTCTGCGATGTCTGAGGAAAAGCTGACGGGTGAAGTAAAGCCCCTCAGGCTTCTTCAGTGAGTTCATTCCCAGATTCTTTGCTCCAACAGTGTCCTGGAGCTCTTGCCTGGCCTCCCAGACTCCCGTAAAGATGCTTTTATCTACAATAGATGCTGTTGTGGCAAGCTGACAGTGAAAAGGCTTCCTCCCACAGTCTCGCTGATGTTACAATGGAGTGAATGTCAAACACAGACTTCTTGCCTGTTGGTCCCATGAGTTATCTGGAGAATTAATACACCATATCTGGAGGCAACTATGAGATTGTGTCTCGAAGGAGAGAAAGATTCTCAGTTCCATTCAGTTCTGGGGAAACAAACCGATCTTAAAGGTTTCCATTGGGGAGAGGACAGGTCCGTGTGAGCTACCTGTGTAACTCAAAGCTACCTTGAATCTGGAGGCTGCAAGAGGGAAGGGGAAGACTCAACTCTGAGAGCAGCAAGCTCTTAGCAAGCCTAGCTTATCAACTAGGAAGCAGGGGTGGGCGGGGAGAGGTCTGATTTCTGAGGGGAAAGGGCTGCTAGAGGATCCTCAAATTGTCGATCCTCAAGTTGGATCTTATCAGTATGTGCACTAAGTTTCTTTAGATAAGGAAACAGGTCTGCCCTTTCTTAACTATGAATTTCGGTGTTCTGATGGTGAAACAGAGGTCATAACTATACCTATTAGTAATAGTTTTTAAAATATCATGTGTCATTGTGGTCAAAACAGTAACAGACCAAATGGAAGCGTGAGAGAATGATCAAAATAGATCAAAATGAAGATGTTAATCAAGAAGAGAGTTTCAAATCAATTAGTTCTGTGCAGACCTCAAGAATTTATAAAATGTCTATGCACTTTTTACTTTTATTAACGTAGACAGCACTGCCTACTTTCATGGATGAGGCTCAGGTGGCATATGTGTCTTGATTGAGGCAGAAGAAATCAATAAGTAACAGTTGAAGAGGGGTCTCAACGGTGATCCTTCATCTATCGCTCATTAATTTTAAAATATGCTGTATGGGCAAATATTTCAGACAAACTTTCTATTCAGCAAGCATAAATCTTATTTTCCAAAACAAATAAAAAGGGTGCCTCTCCTCACTTTTCTGTCTATGATTCTGCTTCGTTTTTTGTCCTCGGGTCCCTTTGCACATTTGGTTGGATTTTGTTGGTGTTTTGTTTTGTTTTTGCGTCAGGCTCAGAGTATAGTCCAGGTTGGCTTGGAACCCACTATGGAGCTCAAGCCGCCTCAAACTCACAATCCTTCTGCCTCAGCCTGAGTGCTAGGATTGAAAGCCTGCGCTCCCAGACCTTGCTTCTCTAAACATGTTTTATATATGAAAATTCTCAGTCTATTAAAAATGCAAAGGAATATTTATTATTATAATTATGAACTGGAACAGCAATTATTATGAAAGCTGTTCACTTGATGCATAGAATAATTTACAAGTTCAAAATAGCTAAATAAATGAGTACAAATGAGCAGTTTTCATAAAATGAAGAGAAATTGTGTTAGGTGGATAGCTTTCGGAAGTTACCCTTTTTCTACAAATAAATATTCATAAGAATTTGAAGCAGAATAATAAAATTACTGTGCCATAATTATTTATAGATTTATTCTATGTACATTAAATTAAATAAGGTTTAAGAATGTATTTAAATTTTAATTATGCAGTTCCATGTAAGCCATGGTTCTTCTTTTTTTTTTTTTTGCGCAGTCCTGTGGGGGAGTTCTCACATCTTCTAAGTATGAATTAAGAATGTCAATTTTGTGACCTCTAGATTTTATGGAAAGGCATAACTTTAAAATTAGATATGAAAAACAGGTAATAGGGCTGGAGAGATGACTCCATCTGTAAGGCACTGGCTGTGCAAGCAGGGAGACCTGAGTTGGATGTCTAGACCTTTAATTAAAACAAACAGGGGCTGGAGAGGGGGCTCAGCAGTTAAGAGCACTAGCTGCTCTTCTAGAGGACCCAGGTTCAATTCTTAGTAGCTCCCAGCAGCTCACAACTTATAACTCTAGTTCCAGGTGACAGATCACACTCTTCTGGCCTCTGAGGACACCAGGTACACACAGTAGTGTACAACACCCGTATACATAAAATAGAATAATAAAAATTTAAAAACAGATACACACACACACACACACACCAAACCACTCCCTCCAAAAAACCCTGAGAATAATACCTGACATCCTCTAGTCTCTACATACTTATGCACACACATGTCATATAATTTTAGTATTATGTATTTAGGGTCTATAATCTAGATGCTTGGTATGTCCATTACTACTTGAATACTGTTGTCCCCAGGATCTCTCAGAACAGTGTGCACATATGTATATGTGCATAGGTGTGTATGTGTATCAAGTTTATATATGCATACATAAGGAATATATGTATATATTCGTAAGTTTATCACAGGGCTCTGTCACCACCATCCATTGCTGCAGCTTCTTCCCTATATGACTGACCACCCTACTCACTACTTGATGTGTTTGTTGTGTGTCCCATCTGTGTGCAGGTACATGTGAGTGAGCATGCCCGTGGAAGACAGAAGTCTTCGGTATTGCTCCCCAGGAACCATATCTGGCACGATGTTTTTCAGGCAGAGTCTCTCACAGGCCAGGAAGTCGCGATTAGGCTGGGCGGACTGGTCCGGAAGCCCCAGGGATCTGCTTGCCTCTGCTTCCCTCGCTCTGGGATTGCAGGTGTGTTATACCATGCCTTCCTTCTGTTTCCGAGAGCTTGAATTTAGGTTCTCATGCTTGCAAGGCGAGCACTTTACGAGCTGGACCACCTTACCAGTCCCTTTCCTTGCTATCTTTAACCAAACTCCTCTCCAGTCTGCACGTGTGCTGCGGATGCTCCCCTCTTCTTGCTAATGAGCCACCACTGTGAGACCCCTTTCTCACTGGTTACTGTCACCTCTGCTGTCCATCTACCGGGCTCTGCCATAAGGCACCCTGTACATGGTTAGCTTCTTCATCCTTCCCAGCCTCTGTCACCCTGTGCCCAGATCCTATCCCGTTTCACCACAGATGTTCTTCTCGGTACATGGGCTCTGACTTTCCATCCTGGGTTGTGCTTTTCATGTGTGTTTTCTCTGACAACCCACCAGCTCATTCACTCAAGTGGAGGAGTCGCTCTTCCCCCTCCTCTGGTTCTAACATCACCTACCCAGGGATCTCAGCATCCATCCTATGGACCACCTCCTCCCCACATCTCAGCAGGAATATAGGCGGCTGTCTAAAACAGAAGCCCTCCTGATTCAGCTCAGATTCCATCTCCTTTGGGGACACTGAGGTTCCCCAACTCTTGTACCAGGTACAGAGATTCTCCTTCTACCTGCCTCATGGCATAAGATTACTCTCTCCATGAAGGGAAAGGAAGAGAAGAAAAAGAGAAGGCTCACAGCTTTTTTTGAGACAAATTTCTCCTATCTGGTGTGTGTCTTCGCATTTTCAGTCTCACAGTTTCTTTCTCCAGGCTACCACACTTCTGCAGACAAATTTTGCCCTTAATATCTGCCATGAGTAATTTCATACAATTGAAAAAGATTTACTGTGCAATATATCCTTAATTTGATCCCTGCCCTTAGGTAATATAATCTGCTGAGAGATTTTATTGGCATCTGCCTTAAAATTGCTTTCAGACTTAAATTTTACTATTTGGGGGTATAGAAGCAATTGGCTTTTTCCGTTCTGCAAAGAGTCAATCCTTACACATCTTCACTTCCTTTCATTTCTGCTTTGAAATTGTGAAATTCTTCCCTGGGCTTATTTTTTCTAAGACTGAGCCAAACATGACAAATACCACAAAGCAAATCCTCTAACATCTTGTTTTTCCCTTGAGCTTTTGTCTCGCTCACACAACAATCTACTTCCTAAGTTACATGAGTGACAGTTTTGCTAAATACTGGTTCACCATATGACACATACATCATAACCTTTCTAGCTTCGGATATTAGTTTCCTTGCCATTGGCCATCTGCAAAGTCGGCAGCATGCATTTTAGGTTGTGTTTTGCAAGGGCATCCAATTTTTCGTAATGCAAGCTGCATTAATCAGAATAGACTAATTATATTCTGATAACAAATAATCCAGAGTTTGTTTTAAATTGGCTTATTTCTTTTTTAATCTTCACAATAAAATCAAAGGTGCACTTTTGTAGTACGAGTATTGGAGTCTATCCTGGGATCTATTATCTCTCATGTGGACAACTGATTGCTTCTGAGAAAGCGTCTCAGGAGTTGATCCTGATCTATGTTCAAGCTACAAGCCTCGAACTGGCTATGTAGCTGAGGATGACATTGCATTCACCACTGTCCCACCTCCGTCTCCTGAGTGCTAGGATTTCAGGCATGCACTGCCTTGCTTGGTTTATGTGGAGCTTGGTATCAAAGTCAGGGCTCTCTGCATTCTAGGCAAGCTCTTTATTGACTGACCCACATCCCCAACCCACTTTCAGCACCTTACGGCAACAGAAGCTGATTTGTTGATTTTATTCCATGTCTTGCTCTGCTGGTGGAAATGGAGTGAAGGCTCTACTTTACACAGACACTCCTCTTAGTAACTCAAGCTATCAAAGATGTTGCTATTGAGACTGGAGAGGTGGCTCAGTGGTTAAGAGTACTTGTTGCTCTTGTAGAGACCCAGGATCAATTACCAACACCCACATGCTCACAGCCACCTGTAACTTCAGTTCCATGGGATCTGATACTCTCTTTCTGCCTCCCATGGGCACCAAGTACACACATGGTGCACATATATACACACTCAGGCAAAATACTCACACATAAAATAAAATGAAGAAATAATTTTTAAAATGTTGCCCTCTGCCACCTTGTCACCTGAAATTTTCTATCCCTGGTTTCAGCGTGGAGGAGAAAGAAAAGTCTTTTTATGGCTGCAGATTAGACTTAACATGGATCCTTTTCTGTCATATTTCAGTGGCCAGAATTAGTTGTATGATCCCAACTAACCACAAAGGTGTTAAAAGTATAGTCTTTCAAGCACAGTTATGGAGACAAGATTTTGACAAGCTCTCATGATATCTTCCTCTCCATGAACATTTTATTAGCAGATTCCAGTTGTAGGTCTCAGTCTACCATATGATATTATTTATGAAGTATCTTTTCTACTTATTCAACAGACATTTGCTGAGTACTTATTATGTTCTAGCTGGTCTTCTATAAGCTACAGATTATACATAGTAGTAAATAAAAGCCCATTTATCCTTAAACAGATACACTCTAGATCTGTAATGTGTGAGATGGTGATAAATGTCATAAAGGAAAATTAAAGCAGAAACAACATGATTCAGGCAAGGGAATAGGATTCATAAACTTAACTGTTTCAGTTGAAAATGCCTATTAACTAGTTCACTGTGGTGTGCTGAATGGCAATCCCCTACATGTCCATGTCTTTATTCCTAGAACCTGTGACTGTCTATGTATGGTGGTTTGAAAGAAAATGGCTCCCAAGGCTCAGAGGGAGTGGCACTATTAGGAGGTGTGGTCTTGTTGGAGTAGGTGTGGCTTTGTTGTAGGAAGTGTGTCACTAGGGGGTGGGTTTTGAGGTCTCAAATGCTCAGGCAGGTCGTATCATTCACTTCCTGCTGCCTGCTGATCTGGATATGGAACTCTCAGCTCCTTCTTCAGCATCATGCCTGCCTGCTTGCTGTCATACTTCCTGTGGAGGCCCAAAAATGTGAGCCTATTTCCACCTTATTTGAAGGTCAGAGAGTTGGAACTTACTTCTATTCATTCCTTCAGGGTTATTGTCTGTTTCAACCTCAAACAAAGGTCCCACCTAGAGTTTTGCTCTCTCAAGGTTATTGTCAACAGGTGTGGCTAATATTCAGACCTTGTATTTCAGGAATAGAGGAGTAGATTTGTTTCTAACTCAAACAAAAGTCTAAGAATCCAGCTAGGTTCCTACTCCCTTGGGGAAATAGCAATGAGTTGGTCTAGAATGTTTTGGTCTAGGGTGTGAGCATGGCTTATTTTGTTCTAACAATAAAATCTTTAACTAAGAATGTAATAAGCAACTTTCAACTGGTATTTTCATTTCCTTGATCATGTTAATGAGTTTTTTTTTCTTACTCCTACTTTTTGAAGTCAGGGGTATTTTAAGCAAATGGAAATTAAATGTGGGTGATTTCAGTATTCACTGGAACTCCTTCCCGGTATGATCCTATGTTCCTGTCTTATTATTTTCACTCACGTCTACATTCTTTTTACTTCTAATCCCCAAGCCCCTACCCTAGTAAGTGGTATTTTTGTCAAAGCTGGTCTCCAACAACTTCCCACCATGACCATAATGGACTAAATGTCTGAAACTGTAAGAAGCCCCAATTAAATGCTTCCCTTTGTAAGAGTTGCCGTGGTCATGGTGTCTTTTCACAGCAATAGGAACCCTAACGGAGACACTATGTTACCTTACATGGAAAATGAGCCTTTGAACAGGTGACCAGATGAGAGTCCATGAAATGGGATTATCTGCCATTCAGGTGGACCCAGTGTAGTTACATAGGATAACAACAGAGTCAGATTCAGAAATAGAAGTGTGACTATGGAACCTGATAATAAAAGAACATTTGAAGATGTCATGCCACCAGCTTTAGGAGCAGAGCAAAAGACCTGGAGTGAAGCAATATGAGAGTCATCTAGAAAGGCAAAGCAATGACCATCAAAGGAATGCAATGTCTCTTTTGATGTTTGACTCCTGAAATCCCTCAGCTACAGAACTATAAGATAATAAATACACATCATTTTAAGACAAAGCTTTGCCTGTCTAGTTACAGCAACCGTGGGAAACTGAAAAAGTGAGGTCTGAGCAAAGAACTAAAGGGGTGAGGGAGAGAGTCAGGTAGATTTATGAGGGAGGAGCATTGGTCAGGTGAAATACAATGAAAGCTCCCGAGACAGCCATGTGACTGCCATATACATGGGGCAAAAGGGTATCAGCACGGTTGAAGCCAAGTGAAGGAGGGAGACCCTTCTGGGGAGGAGTGAGAGAAGTGACCGCCAGGAGGTGGCTGGGAGGTGCTGGGGGTGCTATGATGACTCTGAGTTTGACAGAAGACACTGAAGCAGCTTGCCTTGCAGATTATATTGGGGTGCTTCATATTTTAAAGAAACCACTGCTTAAGAATCAGTGATGCAGAGAGGGGAGCATTAAGCAAACACTAAAATCCACAGGAAAATGATGAGATGGCAAGAAGCGGTCAGGATTCAGTATGAAAACAGATTGTAGGAGATTAATTTATAGATTGGATAAGAGATGCAATAGAAGAATCCAGAATGACTCAAAGGTTTACTGCTAGAATAGCCAGATGGAGAGAACACCATTTGCTTATGTGAGAAAGATTGTGTGAGTCTGGAGAAGAACAAAAGTTTAGTGCTAGAAGTTGGCGAGATAACTCAGAAGTTAAAAGAACATATTGCTCTCGCAGAGGACATGGGTTTTGTTCCAGGCACCCATGTTGCATGGCCCATAACTATCTATAACTTCAGTTCCAGGAGATCTGACACAAAGGCTTCTGCACTCACATGGTGCATATAAATAGACTCAGACACACACACACACACACACTTTTTAAAAGTTAAAGCTTAAATATAGGTTTAAGACAACTAAGTGGAGATAGTAACCATTTACACACACTCATTTGCTGTCCAGAAAGAGGTAAACCCAAAATACACATTTTTAAGTATCCAATGTATGTATGGACTTAGCCATGATATTGTATGAGACAATCAAGAGAGATCAGATAAAAAAGAAAAGAGGTCCCAGTATTGAGCCTAGAACATACTGCACTTTGGAGATGAAGGAAGAATAACTAGCAAAATAAAACAAAACAACAGCAACAACAAAAACCAGAGAGGGTGCACTGGTGAGCTAGGAAAGGCAAGAGACTGGTGCATTGACAGTAATTGAAACCCTTTTAAGCCTGAGTTAAATTCTAGTAAAAGATGAAGTGATATTCAAAACACTATCAGCATAGTAAAATACTAATGTTAAAGTCTATAACATAAATGTTAAGGCATAATGTTATAATGTTAAAGTCTATAACATGTTATATGTTATAATCACTTTCTATATATGTTAAAGTCTATAACATAACCACTCAGTTTGAAGCTACGGTCACATGCATGCTTAGCACATGCTCTGCCCACTGAGCTACATCCCAAGCTCCTCTTCATTTTCTCATGTGCTCAGCGGGCTATACTCTAATTATGTCACATGACATCACTTTAGTGCACATGACTCATTAAATCTTTGCAGCAATAGTCAAAGCATTCGCTAATCTTTAGAAATTGCTTATTTGAAGGGTTACCCCTATCTAAATGATGGCCCTGTCCAAGCTATGCAATGATAAAGAGAACAAAATCAAACGTGCAAAAATTCTCTGCTAACTTCACAGTCACTGATGACTTAGGGTGTCAAATTTACATCAGTAATACTTATCAGATGCCAGATTCCCTCAGCTTCTGTTGAAACGCAATTACGTTAAAAATGTTCTATCTTTTCCAGTCCTTTAGCTCTGATATTACTGAGATTTTGTATATTAAAGAATTTTTATTATCAACTGAATCAGGAAAGTCAGTCTGGAATGTCATGTGTAATTGGTAGATATAAACCCTCCAGCCAAGCAAGCGGCGGGGTACTGGGCTGGTCAGGGGCACTGGCTGTGCATCAGCCCAACTGAGTTTCAGTCTCATTTCTGACACCCAGCTTTTAAATTCCTTAGCTGTGCCCCCATTGTTGTATCTGTAAAGATGGGGAGGAGACTAATTACAGTGTTCTAATGAATTAGTTTTTATGAAATAGGGAGCAAAATATATACTGAGCGTTCTAATTTTTATTATTAAAATTCCTGTTAACTCATGTGAAAAGGAGGGTATTTGGAGCTTTTGATGAACCTATGCAGTTAAATGGAGGCAGCTTTTGACAGTCGCTCACATCTGGGTATTCCTGATCTCAAATTGCCCTGAAAGGCCCGTCCATGACTATGGCTACCCATTTTCTCTGCCTCTTGGAGTCCAAGGAGGCTACAATCCTACATGGCTGCTGAAATGGGCGCTGGGATCAGCCACAGCAGCACCAAGTTAGAGCTTTGGGTAGGGGGAAATGAGCTTTAAACAAGTGTTCACTTGAATACCAGCATCACCAGGGACATGGGCTACACAGGCTAGGGTCTATTAGAACCAGGATCTAAGACTGACATCAGGGAGCCATGATGGCACTGGTGGCATTCTCGGAGCATGGAGGACACCTGAGAAGCCTCCAAGGCAGGTACAACAAATATCTTTAGAGCTGTATGTGGTGCTCTTCCGGTGTGACTTTCCGGAGGACTTGGCGGGCACATCAGTGACCAATGAGAAAGAAAACGGGCCTACTTTCTGGGGAGGGAGCATACTCCTGCCTGCCTGCAGCAGCCATGATTAATTCTTTAATTTATACGGTCTATGAAGGTAGGAAATGGCTATGTGTAGTAGGGGGCTGTTCGTTTGTTCCTAGCTGCTCAGCCCTGAAATAACCACTCAGAAGCCATATTATTTGCAAGACTGTTTGGCCAATATCTTAAGCATATTTCTGGCTAACTCTTATATCTTAATTTAACCCATCTCTATTAATCTGTGTATCGCCATGAGGCTGTGGCTTACTGGGTAAAGTTCTTGCATCTATCTCCTGCAGGGCTACATGGCTTCTCCTGACTCTGCCTTCTTTCTCCCAGCATTCAGTATAGTTTTCTCCATCTAGTTCTACTCTGCCCTATCAACAGGCCAAGGCAGTTTCTTTATTCACCAGTGCTGTTCACTGCATACAGAGGGAATCCCACATCAGCTGTGTTCTGAGGGTGCTGTGAGCCTGCCTGAATGGAACTGGTGACTTTCTTATGTGGTTTTGATCATCAGATGGACTACGATATAAAATGAGGATGGAGATAGGGATTATACTCCACATTAAGAGTATTTTCTTAATATAGTAGAAACAGCAGCGTTTTTTGCATGTGGATAAGAATGCCTACAGAGAATCTGTTTCTGCCCCTTAACAGGAACTTGTTTGGGGACTGTTTAAGGCTGTGTGTATTTTCAGATGTTCTCCCACTGCTCTCTGTAATCTCCTAGACATTCCTTACAATATTGTTTTTCTTCTCTTGCCATAGATGCTGTCTTGATTCATTTCTGGATATCTCTTCTTCTTCCTCTATTTTTAGTATAAACTCAGCTTGATAAATCAATCAGTACCCGTGTAGTCTGTACATCCTGGATGTGTGCTTATTTCTCTGCCAGAAGAACCACATTTCAGTATCTTAAGTCATGGCCTGGAAAATCAAATGCTAATCTATAACACTGCTTTTGCAGATAGCTCTATATCTATCTATCTATCTATCTATCTATCTATCTATCTATCTATCTATCTATCTATCATCTATCTATCTATCTATCTATCCATCCACCCACCTACCCATCTATCCATCCATCCATCCGTCCATCCGTCCGTCCGTCCGTCCGTCCATCTACCTATCTATTATTTTGGGTTTTTTCAAGACACGGTTTCTCTGAGTAACAGACTTGACTGTTCTGGAACTCACTCTGTAGTCCAGGCTGGCCTCAAAACTCCCAGAGATTCGCCTGCCTCCGCCTCCTAAGTGCTGGGATTAAAGGCGTGCGCCACCATGCACGGCTCTTGTATTTATCTGTCATCGGTGTGTTTGCTGTCTGTCTTTCACCTATCTATATCTGCTTACCCATGTCTGTTTACCTGCACCTCTACTTAGGAGCCTGTCTGTTTTTCTGAAAAGACTCCCAACTTCTGCCATGCTGGCCTGGATACAGACCCCAGCCTGACAGATGACTCCTTCCATGAGGCACAATTCCTCTACAATGGGGGCAAACCCATGCACACCTCAGTAGTGTGGTTATGGGGAATCAAATCAGTCAAATGAAGAGGAAAACTGATATTCTTGGTCTTTAAAGGCTCTCATCCCATAGTCAAAGGTTTCTCCCTCATTCTGAAAATCATAGCTTTGGCTTTCTAAAATGTGACCCCCCCCCACACACACACACACCATGTTTCTATCTACTGATGCACGGGAATGATTGTTCAGGAGCCAGTACTTCTCTCCAAATAGAATGCCGCCTTTACCAATGGAATGAATGCCACAGGAAGGTGTGTAACAACCTGTGTACTTCTTGGTGATCTTCCCAGATATATATCCTACAACAGGCAGTGAAATAACTCTATTTGCAGGAACGTACCTTTGGAACTCTAGACCTTAAATGAAGGAGCAGTCAATTACTCCTGTTATTTTTAGTTTCCTCCTCTGCAAAGCAAGAATGGGGTTCGGGAAGCATAAAGATCACCTTTAAATACATGTAAGCAATAGCATCAGTCCCAAATTCCTGCAAGGAAGAAACGTTGAAGGCTTAAATGACAGGGAAAAGGACCTTGTTCTTCAGTGCTCAATAGCAGCCTCAGGCAGATTAACCAGCATGTTAGTGTGGGGTTAGTAGGTTGGGCAGTTGTGGTGGTTTGGATAAGAATGACTCCCATAGACTCATATATTTGAATGCTTAGTCATCAGGGAGTGGTACTATTTGAGAAGAATAGGAGGTGTGGCCTAGTTAGGGAAGGTATGTCATTGGGGGTAAAGCCCAAGTGAGCCCCAGTCTCTCTCTCTCTCTCTCTCTGCCTACCTGCCCACAGATCAGAATATAGCTCTCAGTTACTGCTCCAGATCCTGTCTTCCTGCCTGTTGCCATGCTCCCTGCCATAATGATAATGGACTAAATCCTTGTAACTGTAAGCAAGCCTCGGATTAAACACTTTCTCTTGTAGGAGTTGTCTTGGTCATAGTGTACCTTCACAGCAGTAGGACAGTGACTGATATCACAGCAAAGCACATCTCCTCTCTGTACACACCAGACATCCTGAATTCCTCATGGCTTGCCTTCCAGCTGGTAAGGCTTCAGCATCATTTTTAAGCCCGTATTGCAGCTAGCCATTATAGGTCAATTGGTGATTGTGTGCAAATACAACTTAATTTTGTAATAGGACAAAAAAAAATCCTTCCTGGGGCTGGAGAGATGGCTCAACAGTCAAGAGTACATACTGCTCTTACAGAGGACCAGCACAGTGCCAGGACACCTAACACCGCCATCCTCCATGGAATTACACACACACACACACACAATTAAAAATAGTAAAAAAAAATTGAAAAAACCTAGAGAACTTATTTATAACTCAGATTTATTTTTATTGTCCAAGATGCTATCAATCAAGTGCAAACCATCTCCCTCTAGAGAAGGTTCTTTCTGTATCAGTTGTTCCTTTACCATCCTCCCACAACCACAGCTACATCTTTCCCCAGTGAGGTTGGATAAGACAACTCTTACCTCAGTAGTGTCAACAATATCTTTGTCAATTTTTTGCTACTTTTTTCTCCTTTCTTCTTTTGAAAGGTCTTGTTATACAACCTTTGACCTCATGATTCCTTTACCTCACCATCCTGAGTGTTGAAATAATGGGTACACACCACCCTCCCCTGCTAAAAGTCTTGATTTTAGTCAATGGGACAAAACCCATTTTGGTATCATTCCTGTTGGCGATAGAAAGTTTATCTCAGACTGTTAACTTCCCTGCCCCTCAGTTACCTCTCCCTCCACTCCTGAAATTTCTACACTGTTTATACAATTTTCTCTTGAGAATAATATTAAAAATAAAAGTTTACAGAATCAAATAGCCTTGTGGAGAAGTACTATGAGAGAGCTACCCTTATCTATAAGAATGGCTTCCTATGGGGGGATTTCAAGTCCATTGGTCTTCCTGGCAGAGGGTCCCTGAAGCAGGCACAACATGAAACTCATGGGCTTTTTGAAAAGAGGTTGGAGTTCTTAGGCACCGATGGATGTCAGAGATGAGCTAAAAACAAACACTCACGTGGAAGGAGCAGTGGCATTTAATAAAGTGATTAAGCAGTGACATTAAATGAATTCTCAGGCTATTTTGAAGTGATTAATGTGGGTGGATGGAGGCCAGGACTCGCTGGGGAAAGATATGAGGATGCCTTTTCTTGATTAAAAATTACCAGCAATGATGATGGTAAAATTCTCAGAGGGCAGTTTTGTTTGATTGTCCTGGGTGGTAAACAATGGTGGTTATTAAAAAGTTTTCTCCTCCAGGAAGCTGAAGCAGGAGGATCACAAGTTCAAGGTCAGCCTGAGCTATGTAAGTTAGAGACCAACCTGGGATAAAGGGCAGGGTCTCAAACAGCAAAATCTTCCTTCCCCATTGGGGCAGAAAGTCCCTTTCATCTCTGAAAGAAGGAAACAAGTTATGGGCAGACTCCAGGTGTTTTTGGAATTATTCGGAGGCAGCCTTAGTTATTCTCCATCTCTCTCCTGCTTCCTAGGTGGCTTCCACTATGGCGGCACCATCTCCCAGGAACACAATGGTTAGGCCCTTACTTCCAGGATAAATTGGGGGGAATTCAATGCAGTACTTCGTGCCAAGTGCTCAACAAAAAAGCCAGATACCTGGGAATTGTTAAACCGTGGGAGACAACATGGTCATCATTTACTTCCGCCTTTACTACAGCCCTTAGGGAGAACAGCTCTGTGGAATAAGCTCCCAGGGCTCTGCCTCGGTGCTCTCCCTAGCTGCACGTGTAAGAGGTGCCCTTGTGTTGACCCTGCCCTGCCTGTTTCTGCACTACCATTTTAGGAAATGATAGGAACGTGTTCCAGGAACCTGACATGGGCAGAACTCGCAGGTGACTGAAAGTTAGATAAATAAATCCCATCCAGGCAAAATTTTTGCCTCTAGAAAAAGAAGTGTCTAAATCTGTTTCTGTTCTAGATGGAGTAATGTTTAAGGCAGAAAGGATGTTTGGCTCACAGTTTGGGAGAGCAGGAAGTACAAGAGCTTGGTCCCATGATCTACTTGGTTTCCCATGAGGGTTCCGTGCTGTGTCATGACACAGTAAAAGGAAATGATGAGAGCAGACTTGCCTTATGGTAACCTGTTGTTGTGATAATGAACTCACTCCCATGAGACTGTCATGAATCCCCCTCCTAGACCTCAGCTATTAAACGACCACGTCCCAAGTTTGCCAGAATGACAATTGAATCACACCATGAGCTTTGGAGAGAACGAACCATAGTCAAACCCTACCAAGAAGTCATAATGGAAAGATAGTTTTGGAAGGTGAGGTGGGATCACCTGGTCGTTTCCTACTTGAAGAAGGGACAGCAGCCTCAACTTTCATCCAAATGTCCCCCTGTCTGTCCTTTAACAACAGAACTAGGAGGCCAATGGATCTAAGCTACCCATAGAGGACAAAACTCAGGTTAGGACCCTTCCTTGAGTATTTCATTCCAAGCCATGGGAGAGGTCCTAAATAATTATTAAGTAATTTAATAAATGTAAATGCATACAGTACATTTACATCGTTTACATATTTGTTTACAAGTAATTTAAGAATATACAGGACTACATTTTCTGTCTTTCTATTCATTTTAGTTCTTTTTCGATTCTCAAATGTAATGGACACACATGTTTTTTTAAGAAACACTGCTTACAGAAGTTCTAGAATGTTTAACAAGATGTCATGTCTACCTTCTAGCCTTTGGTTTTCTTCATGGGATGTTAAAGACAGATGGGGAAGGAAAACTCAGGTCTCTTCTACACAATCCCATGAGCATTGGTTACTACAGTGGGAATTCCTCAGCTCCATGTCCACCACATTCCTGTATTGAGACCTAATCACCAGTTTGACAGTATTTGGAGATGATTGTGTCATAAGGGGAAGACCCTTGTGAATGGGATTAGTACCTGCAGGAACATAGTTATAGAAGCCAGTCTGGTGAAAGGGTATGCCGAGTGCTGTCCTCAGTGTCCCCTGAATGTGGGCATGGCCTTCTGCCTTGCTTTTGGGCTTTCCCAGAAATAACCTCTAGTATGTTCCAGGCAAATTGGCCTGTCCTGAGAAAGTTCTGGGAAAGGGCTGCTCTGTTAATATTTAGCATGTGCTTACTGGCATTTATTTACATGTTTTTCTGAGCTCAGACAACCTTTTTTTGAATCACTGCTTTCTTTGTTACATTCATGTATAAAAGCACACTGAAATGGAAGTAAAGCTGTCCACAGTATTAGACTGTAATCCACCCCATTCTGTAAAGTCCTCAAGTCCCAGGTCTCACAGACAGATCTGTGTACGTTGAAAGTCGACAGCACCCTTCTAAAAGAGGTGCCAGGAAGCTTGCTGCTCTCTCTGCCCTGTGAGAACGAGTCAAAAGCACTATCTATAAGAAGCAAGATAATTCATGTGGTACTTGATCTCGAAGTTCTCAGCCGCCAGAATGGTGAGAAATAAACTTTTTATTGTGCTTAAGCTAGCCAGACTATAGCACTTTGTTATAGCAGCACAAACAAGAAGAAAAAAAAATGAAAGAAAGAGAAAAAAGACTTAGTATGAAGCGGTGGCAGGAATCCTCAGAACTATTTTATACCTTTGCAGTAAAAACAGGAAACAAAGAGATTCAGAAGTCCCGTAAGCATCCGAGCCAAGACAGAGAGAACACGGATGAATAGAGGAGTCCAGCCTGCCAGCATCAAACACCCACCAGACGGCTCACTTGGCATCAGCATCCTCTTGGTTCTTTTCTGTCCCTCACATGAAATCCCTTCCTCCTGCTCTCTCTTCTACTGTGGAAAGAGAGAGCTACTTAACAATCATGACCATTTCAAGGCCAAGACAAGCAATTAACAAGAACACTTTCCCCAAATTACAAACATCTCCCCCTCCAATGAAAACTTTTTAATCAAAGGGACAGACTTCCACAGCCCTCCCTAAGAGAGCTTGGCCTCTATCTACCAACAGCAGTCACTTCAAGGTGGTCTGAGAACCTATAGAATGTCACCGCCTAATCCCTTTATTAAAGGTCATTGGTCCTTGACTGTGAAGATGTGTTTTGTTTTCCATTTCTACCCATCTGTCCCACAGTCTGAGTCTAATGACATTTATTCTCTCATCAAGGATAATTAGAGACCTCTGTTGCACCCCAAGTCTTTGAAACCTCACTAAAGGTCAAGACCCTTTGAAAGGCAACACGTTGCCGTCAAGGTTCTAGAACATGGCTGGTCTCTACAAAGATACATTCAGTTCTGAATGTTGGTTTGTTACACTCCTTGGTAGAAGCTGGAATATGGAAACACAGCTCTTTGCAAACTAACATTTTAGGAAAGTATTCAACTCGTGATTTTCCTCGGAAGAGCACTATCCTGACCTATAGCCAAAGAGAGGGACCAGGAGAAAGCTTTCTCACTGGTGCTAAAAAGGCAAGCATTTTGAGCCTGAGATTTTACATGTAAAGAGAGGTCTGTAAACAAAGAAGTAGATGAAACTTTGTCAAGTGAAGATGTCTGGCCCAGGAACAAGGTGCAATACGGTTTGGAGCTACAAGACTTGTCTGGGGATTCTGGAGGGAGAGGAAGGGTTCTCCTTTCCTGAGTAGTGACTCCTGAGGAACTCCCAGCGAGAGATCTGTTGGACAGGGAGGAGATTCCCACATGGCATCCCTGAGCTGTACTTGGAATGGGGCTGTGGTGGGAAGCCACTGGCTAGACCCGTATGCTTTTCAGAACTTGCCTGTCGCGTGTACTAGGAACAAGTGCGCGCGTGTGTGAGTGCGCGTGTGCAGGTTACAGTGTGGCGTGTGCTTAGGAGCTTCTCTCTGTACGCATATCGGAGGCTGTCTGCAAGGCAATGAGGCTTATTTAACATTCACTGTGGGACAAATAAGAGAAAATTAAAAGAGCAATTTTAGGAGGGAATAATTGTTTTCCATACACTATAATTACAACTGCCTGTAAATGCTGCTATCATAAACGAATCTGCCGTTTAGAGTTCTCTTAAATTCTTTCCGTAATGAACACTTGCTGAAGGCGGGAGACCTCGGCGACGCTCCAGCTGGGGAAGGTGGGCCTGCACTGACCCCTGGCGTCTGCCTTGGGCAGAGACTCCCACCGCAGGCTCAAAGCCTGGGGCTGGGATGGGACCGCTCCTTTGTCCTTCTCTGTCCTTGGCATTACAGAAACCCGGGAGACCCTTGGGGCAGAAGTAACTCTTAGAATCTCAGTCATTCCAGGTCTCCTGAGAGACGACGTCCTAATATCTGTGTACACGCGGATCTCTCCATCCACTCCTGATAGACACCAGCTGCCACATCCCTTCTGGATGGCACACACCAGCCTCCTGAATGACTTTCTTGCTTGAGACTTAGTGTCTCCAGGGATCTTCCACTTTTAACTCATAAAATTTATTCCTCAAGTAACCTTTGATGAACCAGAAAGGCTTCAGTTAATTGCTTTTAATAAGTCACGGCGTGAACTTGACTGTATCACTTGGGCAATCTCCTCTTTGTTCGGTTTGGGACAAGAATGGTGCTTTTCCCTCTTTTCCATTCTGAGGATTTTCACTATCAATTCCCTCAGCACCCCGTCCTTTCCCTTTGTTTCTGAGAAATCTCTTGAACCAAATAAACTTGATGATTAAAATAAAATCATTTCCTTCTTTTCATGAAAGACAGAACGGACTGATAATTGGGGCATCTGGTCATGAGAAGATAACCAACATTGTCATAAAGGATGAATATAATTCCAGCCAAAGGCACAGCAACACTCCGGTAGTTTATCTAGCCAGTGCAACCTTATCAAGATGAAATCTAGTGTCTCTGTTAGCTGTTTGGAAATATGGAGAAAAGCACAGAGCTCCTCTGCAGCTCTCCTAGATTCCCCACGATAGTCGGAAGGGAGTGACCCTTGAGGTTACACCTGCTCTGAGAGACTAGGGTTCTCCAACACTCACACCCCACAGTCCGCTTGTCATTCTCCAGAGTGAGCAGAACCTTCTCCTTTAATTGCACCTGGCCCATAAATAAATATTCCATCTCCAATGCCAGCTCTAATTAATTAAAGTTGGGAGGAGTTCACCATGCCACTTGCAAATTGAGCATATATGTGTAAAGATCTCAGAACAAATTAATTTCACATAGATTTAATGATTGATTGTTTAATGCATGGTAATTAAACATTTGGGGGAGGGTATAAAGAGTCTAATTAGTATTAATTTTTACATTGCCAAATTATATTTCCAAATTCTCCTTTTCTTTTTGGCCCATTAGTTATCTGAGCATTGCCATTTTCCTTTGCTATTATATACCATGCATCCCCTTTCCTCCTCCCCCCCTTCTGATTATGCTAATCATTTATCTCAAGTAAAGGACTATGTTCTCCAGTCAGGCCATCACCATACATTTGATTATCATTTTTCTCCACAATGCAAGTCTGCCTTGTTAAAGAATAAGAAAACCAAATTCTTCCCAGGTAATCAATTAATACCAACCTCTCTCCTTTCTCTATACCCTCCTCTCTTCCTTTCTTTCTCCCTCTCTCCAAAGCTCAGTATTCAATTCTTAATGGTCTCACAGGCAGAGGTGAGGGAACAGTATGAAGGAGATTTAAAAATGCCTCAGAAAAGTTGAATCATGTAGACTATGCTAGATAAGAGTGTTGCATTAATATTAAGCTTGGAAATGAAGTTTACATTATTGTAGGACGAATATGCCTAGAGATCTAATGTGCAGTATGAGAACTATAGTCAAGAATATCATAGTGTATACCGGGAATTTACTGTGTAAATTTTCAGTATTTTTTTAACCACATAAAGAAATGTGAGATGACAGCCATGTTAATTTGTTTGGCTGTAGTAGTGACCTCACTATGTGTAAGAAGATCAGTGTCATATACTTTAGATCTGCACAGTCTTAAACAACCCGAACTATTCATTTCTCTGTCTGTAGTAATAAGGTTATAATTCTGTAAGAGAAATTCTCCACATTTATGAAGTAAGTGCTTTCTACAACTTGCTTTTGGGTACTTTTGAATACAAGAAGAAAATCAGGAAAAAAAAAAAACAAGGTGTGCTGCAGGAGTGAGTGTGTGTGTGTCCCTGACATTACAGAGAGATAATGTGGTCAGATGCCGCAAGATGCCAGCAATGGGTGAATCTGGGTGAAGGATCTCTGGGTGGTCATTATCCTGGCTTCCAACATTTCTGCAGCTTTCAAACTTTTCAAAAACACGCCTTGAGATGAAGCCTCCTTTTGAACCACTTGGATGCTATCATGTTATTATTTCATTCCTTTTCTTTCCTTAAACCTTGATTCATCCCTGCTACCTAAATACCAGGAGGTGGCTTTCTCCTTGTATTCAATCAGGATGGGCTAGGTTATGCTGCAGTGACAATCTGAAAATCCCAGGAACTTAAACCATCAAAGGCTTCTCTCCACTCATGCTATGTGTCCATTTCAGATCAGTAGGAGATAAAAGCCATCTTTGTGAGCATCTCAAGTACCCTCGTCCTCACCTCTTAAGGTGCCCTGTCTATGAAGTGGAATCCCCCCTTTATTTTCAAAGGAAGAGGCTTCTTTCCTCTTATTTAAAGATAACTGCTTCGCATGAACTCTGGACCCCTATCTCCTCCGGGATTTTGTTCCCACAATGTGTGTCTAGTTCCTCCTCCTCTATGTTGCTGGCCCTCTTCTCTCCATGTATTTTACTTTCTCTGTCTCAGAAAGATCCTCTGTTTGATTCTGTTAAACCTGCTAAGTTCCCGCTCCTCGCCTTTCCTTTTGCTGACGATTCTCCCCATTTCCTGACCTGCCAATCTCAGCTTCCACACAAGCTGACATTTGCTCCCCAATTATACTGACACGTCTTCTGGAGTAGCCATCTTAGTTCCCCATCTCTTGGTCCTCCTCCCTGCAGCTAGACGCTAAGGACCATGCTCCCCCCATCCCTTACATTATCTCTGACTCCGATCTGCCTAATTGTTGGGGTTCTCTTACTATCCCCCGAGACTGCTGTTTCTCCTTCAGTGTATCTGTTCTCTCCTGTCATCCTACCTGTGAGACCCCTCGAGGGACCTCTCTGCATTTGCCTCCCCCATCCCTCTAGCCACTCTACCTGGGATCTCTAACACAGCTCTTGCACGGACTTCTTTAGCCTCAATCTTGCCTCTGCTATTCAGTTTCGTCCCAACTGTTCCTATAACATTCCCATTTGAGGGGATTGCTACTGCCTCCAAAGAACACACATTCTAACTTCTCCGATATTTAATTTGTCCACCATAGAGGCCTTATGTCTAGGTTCCTAACCCAATTGAGCCTTGTGGGAGTCTTCGACTTTTCCCTTTCTGCTCTCCATCTTCTCTTCTGATATCCAAGTCTTAGAATGTTCCCAGTGGTGAGTCCCTTGTTCTCACCACACACACTTTTTTTAGCTTATTTCAATGGTGTAGTCTGATGGGAATGATTTCCTGTTCATCGTTCCCTCCAACTGTGGAGCAGATTGCATTCCTTCTTTTATGGCAATGCCATGTCACTGGCCAACTCACACAAGCATCAGACCCAGATTCATCAGCTTAGACCATAAATTTGGCTGCGTCCAGATGTTTAGCATCCTAGCAGCCCTTCCAGGCTCAGACCCCCTTGGGTCCTTCTCCCTGCAACATTAAATCTATGTGTGGTTCCTATTCTCACTCCTCACCTTTCTTGCTCATCTTTGTCACCCCCCCCCCGCTCCTCCTCTCCGCTTCGTTCATCATCTTCACGCTCTCCTCTTGATCTTAGCCTCTTTTAAGGTCTTACCACTTCCTCCATGAACGCATCTCTCATCTCTCTTGCTCAGGCTTCCTCAGAATACCAAAACCAGTGAGTCACAAACCATTTAGCTGTGAATTATTCGGTGTACATGGCTCTTTCTTTTCCAGCTACCTCGTGCGAAGTTACGCATAGAAACAATCATAGCGATTGACACATGGCTGGATCGGCAGACACGCGGGAGTAGATTGATTTTTCTGAGATCTGATAGAAAGTTTCAGTTATTTTTTTTCCCCTCCTACCCAATGAGGAATTATATCTGAAAGTGGCTTGAAAGTATTTTTTTTTTCATTCTCCTCAAAACCATATGGAGAGATTTGTTCCCTTGAAGCATGCATGATGATTTCAAAGTCCCAAGACAGCCCATTTCCTGTAACATCCACATCTATATTATTACACTGCTACATAATCCCACATTATAGAAATCTTCGCATTGCCTTTCTGACTCTGCACACCGGGTTTGCCGGTGTTTTCCAGCTTTGCCATTTTGCTGATGAACAATGCTGTTTTCGCTTACGTTAACCCATTTAATCTCTTGTGCAGTTCTTTTATCCAACTGATACTGTTTTCCTGTACAAAACAGAACAGCTCAAAGCAGTTCAACAGGTTCAAGGTTACAAAGATAAGAATCACAGACGGTTGTTTTGTTATCTTTTAAAGTTGGCTCCGAGCTCTTTCTTTCTCTTCAGGTTCCTTCTTTTGAGATGTTCTTCCCTTGACTTGCGGTATTTCCATCTACTTGGGAGCATTTATTATATGGATAGGTAATAATTAATTTATAAGTCTTCCCCCATCAGATGGTGAGCTTACTGAGAGTAGAAACCAGGTCTTGTATTTTCAGTGAACAGCCCTGGATATGTCTAACTTAAGTCACGAATGAATGAATGGAGAAGTCTGGGGTTTGATCTGTCCTCATCTTAGAGAAAAGAGACTTGGGGCAGACTCTGTACTCAGCATGGTTCGTGGTACAAAGTGTAAGAAAACTTGTCAAGTCCCTTTCTCTTAAACATCCATTATCCCACCTCCTACTTTCTTAACAGCCCCGTATCCTGAGAAACACACGTGTCATTGTCATCTATGGCCCAGTCTAGGTGTCACAGCTCAGGAAGGCTTAGGTTTCCATCTCCTTCCTTACTGCTAATTTATCAGCTGCCTGGGTAGATCTGAATAGGTTACTGAACTCCTAAGCTTCACCGTTCTCTCTGTAAAATGGGTATAACCACAGTAAACATTCAGAGTAGAGTCACTTATGGGAGGCCGTCCATGTACAACGCAGCGGCATCATCATTTGTCGGTGGAAAATTAATAACTGTTGTTCTCAGGAGGAGTGACGTGCTTAGGAAACGCGTGGGCTGTCACCGTGGGGTCGCAGACTAGCCAGGTGCCTGATTTCAGCCTGTCAAAGTCTTTCTTTGGTGAACTGAAGCAGAGGAGACAGACAGTTCAAGTCAGCTGGGGATGAGAGGGACCTATAAGAACCTCACAAAGTTTGGAACAAATGGTTGGTGACCACTTACATTAGTGAAGTAGGACCTTCGTGCACCCCTGCCTGCCTCCTGCTGTATTGTGCTGTCAGAGGGGTTGAAGTGTGTGTACCTGCATGCATGTGTGTATGCATATGTGTGTGTTACTGTCTTAATGGCCTGAGCTGCTATTCAACATCCAGAGATGGGAAACAGCACATCACAGGTAGAACCGCTGATACATTTTCAGCTCATTTGTAAATCCATCTCCGGGAGTAGATAGAGAAACAGAATTACCATTTATTTCATAAATGTTCCAATGCACCCCACTGTGGGGATGGGATGCAGACAAAAGATGGGCCATATTAGCACAGAAATGTGGAGGGGAAACCAGCAGCTGCTTCCCTCGTCACGCAGTGTTCCTCTAGTCAGTCCATTCAACAGGTGGACAAACTGAGATGCACTGAGAGCAATATCAGCCTATCTGGGAAAGAGACTGGGAGGACCTCAGGTCAAACTGAAAAATATATACGTTCAAATCCTAGCTCTTTTTGGCACACTTTATTTCCTCTAAATCTTGGTTTCTTCTCTGTACAATGAAGACTGTGATAACTCCCAGAATAATTAATTATTCATCTTTTTAAAAAATGCATACTGAAGACCCATTATGTACCAAAAATCTAAGAGCATAAGAATTAAGCAATATTGCAGTGTTGACCAAATGCTAGACAGGTGGTGGATGCCCAATAAAGGTTCTCTCTCCTCTCAGGACTTATAGCTTTGGCTGACCTTTCTCCAGGGTCAACTCTGCCTCTCCCCCACTTTAGGAATGAGCTGGAGCTGGAGGACTTGCTGATTGACTCTATTGCCTGGATTCCTCTCTGCCCCCACGCCCCCAGCACTCTTCCCTCAGGGCTTTTGGGACTAGAATACCCTACTAACTCTGACAGATGATCTTTGAGGGGAGAGAAGTCTGTGACACTCCCGGCCCTAAGTGACAGCCCAAGGACATTCAAAATGATCTTGCTCATACTAGATGAAGGCGGCTTGTCAAAGTGGGACAGATTGTCCTCAGTATCAGCTCCAGGGAAGCTTGACAAGTGAACCAACCGCCTTACCCGTTCTAGGACTAGCCTGTGGCTTTCCACAAATGTGACAAAGATACCAGGGTCATGGGGGGATAAATGCCCACGAAACAGATGACCTGGGAAGGAAGTAGCGGTGACTCAGTCAGTAGACTCCAAACTCTGGGCGCTCACAAGTGAGAACTCCCTCAGTTTTGCTCCGAGTACCTTCTCTGCTGTGGCCCCCAGAATGAGCCTAGGCCTTCTCTTCTACCCCTTCCATGCACCAGCATCCGGATCTGGCTCTGCCTCACTTCCCAGCACGGTGACAAACGTAGGGAAATATAACAACATAATCCTCTTCACACCACTCAGTCCCCAAAGGTCCTTATTCAGAATTCTCCATTTATCTGGTCATTAGATCTAATTAAATCCATCCAACTTAGAGCACCGATGAGTGGCACCACTTTCTCTCACCAATTAAAATAGAGGAGATTAAAGAATGCCCCCGACACTTTGTCCTTGTGAGGGTGGTGGCTTGGGGAAGAGGCAGGGGAGAAACACAGAAGACTGTCCTTTATCTCTGAAAGCAGTGCTGATGTCATGTGGGCTCCTGCCAGGAAAATGGACCCTTCATGTGGCTTTTCCAGCTGTGACCACGAATGTACAGTAAGTAGTCTGTTGTCTCCTTCTAGAAATGTCTTTTTCCAAAGGTGGCTTAAAGGGATTAGACAAAGGATGTGCATGAGTAGTAATAAAAAGGAAAACGGAATTTGAGCCAAAAAGACAGTAATAGATACATTAATTCAAAATACTGTTGAAAACATTTACTCCAATTAACATAAAATCTTACTGGAGCTTCCTAGTAGTTAAGGCAAAAAGAGCAATAAAGCATGTTACCATAGTTGTAATCATTTTAAAGGGGCCAAATTCACTTTTTAAAAATGTCCTCTACTCTTTAAGATATGGCAGAAAATTCTGGGCCCTAAGTTCTGAAAGGAATTTCTCCAGCGGTGCTTGCATCAGAGGCATCTGGTGAAGACAACGCCTTTAGCAGTGTTTTTGAAGCCCAGTGTCTCACATTTGATAGGAGAAAGGCTGGGTATCTGGGCTATGGGAAGAATTCTCCCATTTCTGAAAGCTTACTCTGCCCATATAGGGTTCAAATTGTGAAACTATTGTTATCAGTTATCAGGACGGTACTCTGGCCAGCTCAGTCCATCAGTGCCAAGCTGGGAGCAGAGGAGAGCTGTAGACTCCTACAAGCCCCGTTCCCATAGGTGGTCACTTTACCTGCCCTGTCCTGGCCTGTTGGTGTGGTTGGCTTCACATCAGCCATTGGGACACAGGGCTTTTCCCTTTGAGAAGCCTGTGTATGGTCCAACACATTCCAGAGAATGAACTCAGTGTAATCCCATCCCTTCCTCAGAGCTGTACTGAGGCAGACCTTGCTTTAAACCCCTTTTCCCGACACTGTAAGGTCTTATTTGGGAAACCATGCATGGAGACATTCTCCTAGACCTTCCATAGTAAAATATACCATTGGAACGATGTGAGGTTAGCAGGAAATGGGGGTGGGTGGGGAGGCGGAAGAAGTAGAGAGGCAGCCTCCATTTGCTAATCCCAGAGAAAAAAGGGAGCCAGGCTTCTTCTACTCAACACATTTCCCTTGCCCCAAGGGAATATTTCCTGAGAATCCTTTAATCCTTTGCCCCCTACTCTTATAAGAGATTTTTCTGTATTGTGGCTTGGAGACCTGGTCAAGCTCACACTCAGCATACGCCAGTCTATCCCAAGCACCCCAGGAATCTGCTGGGTCTCAGGAGCCCCAGACCCACCCGTGCAGCTGTGCCTTTAAGATACGCCCGGTCAAGACCTCATCTTTGCTCTTGACTCAATGCAGATGTCCTTCAGGGGTCCTTCAAGGGTCCTTGGAAAGACTGGTCCTAATTCCCTCTGCAAATACTTGACCCCTTCCTCACTCCCGATAAGGCTCTTTCCAGAGGACCCTAGATTTTCCTCTGCACTTTAGGGTAAGGTCCCCACTCTGTGCAATCACCGGGTGTGCTGCTTTTTTGTATAGGTCTGTTCGCCTGGAACATCGGGTGCCCAGATAGTTAACTGAACCAGGCTGTGGTGCAAGTCTGTGGCCAGGTTTGTGGATGAGATTAGCATCTGAATAAGCTGTACTCACCAAGATGTCATCTAATCGGATGGGAGTCTGTATGAAGCAACAGTTAGAGGGAAGGACACCCCCCTCCCCTGCTTGAGCCCTTGAACCAGGATAGCTTTGATTTTTCTCCTACTTAGGCCTAAGGCTTACAGTCCTAGCTCTGCGGTTCTTAGAATTTGGGATTGAGGCCGAAATACAATACCAGCTTCCCTGAGTCTCCAGCTCAGAACTCAGACCATGGGGACATTCAGCCTTCAAAATTGTGTGAGCTGAGTCCTTATGAGAAAATGTTCCTTACTGGTCTCGCATCTCCGGAATACCCTATTAACCAAACCCCTACCTCACCTGCTTTTAAAATTGTCCCAATCAAATCCAGAAGCCCAGAAGTTTCTCCCCTCCCGGGCCAGATCCTGCCGAAGCCAACAAGCTCTTGCTGTGCCAGACTGTGTTCCTGGTTGCAAGTTGGGCTCTCTTCTTGTCCTGACATCCATTCATGGTCACCAAAACAAGAAGGAAGCAAAGCCCAGCAGAAATGCAGGGAGGGAGGACTGTTCAAAGGTCCCTTGGTATTATGACAAGCATCCACCCTTTTCCAGCCAGAGCCCTGGAATCTTCCTGGGCACAGTGGCTCCTCCTCGTGATTTCGGTAGAGAATTGGGAAAGTTTGTCAGAGCATGATGAGAAAAAAAATACAAAATACAACAACAACAACAAAAAAAAAAACAAACAAAAAAACCAGACTTCATGCATCAGTTACCAGAGAGAACAGTGGGTTGGTAGTGGAGCCTGCGGTTCCTTGACTTCTTGGGTTTTGTTAATAAACTGGGGCCCAAGGTTGATTTGTGAGGACTTGGTGGAATGTCAGGTGCAAGGGTGAAGCGTGGTTCTCCTCACATGGGAAGATGTTGTCTCCTCTTCCTTTTTCCTCCTTTCCCATTCTCGGCCCTCATCCTCCCAGGCTGAGAGAGAAGCAGGCACTCCCAGCAGCAGTAGGAGACTCAGCTCCACAGGGGGCGCTCTAAGATCAGGAAAAAGGACCTTGGGGACCCGAGTGTGCATCCGAGAGGATTGTGAGTGGGTACCGAAGGCTGGACATTAAAAAAAAAATGACTTTTATGAAATCTTTGCCTTGATACGCTATCAATTTTCCCAGATGCCTTTTCAATATCTGCCTACAGAACTGTATGAAATTATTGTAAGTCCTACAGCTGGGGGATGAGGATGTGGCAGACGTCTGCGGCTTGGCGGAGAGAAGCTCAAGGCATGCTGCTGGGAAGGTCTACTCCAGGAGGCTGCCAAGCTGCAAGCCTTCCCAAGGCAGGGGGTGCAGGGAGAGAACTGCCTACATCTGGCGCCTGTCCCTCCCCTCCCCCTGGGATGTACCCCGAGCAGGGCACAGATCCAGGCTGCCGCCGATTCTCAGATAGCACAGGCCCCCATCTACTAGACAGCCTCAGAGGCCTCAAGATGGGGTGAGGAGAGAAAGAGGGGTGGAAGGATTGGCCAGAGAATGTACTAGGTGACATGATTTCTGGAAGCCAGAATTAACACGGATTGACCTGTACACCACAAAGCTCCCTAGGCCTCCAGAGGGCCCGAGAGCACACCCCTCATTTCACTCATACTGTTGGGGTGAGCAGGGCAGCCTGCACATCCCCAGCTGAGTCTGTGACAGTTTTGCTCCTGGTGAGAAAGCTGTGTCTGGCCCGCAGCTGACCCCGCCCACACAAAGAAAACAGTGAGTGGAGGAAGCCACGCCTCTGCAATGGACCCCATCTCTATGGGAGGACAAGAAGCGGCTTAGGAGAGGGCCCACAAGTTTGCTTCGGCAGAGGCCTTGGGAGGGTGAGGCACCCGACAGCAGTGTCACCAACAGGGCTGGCATCCTAAGACCTCTTGCCTCGCCACCCCCTCCAGAGGCTGCGAACTCTACGGTGCTTGTCATCTTGTGCGTTTTGTCCACCTGCCAAGCCCATTTCCATGGTGCGCTCAGGAGTGGGTGGCTTCGAGGATCACATCTGGCGCTGATAACACACGACCTTGTACGAATCGGGGAGCTAAGAGGCTTTGCTTTGCTGTTTTGGAGAGACCTCGGGCTTGAGGCACTGCACTAGGAGGGCAGCAGATACTGTCAATTACAAACCTGTCCTTCAAACCCTGGGGCTCAGTGTTCCTGCTTCTGTCAGCCGTGCAAGTGCACACAAGCTGGGGACAAGCTGCTGTGTGGGAGCCTGGCACCCTGAGAGACGCAAATTCTTTTTTCTCTCCTCTCCTCTCCTCTCCTCTCCTCTCCTCTCCTCTCCTCTCCTCTCCTCTCCTCTCCTCTCCTCTCCTCTCCTCTCCTCTCCTCTCCCCTCTCCCCTCTCCCCTCTCCCCTCTCCCCTCTCCCCTCCCTCCCTCCCTCCCTCCCTCCCTCCCTCCCTCTCTTTCTCCCTTCCTGTCTTAATTTCTTTCTCTCTCTCTCTTTTCTTCTTTTTTTAATGTTTCTGGGTCTGAGGACTTGAGAGATGGCTCTGTAGATAAATTGAGAAAACTTATATGGCCGGAAAAGAATGGGGACGTCAGTTGAATCCCCCAGAATCCACCTAAAAGCCTGGTATGGTAGTGCATGCCTATTATCCCAGCACTGTGGAGGTGCAGATAGGGTGACCCTGGGGCTTGAGGCCCGCGTGTAGCTAAGTAGAACTCCAAGTTGACAGACAGACCTTGTGTCAAGAGAATAAGGTGGAGATCAAAGAAGGATGGCATCCTACACCCACACTGACCTCCACACAAATGCACACGGACACACCTGTGCACACATAAGGACACACGCATATACCACACACAGGCATGGGCAAACATGGTAGCTCTGGGCAAACAACTCCATAAAGACCACTGTTGCTAACAAGTTGGAGGCTGTTCAAACATATGAACTGAAAAAGAAAGTGTTTATATGTCTTTCCAAAGGGCTGTGTGTACCTGTTGAGCACTACACAGCTTCTCTTTGCCTTCTAGTTCACACTGACCTTTTGGTGGTACTTACCATAGCAACCATAGAAAAGAAGGGATGGAGAGTCCTGTTTGGTACCCTCTGGTCCCTTCTACTCCAACTATCCACCTCCATTAACCCAGAATCCTTCCTTCCCCAGCAACTGGGTACTGTGCATCCTTTGTACACTTGGAACGGTGAGACGAGGCCAGGCCTCCACCCACCTACCGTGTTACTTTGGACAATGTCTGGCTTAGGATTCCGCCTCTGTAAAGTGAGTTTAGTAAAATGATGGCTTGTGGTAAGGTTGAAATCCAGCTGTATGGGGAGCAGAATGTTTGTCGTGACTCTGAGTAAACAATCCTACAAACAGGTATGATGAAACTGTCACAGGCTCTGCTTCACCTGGCTTGTTGTTCAGGGGAAGAGATCCACATTAAGCAGGTATTTGGCCAAACACTTACCCGGTTCTATTTTGGTGTGTATTTCAGAGAAAAATGTATGTATGTATGCATGCATGCATGTATGTATGTATGTATGTATGTATGTATGTAGCTGGATTTTCATGCTGGGTACCTTAGAATTATTACCAGAGCAGAAATATTTAAATCAGACTGCTAAGGATGAGTAAAAGTGAGGGAAGCCAAGACCTAGCAGACAGTGTCCCCAAAGAAGAAATCTTGTGAGGAAGATTCCAATAGTTTGGTTAGTGCCAAGAACAGAGGGGAGGGAGGGAGGGAGGGAGAGTCAGACAGGGGCCAGATCATCCAGGGTCTTGGTGGCACTCAGGCAGGAAATGCCGATAATGTTCAAGCATAGTGGGAAGCCCCAGACGACTTTTGAGCAGAGAAAGGACTTGATTTCCTTCATTTAAAAGATCACAGCACCTGGACTGGTGGCATACACCTTTAATTTCAACCCTTGGCAGTGGGGGCAGGAGGATCTCTGTGAGTTCCAGGCCTGCCACTATTTATAGTGAGACTGTCTAAACAACAAACAAACAAACAAAGAACCATCCTGGCAGCCAGATGGAAACTGGGCTCCTAAGTACAAGTGAAGAAAACAAGGAACCAGGTAGGCACCTCCTTGTAAGCTGGATAAGGACAGGGCCGAAGAGGACAGGTTTGAGAACTGGGAGCTAGAATGTCTGGGATGCACTTATTACAGAGAGAGAAGGAGAATCCGGGCAGATTCCCAGAAGTCTGCTGGAGTACTGTGCAGGAGGAAGTAGCGGATATTTCCAGTAAAGTAGGTAGGTCACAGGAGAGTGGGCTCAGTGTGTAGAGTGCTTGGCTTTAATCTCAACAGCACATGTTTTAAAAAAGAATACTGGGTGTCATGGTGTATACTTAGAGTTCTAGCGCTGGGGTGGGGGGGGGGTGGCAGAGACAGCAGATTCTGAGGCTCGCTAGTCAGGTGACCTAGCTGGAATGATGAGCCCTGGATCCAGAGAGACCAAGTCTTAAAAAGCGAAACTCAAAAACCAAAGGAAAAACTTGGCCAACCTAACTACAATTGACAACAACAAAAACCCTAAACCACCAAAACACAAACAAGGTCAAATAATACAGACAGCTCCTTAGGAATGGCACCTGGCACTGTTCTTTAGTCAACAAATGCACCTACACACATGTGACATGTATACATGTAGCGTGAAAAAGAACATACATACATACATACATATACACCCTCTATACACAC
Source organism: Chionomys nivalis (assembly GCF_950005125.1). Lineage (NCBI taxonomy): Eukaryota > Metazoa > Chordata > Mammalia > Rodentia > Cricetidae > Chionomys > Chionomys nivalis. The sequence goes on along the minus strand of NC_080089.1, from coordinate 47,182,504 downwards.
TTACCACACATACAACTCACACACCACACACACACACCCCAGACATACACCACACACACCATACACACACCACACACTATACACACACCCCATATACACATACCACACACATGCACCAAGCACATACACCACAAAGATACATGCCACACACACACTATACACACACACCATATACACACACACCACACATATACAGACACCATACACGTATCACACAGACACCACACTCACTACATACATGCACCACACACACACAGACCACGCACATATGCATACACCATACACACATACCACACACACACCACACACACATGCACACACACACACACACACACGTTTGTGCACCTGTGCTGTGGCATAGATCACCTGAGGCATTCGGGTTCAGTACTGACCCAAGGATTCATCTAGAAAACAAATCTCTCACTGTGCTGTCTATAACCGAGCCAGACAGACTGTGTCAGTAGCCCCGCCCTCTCTCCATCTTTCTGTCTTGTGTTTGGTGGTGGGGGAGTTAATTTGATATTAATTAAAGCACATGGCAATTTCTTCCCCCTAATTAAAGTGGAACCTTTCCACTGGCCACTTTGAAGTGCCACTCCGTGGATATAAGGAACTTCTCATCCTCCGCCAGGACTCTCTAGTGCTTCTTCATATTGTTCACTTCAGTCAGAATCAAACACTCTTTTAATGGATAACGAAGGGAAGAACTTGGTTTGGTCCAGTCCAGTCAGCCAGGAGCAGTGTGGGGAAGCCTGCTGGACCAGTCATAAGCAGTGTGGGAGGCTGGGGCAGCTGCTCAGGTAGGGGTGGAAGGGCTTCTGTGGATGGGAAGGTGGTCAAGTGAGCTGGAACTGGGGGTAGCCAGGGTGCTGGGATACTCGTGTAGGTGGACTGGGGGTGCAGCAGCACCCACACCTGTAAGGGCTCGTCTCCATGGGCTGGCTTTTTGCTGTGAGCAGATAGACTCGGCGGAAGGTGGAGTGAGGATGGTTGTCCTTCCTTTCTTCTAATTTCCCAGGGATGGTCCCTGGCCTTTGTGCGGACCCAGAAGCTATCCCGGGAGTCTCAGAGCTGGGGCAATGGCAATGATCTAATGAGAAGAGACAGAAAGTGAGGACACGTATCAAGGGTGGCAGGGGGCAAGTCCAGGACGGGAGAGTGGCCACCCCTCACCTGAGCAGACTTGGTCGACTGGAGACATGCTTGGCTTTTCTGACATTATCAGCTCCTCTGATTTATTCTCCCCTCCCCGAACAGTTCGTCTTCCTACCTCCTCTAAATGCCATCAAGGTGGGAAAAGAAAGAGGAAGGATCTTGTCTCCTCCTGGCCCAAACCAATTTCTTACAAAAACACTCTGGAGAGAAAGCAGAGGCCACTGGTTTTTATGTGTGAATCTTATAGCAAGCGTTCTCCCTGTAGGTATCGACAGCCAGTGAATCGCCACCTGTAACAGCCCCCGTGTGGCCACCTCCTCCCCAGCATGGCGCCACCTGGCCATCGTGTCAGACACTTTAATTGGATTATTGCTGCTTTTCCACCTGTCTCAGGATGAAGACTGGGAGAGAGTAAGCTGTCCAGGAAGAACCGGAGGTAGAAGAGGTGGTGGGAGGGGATGCCACCCTTTCTCTCTCGCTGTCTCCTCAACAACTTAAGACCAGCAGCCTCAGGTAAGAGAGGCAGGGCAGGCACAGGGGCCCCACAAGGCTTCTTACTTTCCTGGAAGCCCAGACAGCGAGACTGCTACCTGTCTTGGAGGAAATGGGAGACAAACTGGGGGAGAAGGACAAGAAAGGTGGGGTGTTGTGGTAGAATTGAGGAGGAGAAGCCCTGGAGGCTGAATTCAGTCACTTCAGTTTGACTCCGTAATGGTCCTGTAAGGACTCCTGACTATGGAGCATTCAGGACAGCAGACAGGCAACTAGGAAGAAAGGAAAGGAAAAGGAGAAGAGGAACACAGGCCCTGGAGGTAACTGTGTCCTGTGAATGAAAGGACAAGAAGCAAGTCTACTTCCTAAGATAGCAGGTTCTCAACCTGTGGGTTGCACCCCCCTCAGGCGGGGATCAAACAACCCTTTTACAGGGGTCGCCTAAGACCATCTCTGTATCAAATATTTACATTACAATTCATAACAGTAGCAAAGAAAATAATTTTGTGGTTGTGGGTCAGCACAGCATGAGAACCTGGCTTGCAGCATTAGGAAGGTTCAGAACCAGAACCACTATCCTAAGGTAGACAGACTTGATCCTGACTAGGGTCAATAAAAGCCCGGGAGATGATATGCTTTCCTTTTTTTTTTTTAAATGATATGTTTTCCATGGCTTAGATTACATGGGAGAGGGAAGAGAAAAGAATGTTCCAGGCAGAGGAACAAGAGATGAGAGATGCTGATGAGCGGTAGAGCCTGGCGCACCTGACAGGGACTGGGAAGTAGTGGTAAGTCATAAGAGCAAGAGAGAGAGTGGGGGGCGATGGGTGGTAATTATTGTACAGGCACTTGTTTCCCTGGCTGAGTATGGGTTTTCTCTCTTGTGTCACGGGGAGCCAAGGAAGACTTATGAGGTGTGAACCGTATTTTAGAGGAACAATTCTGTTCCCTTTGACATATACTTCCTAATCCTTTATTTCTGTCACATGACCCACAATCCCTCCAAAGCAAGGAACGTTTAAACACACTTCAATGTGCACCTTAGGAGGAATCTTGAGCCTCAACACTACTAGCCTACTTCCCATTTCGGCTGAACCTGGCTGGCCTTTGCTTGTTTGCAGCTGCTCAGAATAATTTCTGCAAATCTCTTAGAGAACAAAGCACGGGGCACAGAATTTTAATTCTCAAGGAATGAAATGAGCCAAGGATCATCTTGTCCCTCTTGGATTTGTCTGAGACTAGGGGTTATTATAACCTGATCAAATATACCAATAGTGGGATGGGGGAACTGATGGAAAGGCATGGGGAATGCTAGCAAAATACAAGGTTACTCAGGGATGGTTTTCTAACAAGGTGGTTTTGTGGTCATAATTTCATGGACGGTGGTAAAATGATTTGGCAGGAAGTACAGGAAGAATCATCAAGGCAGAAGACATCAAGTTCAGCAAGGGGAAGGGACATAGTATGTTGGGGAGAAGGCAGAAGCAAACAGACTCCTGCAGAACTTGAAGATTAGGGGCTAGCCAATGGGGCTACGAATTTCAGTGAAGGCTGGAGTGTGGTATCTAAATCAGGGGTCTCTCCTCCATCTTCTCAACTTATAGTGTATGTGGGCTCCTCTGATTCTTCTTCCTAGGGATATTAGTTACACAGGATGAAAATGAGATCCCCTGTCTAGTCAGTAGCTTCTGAACTTGTCAGAGGCAGGAAAGGTGCTTCAGCAAAGGAAGTGACTCCGCCGAAATGACGGAGGTCACACGTGCACAGCTCTTCTGCAGGCAAGGCCTGTGTGATAGCCTGGCTCTCTGCGCTTTGGCAATGAACCTATGACGGTCAGTTACAAGAGTTAAGATTGAGTTTCAGACGTGTTCTGAATACCTGAGAATGTCCTTGCGCTCTGATGAGGCAAATTTCACTTGGGCGAGCACCTAGATAAGAAAGTCAGCTTAATAACTGTGCTGCATTTTACTATTAAAACAAGAGCCAGCCATGGAGCATCTGATGTTCAAAGAATATTGAGATTCTGGAACGATGAAGGGCGATGAAGTCTCCAGGATAGATTACATTTGTTACTACAGACATTTGTCTACTTATTTATTTAGCTGGAGGACATGTGAGACACGATGCACAGCTGGAGGTCAGAGAACAATCTGCACGAGTCAGTTCTTAGGGATGGAACTCGGGTCTTCAGGCTTAGCTCCAAGTGCTCTTACTCACTGAGGAGCCATCTCACTGACCCAAGGTAAATCTTTCAACCTCATTTTACAGCTGGTGAAATGCAAGAGAGGTCGGCACTCCTTCCCCGAACCCCTGCACCTCCCGACAGGAGAGGAAAGACGATTCTTTTCCTTTTGAGGCTAAATTGGACATATCAGCTGCTACAGATGCTGCCCTCGGTCATACCAGTTCCTCACCATCTGAACAAAATAGGGTTCATGACTGCTAGGCTCCAACACCTGATTCTTTTTGCAGGGCTTCCTGAGGTTGGGTCTTTAGCACTGATGAAAGCCAGATTCCAGCCGCCAGCCATAGGAGACACCTGCAGGTGTTCTAGCCAATCCAGAGACCTAGAAAGAAAACCCAAGCATTCTTAACCTTTAAAAAGATCTTAGCCTGTGGACAGATAAATTAACTCTAGGGCTCTGGGGAGATTAAACCTTATTTTATGGTTTGCTTGTTAAAAACGCATAACTCCAAATCTCACCAGAGATTGCAATTAAGATAGCACTAGGCTAAAGCTACATGAGAAGTATTATTTACTCTTGGCTCCCTGTGAAGTCCAAAACGACAATGGGCTTTTCCATTTTGTAACCTGCAGTCGATCTGAAGCCACCTGCCTTTGTACCTAAATGCTTTAGGACACACACTTCTCTCTCCCAGCGTAGCTGCGGCCACAGTTGTGCCATCCTTTGTGGTTACCCAAAGTAACCATAAAAAAACCAAAGTGAAAACCAAGTTTCCTCGGCAATCATGTTCAAGGGACACCACGAACAATTTTTAATCATTGGCTCCTCTTCTGCTCCCACCTAAGGGGTCCTTTTTCCACCTTCCCCTTTGAAAGCCTAGATTGTACCAGCCTCAAATAGCTCCCTGATTTCTAACAATGGTTAAGGAAGAACGAACCATACCACCCCCAGCAGACAGATCTTGCTAAAACCTGCCCTGGAGAGGAACACTTTGGGTCTTCTCAACCATCACTATTAGAGACAGCGTGTGGAGATTCGGTTTCCTTGTCGAAAGTTTTGTGAAGAGTTGGTGTATCTGTTCAATCAAACTGGGAGCTGGCAAAGTTGCTCAGTGGGCAAAGCCCTTGCCACACAATTGAGGACTCGAGTTTGAATCCCCAGAACATGTACAGCATGTGCCAGCAATCTTTATGCTCCTACCCGGAGAAGAGGGGCAGAGACAGGAAAATGCCTGGAAGCTCTCTAGCCAGCTGCTCTGTAGTGTATGCAGTGGCATAAGGCAAAGATGCCCTGTCCCAAACAGGGTGGAAGGCAAGGACTGACCCACAAGGTTGTCTTCAGACTTCTACACGTGTACTGAGACACATGCCTGTACTTACACACTGAAATATACACACATATAAATCACACACACCATATGTATATATGTATATACCACATACATCCATATACATCATATAATACATCATACACACATACAAGCACACATCACATATAGACACAAATATTTAAAAAAACACATTAGTTTCTTTTTAGATAGCTCTTTCTGGGGTTCTTATCTTGTCCCAAACTTGATGGTTCACAGTTTTCATTTTGTATATATGGAAGAAATATATGAGGAGCGAGAACCCAGCTCTGGGCGAATTCACCCTCGGCTCTGCAAGACACAGGGCATCTTTTCTCAAATGCAGCTTTTCCATCTTAATATTCACCTGAAGCTTTAAAATGTTTATTTATTTACTTATTTGTTTATGTATGTATGTACGTATGTATGTACATATGTATGTATGTACCTATGTATTTGTGTTTGAGACAGGGTCTTACTCTGTAGCCCAGGCTTACCTCAAATTCTCAGTAAGCCTTCTAAGTGTGGAATTACAAGAATGAGTCACCATGTCCCATGTCACCCGGGACATTTTATTAATATTTGGATTCTAGGCTCTGCTCAAGAGCCGTTCAACCAAGTGATTGTTATAATGAGATACATTGAGTATAGAGGAAGGAAGTGTGGGCTGGTGTTGGCACTAATCGCTACTAGCTCCTAGCTGTTTGATCTTCATCTGGTTAGTATCTTAGCTGCTTGTTTAATTCCTCCTGGTAAAAGGAGCAGCTGCTGCAAGGATGCGTGTCAAGCGTGTTCTCAGGGCTTTGTGAGCCGAAGTCTTACAAAGTGTCTTCAAGGTCACACAGCTAGTAAGAGGCAGGGATTCCCACTGTGTTGATGTGCCCAGACAACTGGCCATTAGGTGATATTACCTCCTAGGTCATCACTCTCAATCCTTGTTCTTAGAGCCAAGGAAAGGACACTCACACTAAGTGAGAAGACCGGAAGACCTTCCAATCCAACTTCCTTCCTTAGCCCGGTTCCTGAGTTACACAAAGCTTCTGGACCAACTCTGTGCCCCCTTCAACCCCCTGCACGCTTCTTCTCTGGTGATTATCTGGGGCTGATTTGGCCAAACTTCTAAGTCTGTTGCCTGGCAAGCCCCAGCACATCTGGAGCCCTGCTGTGGTCTCAATTGCACAGCTGTCTGCGGCAAAGATTCGGTCATCAGAAAGCTGAGGCCCAGTGGAATCCGGAGAGCAATCTTTATATGGATCAACTCTTTATACCTTTGTGTGGATTTCGCTTCTCACTCACAAAGACAACGGAGCGTGTTAGCGGAGTTCACACTGCGATGTGAGTGCCTTTGATAACCAGCACGAGGACGATTTCCACAGAAAAACCTCTCCTTTCCTGGTGGCAGACCTGAATTTTTGTTAAGGGTGTGGGGAAGCTCTCTCTTCGAGAGCATTTTTGTGTGGACCCAAGTGCTTTGAAATGGAGAAAAGCTAGAAGATTCCTCTGAGGTAAAGAGACATCACCAAATAGCACAGACCCCAAATTTAGATTTCTACAGACAGGCACGGCAAATACAGTTTCCCAAAAGCTTAAGGAGGCAGAGCCAATTTGTAGGTTTTCTTTTATTTTGTGCAATGGGGTAGAGGATATTGTTTTGGGGGTGGGGAAGATTGAAACCTGCAGAGAGAGGAAATGAAAAAACCCGAATCTCTGCTGGAGGTGGAGATAAAAAGCAGAAAAGGAAAAATAAAAAAGAAAGAAAGCAAGCAAGCAAAACTGACCAGTCTTACTTAACTCACCAAGGAGAGAAGAGCTGGGGGTGAGGAAGAAAGTGCTCCCGGGAAACGTCTGTTGTGTTGTGCTGGATTAATCAGGGCCTCTCTTCCGGACAAAGGTCACTGATGGTCAAACTGGTGATCCCTGGGCACTCCAGGGGCCAGACGCCGCTTCTACATTGACAGGGACCAGTGACACTGCACTGCACATCGAACCTTGGCACGTCAAAACTGGAGGCGACCTCAGAAGTCTTCCTGTCCAACCCCCAGCTATTGCTGATGAGGAAACTGAGGCCCACAGGTCACGAGGATGGTTGATAGAGAATTGAGAGAAAGACTCCCAACCGCAAACCCTCTAGATCGGCGCATCTGTTCCCTAGCGTGCCATGGGTACCACGTTTCTATTGTCTAATTCATGTAGCCTGGAATTCACTCCGTATAGCAGGTTGGCTTTGGACTCACACTCACAGAGATTCTCCTGCGTCCCAAGTGCTGAGTCAAAAGTGTGCACCACTACATCTGCCTATCAAGTTACTTTTATTTCCCATATTATTTGATTGCTCTGAGCTGGTGGTGGCTTTGTAAGATGTTAATTCTATCAGGAGTTCCACCCCTCTCTGTTTAGTGTATCTGCAGTTACGTGCAGCTCTATTTATGTGAAGGCCGAAAGGGCGAGCGGTGAGTTGTCGGATCGTTTCCTCCCTCCTTGACTGGGGATTGTCAGTGACCTAATTATTAATTTTACCTCCCTCCCAGTTTAGAAGCCTGGACACAACCAGAGCTCATCATGTTAGCTGTCAGGACTGTCATTTACCCTTGCTATCAATAATCCTGAGCTCTGACAACTTCCTTTATTTTTAGACTTAAATCCCATCTTATAATATAAATATCACACTCTAGGCAGGACACCATTAAGCAATTATTGTACTTCCCAGGTGAGGAGGATTTCTTGGCCTCGCCTCTGGATGAGAAGCTAGGACATGAGATGTGCCCTAATCACTTGGAGACACTGGGGCAGAAGATTATTAGACTATTAGCTGGACGGAGGGAGCGGGAGGACACCTGTTCCGCTGGCAGACTGCCAAAGCCCTTCCCTCTAGCTAGATGGGACTGGTTGCAAGCGTAGGAGAGGGGACGTACATGAGCTGGAGAATCCTTACTAAGGGGATGTGTCCCCCTCTAGGAGATCAGGGCAGTCCTGAGTCTGTGTTGTGCTTTGCCATTTCCAAACGTCTTATCCCTGAGACAGCATTTCGTATTTCTCTCTAGAAGCTAAAACACTGAACAAGGTCATCTGCAGGACATTTCAGGCTTCCCATTACTGAGATGAGGAAACAGAGGAAAAGAACAGATAGAGGAGTCGAAACAGTCTTTCAAGTTCAGATTCTCCTATCTCCCCCCAACCCCCACTCCCGCCCCGACTCCCCACATGCCTGTCCACTTAATGCGGATTTCACGCACAGCCTCAGCAAATCAGGTCAGATGAAAATGGGTTCTGGGTTCATTCACTGATGCAACATTTATCAGTAGCAATAGACTGGTAAGGAAGCACAAAGTACCATATCCTGTCTCAGGGTACAGCAATCGCTGAGTCACCCAGCCAGTGTGCTAAAATGATGTGTGCTCAAAGGATATGTTTTTTCTACTCCCCGCAATGCATTTACTTATATATGCGTGTGGTGTAGGCATTTGTGTCCAGGTGTGTGGAAGTGTGCACATGTGCATGCATTTGTGCAGAGAGGTCAGAAGGCAATGCCACATGTTTTCTTCAATGGCTCTATTCCTCAGTTTTTGAGCCAGGGTCTCTCATTGAATCTAGAATGCATCAATTCAGCAAGACTAGACAGTCAGCAAGCCCCGGGATCCGCCCGTTTCCACCTCCCCAGGGCTGGGATTACAGGGGTTTACAGAAGTGCCCTGCCTTTTTATTTGAATCCTGGGGACTGAATTCAGATCCCTGTACTTGAATGACAGGGATTTCCAACTGAGCCATATCTCAGATCTACCTTTCTTATGATACAGGGTCTTACGCAGTCCATGCTGGCCTCAAATACACTGTGTGGCCAAGACTGACTTTGAATTCCTGGTCCTCATGTTTCTAACCCCCAACTGCTGGGATTCCAGGTATGTATGACCATGCCCATTTCCAAGAAGAATGATTAATCTAAACTCCCACCATTCTGGGCAACTAAGTAAAATCAGAGAAGAAGTCAGAAAGAGCTGCTCAGATCACAGTTTCCTGTTTTTTTTTTTTTCCTTTTTTGTTTGTTTGGTTTGGTTTGGTTTGCTTTTGTGTTTTGAGACAGTGTTTCTCTGTGGAACAGCCCTAGCTGTCCTGGAACTAGCTCTTGTAGACCAGACTGGCCTTGAACACACAGAGATCCACCTGCCACCACCTCCCTGAGTGCTGGGATTAAAATCGTGCGCCACCACTGCCCGGCTAGATCACATTCTCTAGCATGCTTTTTTATTTCACGAGCTCCACTAACCTTCTACCCTTCATGCCCAGTCCTCTGCCCACCCAGCTGCACGTGGCCTGCCAGAGGAGCAGCCCGCCATGCCATTTCCCAGGTCACATAATGCTCACGCACACCTCCAGCCCTGCATATTCCCCTCACCCCCTCAGTCAACCCACATCTCCCTTAACGCCCATCACACAGCTGCCCACAACCCTTGGAAGCCCGCACTGTGGAGGTGATGCGTATTGCCCCTGAGTCACAAACACCCCAGAACATCTGCCCGCCCCCAGGCTAATGTCTTGGTGCCTCCCACAACTCCCCAGCCTCTTCTCCCTGCACACTCAGCAATCACTGCAAACTCAGTGTCACACTTTCCCAGAGCACTCTCTGACAAGTTTATCAAGTTGAGAGATGGCACTGTCAGTGGGCATATTAAAAAAAGAAGAAGAAGAAGAAAAGGAAAAAGGAGAGCAGGGAGAGAAGGCTGGGGAGCCTTCCATGACGCTTCAAGGACACATTAGCACACTCCCAAGGTCATGTGGGCAAGCTGGGAGAGGCATCCTCATTCTTCACCATCTTTGCTTCTTAAGTGAGCCTCCCCTGTGGGCACAGGCAGAAGCTCCCTCCTGCTTGCTCCAGGATGGGGAGCCTCATGCTTGTTCAGTAGGAGGTTGCTTGGTAAGAAAATGGCTGAGCTGATAATGCCAGCAAAGTCACGACACCCGAGACCTCTTACAGTTTTAAGATCCAATCAACTTTAAAATATTACTGACTAAGATGGATTTGAGCAAACAACTGATGCTGGTGTATTCACTGAGAGTACAGGCACCCTGCTGAAATATTAATCTGGGAAAGGAAGGAGGGGAGAGGAAGGGCTGGACACACTGGGCTGCCCAGGGTATTTTATAAAACTCCTCTGACAAAGTAAGTTTAGGGAAATATAGCTACCATGCTATTACATAGGTATAATCTATCTATCTATCTATCTATCTATCTATCTATCTATCTATCTATCATCTATCTACCTATCTATCATCTATCTATCAATCATCTATCTATCTATTTATCTATCTACCTACCTATCTATCATCTATCTATATCATCTAGCCACATATCTATCACCTATTGTCTATCTTGTTATTATCTATTTACCTATCTACCTACATACTTATCGTATATCTATAATCTATCTATCTATCTATCTATCTATCTATCTATCTATCATCTACCCACTTCTGTCATCTATTGTCTATTATCTATCTATTTTAATCCTGTGCTTTATATAATTCCAGAACTGACCAGGCATGGTGGCACATGACTATAATCCCAACATTCAGGAGGCTAAGGTAGAGGGATTATGAGTTTTTTTTTTTTTTTTTTGGTTTTTTCGAGACAGGGTTTCTCTGTGGTTTTGGAGCCTGTCCCGGAACTTTAGCTCTTGTAGACCAGGCTGGTCTCGAACTCACAGAGATCCGCCTGCCTCTGCCTCCCGAGTGCTGGAATTAAAGGCGTGCGCCACCACTGCCCGGCTTAATATTTTTTTTTTTTGTTTTGTTTTTCGAGACAGGGTTTCTCTGTGGTTTTTGGAGCCTGTCCTGGAACTAGCTCTTGTAGACCAGGCTGGTCTCAAACTCACAGAGATCCTCCTGCCTCTGCCTCCCGAGTGCTGGGATTAAAGGCGTGCGCCACCACCGCCCGGGATTATGAGTTTGAGGTTAGTTAGACCCACATAGTAAGTTACTGACTGAATAAAAATTAAAAAAAGATAAAAATGAATAAAATTAAAAAATTCCAAGAGTCACAGAAGGAACTGGCAAACTGGTCTGACTCCTAACTCAGAGTTCGCCCCTCATGAGATTCTGTATCATTATTCACTGTTTTTCAGCAGTTGCTTGGCACCCTTCTCCTTGACACTCCCTCCCACTCTTTTCCACTCTCCACAGTCTTACCATCGCCAGCTTTCCTGACACTGCCTAGGGGCTCTTCAATCCTGGCTCAGTAAGTGTCTTGACCACAAGATATTCAGAGTGAGAGCCAGACTCTCATAGGACAGTCAGGGACTTGGAGGTGGGGGTGAGACGAGGAGAGGACAGAAGCTGAGAACAATATTGAGCGCTTCAGCCAGCACACATGTCTGACACAGCAACATCAACCCCCTGCCTCCCCTGCCCATAGAAGCATCAATAACATCAATAAAACAGCTGCCCCCACTTGGGCCTTGCAGCGCCACCGCAAGAAGGACAAAGAACAGCCTTTTTCTGTCAGAGTAGGGCTTGTGGGAGAGGAGTGGGGGAACGGTCCCACAGAAGCCTGAAAAACACCAGCCACTGAGAGGCAGGGCCACTACCATAAACCAAAGCCCACTAAAGGGCAGGGCCACTACCACAAACCAAAGCCCACTGCAGGGCAGGGCCACTACTGTGAACCAAGCCCCACACTGAAGGGCAGGGCCACTACCATAAACCAAAGCCCACTGAAGGGCAGGGCCACTACTGTGAACCAAAGCCCACTGAAAGGCAGGGCCACTACTGTAAACCAAAGCCCACTGTAGAGCAGGGCCACTAGTGTGAACCAAGGCCCTCATTGTAGGGCAGGGCCACTACCGTAGACCAAAGCCCACTGAAGGGCAGGGCCACTACCGTAGACCAAAGCCCACTGAAGGGCAGGGCCACTACCGTAGACCAAAGCCCAGAGTATGCTGAACTGCCGTGGATACCCTGACCATAGGACCAGGTGTAGAAAGCTCTGGAGAAAAGGCCCCCACAGAAAAACTCTTGCTCACTTTCCTAGTAGGAAGGACCACCAGCATGCCCCCGTTAGAAGCCCTGAGTTCTTCTGAAATTCTCTATATAGAGGATTTCATAGAGTCTATGAGAATGTAGTCACACACCACATGGTGATATTTTAGTCAATGACACACTATATACTTAATAGTGGTCTTGTCAGAATGTATCTGTCATGTAGTGGTCATGCAGCATGTCTCACACGATGAAGCTCCTAGTGGTGCAATTATGAGAACAGATCCCCAGTGATCAGTGGCATTACCGCGGTACGTGAATCACAAATTCCCCTTTGTTCTGAAGACAGCGGTTAGAGGGTTCCTGAAAGCCACTCTGTGTTGCTCATGTGTCTTTCTGACTCTGTTGTTCCATTTGTTCAGAAGACATAGCTTTGTAAATGGTGTCCCTGCCACTTTCTGGTTCATTCTCAAGGTCACCCCTATGTCAAGTGTGGCCTTGCTGTCTTTGGACCATACTCATTGCCCTTTCATCCTGTGTCACCACATAGTGTGTGGCCACCTGCTCCACTAATCATGACAATGAATCAGAAATTCTCTTGTCTTCCTTGGTTTTTCAACTCTTGCTAGTAGGGACCTTCTATTTTTGGTTCATGCTT